>NW_027141781.1:0-372239 GCF_036365525.1 Heterodontus francisci
TGGCGTGAGGGCCCGGTTTAACGTCGCATCTGAAATAAAGGCTCCTTCAGCTGTGCAGTGCTACCTCAGTAAAGTCTTTATGATCATGCACTCATTGAAGGTGACAATGCAGGTTGAGAGAGTAGTTAATAAAGCATACAATATTCTAGGCTTTATTCATAGGGGCACAGAGTACAAGAGTAAGACCGTAATTTTGAACTTGTATCAGACAATATTTCAAGCACAGCTGGAGTATGACGTTCAGTTTTGGTCACCAAACTTTAGGAAAAATGTGGGGGCATTGGAGAGTGTGCAGGAAAGATTCACGGGAATGTTTCCTATGATGAGGAATTTCAGTTAAGAACATAGAATGGAGAAGTTTTGACTGTTTTCCTTGGAGAAGAGAAGGCTGAGAGGTGGTTTAATAGAGGTATTCAAAATCATGAGGGGTCTGGTCAGAGGAGATAGGGAGAAACTGTTCCCACTCGTGAAAACATCGAGAACAAGAGGGCACAGATTTAAAGTATTTAGTAAGCGAAGAAAAAGTGACATGAGAAAAAACTTTTTCACGCAGCGTGTTGTTAATGTGCTGCCTGAGAACGTGGTGGAGGCACGTTTAAGTGAAAAATTCAAAAGGGAATTAGACAGTTAAATGAAAACGAAGAATGTGCAGCGTTATGGGGAGAAGGCAGCGGGCTGGAACTAAGGGAATGTCTCTTCCAGAGAACCATTGTAGACACTATGGGCCAACCCACTTCCTTCTGCATTGTCACGATTTTAGGATTCAGTAATGTCCCTCTGACAGTGCAGAAATCCCTCAGTAATGTCGCAGCACTCCCTCAGTTAAGTCCCTCCGACATTGCAGTGCTCCCTCAAAAATGTCTCCCCAGTATATAACAATATAACATATAAGTGCTCCCTCAGTAATTTCCTCCCATAGTGCAGCACTCCCTCAATTATGTCTCTCTGAAAGCGCAGCGCTCCCTCAAAAATGTTTCCCCAGTCGCGCAGCACACCCTCAGTAATGTTCCTCGTTCACTGCACGGCCTTCATGCCGTAATAATGGATTCGAGTAACTTCATGGAGAGATACAGCACTGAAACAGGCCCTTCGGACTACGGAGTCCGTGCCAACCAACAACCATCCATTTACACTAATCGTACCTTAATTCCATACTCTCTTTCCTGCACAAGGGGCAATTTACAATAGCCAATTTACCTACAATTATTTGGCTGCAGGAGGGCAGAAGCCCACACGGTCACAGGGAGAACTTACAAACTCCGCACATGCAGTACCCAGAACTGAACCACGGTCGCTGGAGTTGGGAGGCTCCAGTGCTGACCACTGCACCACTCCTACTGCCTCTACAGCTGTGTGCTCAAGTCCTTGAGTTGGACTCCTTATCCAGAGGTCCTTCCTTCCTCTATCTCGTTTCTGAAGCCCAGAGCTGTACACACACCTTATCCAGCCTCCCTCCTTCCTCCTCTGCAGCCAATATCTGGAGCCCAGAGCTGTGCGTAAGATAATCCAGTGTCTGGTCCCTTCCTCTATATCGAGAGTTATAATGGTTTATATAGAATTGCGAAGTGTTACACAGGGTTATGACGAGTATATCGGATTCTAAATTATTATAAGAAGTTATAAAGGACGAGAACATTTCATTTAGGATTGTAAAATTGTAAATGCTATCATTTTTATAAAGTTTTAAAGAAGAGTTTTAAAGGATTCTGAAAAATCATAAATGATTGTGAAGGATCAGACAGAGGTTAAAGCTTTATTAAGGGTTTTCAAGCTGTATAGAGGATTATTCAAAGGTGATGTCGGATTGTAAAAGGTAACAAGGGTGATAACGATTCAGGAACGTTTTTATAGGAGCATAACGTTTTATGAGACTATAAATGATTATAAAGGATTACAACATTTATGAAGGATCATAAACATTTACAACTGTTTATAAGGATAATGAAGTGTTATATCGAAATGTGGAGCTTATTCAAGGAGCAGCTACTGCGTGTGCTTGATAAGTATGTACCTGTCAGGCAGGGAGGAAGTTGTCGAGCGAGGGAGCCGTGGTTTACTAAAGAAGTTGAAGCGCTTGTCAAGAGGAAGAAGAAGGCTTATGTTAGGATGAGACGTGAAGGCTCAGTTAGGGCGCTTGAGAGTTACAAGCTAGCCAGGAAGGATCTAAAGGGAGAGCTAAGAAGAGCAAGGAGAGGACACGAGAAGTCACTGTCGGATAGGATCAAGGAAAACCCCAAGGCTTTCTATAGGTATATCAGGAATAAAAGATTGACTAGCGTTAGATTAGGGCCAATCAAGGACAGCAGTGGGAAGTTGTGTGTGGAATCAGAGGAGATAGGGGAAGCGTTAAATGAATAGTTTTGTCAGTACTTACAGTAGAGAAAGAAAATGTTGTCGAGGAGAATACTGAGATTCAGACTATGAGGCGAGATGGGATTGAGGTTCACAAGGAGGAGGTGTTAGCAATTTTGGAAAGTGTGAAAATAGATAAGTCCCCTGGGCCAGATGGGATTTATCCTAGGATTCTCTGGGAAGCCAGGGAGGAGATTGCAGAGCCTTTGTCCTTAATATTTATGCCGTCATTGTCGACAGGAATAGTGCAGGAAGACTGGAGGATAGCAAATGTTGTCCCCTTGTTCAAGAAGGGGACTAGAGACAGCCCTGGTAATTTTAGAAATGTGAGCCTTACTTCGGCTGTGGGTAAAATGTTGGAAAAGGTCATAAGAGACAGTATTTATAATCATCTTGAAAAGAATAAGTTCATTAGCGATAGTCATCACGGTTTTGTGAAGGGTAGGTCGTGCCTCACAAACCTTATTGAGTTTTTCCAGAAGGTGACCAAACAGGTGGATGAGGGTAAAGCAGTGGATGCGGTGTATATGGATTTCAGTAAGGCGCTTGATAAGGTTCCCCACGGTAGGCTGTTGCCGAAAATACGGAAGTATGGGGTTGAAGGTGATTTAGAGCTTTGGATCAGAAATTGGCTAGCTGAAAGAAGACAGAGGGTGGTGGTTGATGGCAAATGTTCATCCTGGAGTTTAGTTACTAGTGGTGTACCGCAAGGATCTGTTTTGGGGCCACTGCTGTTTGTCATTTTTATAAATGACCTGGAAGAGGGTGTAGAAGGGTGGGTTAGTAAATTTGCGGATGACACGAAGGTCGATGGAGTTGTGGATAGTGCCGTAGGATGTTGTAGGGTACAGAGCGACATAGATAGGCTGCAGAGCTGGGCTGAGAGATGGCTAATGGAATATAATGCGGTAAAGTGTGAGGTGATTCACTTTGGAAGGAGTAACAGGAATGCAGAGTACTGGGCTAATTGGAAGATTCCTGGTAGTGTAGATGAACAGAGAGATTTTGGTGTCCTGGTGCATAAATCGCGGAAAGTTGCTACCCAGGTCAATAGGGCTGTTAAGAAGGCAAATGGTGTGTTAGCTTTTATTAGTAGGGGGATCGAGTTTCGGAGCCACGAGGTCATGCTGCAGCTGTACAAAACTCTGGTGAGGCCGCACCTGGAGTATTGCGTGCAGTTCTGGTCATCACATTATAGGAAGGATGTGGAAGCTTTGGAAAGGGTGCAGAGGATATTTACTAGGATGTTGCCTGGTATGGAGGAAAGGTCTTACGAAAAAGGCTGAGGGACTTGAGGTTGTTTTCGTTGGAGAGAAGGAGGAGGAGAGGTGACTTAATAGCGACATATAAGATAATCAGAGGGTTAGATAGGGTGGATAGTGAGAGTCTTTTTCCTCGGATGGTGATGGCAAACACGAGGGGACATCGCTTTAAGTTGAAGGGTGATAGATATAGGACAGATGTTAGAGGTAGTTTCTTTACTCAGAGAGTAGTAAGGGCGTGGAACGCCCTGCCTGCATCAGTAGTAGACTCGCCAACTTTAAGGGCATTTAAGTGGTCATTGGATAGACATATGGATGAAAATGGAATAGTGTAGGTCAGATGGTTTCACAGGTCACCGCAACATCGAGGGCCGAAGGACCTGTACTGCGCTGTAATGTTCTAATCAATTCGAATCTAAAATGTTGGTTAAAAAGGAATAAAAGGAGTTATCAAGCGTTTTGCATATTATGAAGCATTACAAAGACTTAAAAGGTATCCCAAAATGGGAACAGGTCCCGCCCCCACGAACCCATCACCAGAGGGAAAATGTCCACCACCATTCCCTGTCAGTGCGATGAAAAGTTCCCGGCCTCACCATCCACTCACCATGGGAAACAGCCCCCCTCCCCACCTTCCACACTCTCCATCACGATAGTAATAGGCCTCCCGCTTTTTCACCGGACCAGCAGACCCCGCCCCACGTCTGACACGATATTGACAGTCCCAGATCTGTCTCTATAGCGATTGGCCATGCTCACTCTCTGCTGCATATAGTCAGTTATTCAGTTCCTCTCACGTTTGAATCAACTTCACAATTGGAATAAAGGGATATTTCAGCACATTTTTCAACTGCTCTCTGAACTGTGTCTGGGACACAGCGTAAATTGCGGTGTTTGTGCAGCAACTCAGGAGCTGCAGCATGAAGCCCAAATCCAGCAGAAAATCAGGGAGATCAACAGACTCATAGTGCAACAACAATATTCGGCTCCAATTTGAATAAACCATTAAGAGTACCCAAAGCAGTATGAAATTAGCCGAGATAACAAACAGTAAAATGATAGATTTCCTACGGCTCTCCATCTCTGCATCTCTGCGACTCTCCCCACTGTTGTGAGCTCGGAGTCTCCTACGTCCTCTGCTGCTCATCAAAATGTGTTTGACGGTTAAAGCATTGAGCAGCAGAATCACAACAAATGGGATACCCGGGGTTAGAATGTTATGAATGAACTCGATTGCGGTCCAGACCTGAGAGAACAGAACACTTCTTCTAATAAAACAAAACCAAGGGTAGTTCCTCAGCCAATACCAATCTGTTAACATAAAATACCAGGTGATGTTCTTTAACAAGCTCAGAACAGTCACTGTTCCCAGAACCACAGCCGCCGTTTTCTCGCTGCAATATTTACTTTTCAGCTTCTGGCAACAAATGGCCACAAATCGATCAAAGGTGAACATGACGGTGAACCAGACAGAACAGTCTGTGGTTGTGTAAAGCAGGACGGCGTGGATATTACACACGGGCATGGACTCCAGGAACTGAAACTGTTCCCGATAAACAATTGGTATGTGCCTCAATATCAGGTCAAGTATAACAAGCAGTAGATCCGTCGCTGCCATGGCCACCAAGTAGCGAGTGACGCATTTAGCGAGACCACATTTTCCCTGAGACAGGATTCTAATTGTCAGCAAGTTAACTGTGAGGAAGGGAAATAAACAGAGAAATTATACATCAGGCTGGGAGCAATGACAAATGAATGATACTGAAATTGCTGAACTCAATATTGATCATAATCCTCCCTCCCTCTTTTCCCTGACTGCCATCTCTAATCTCCACCAGTTCTGATGAAGGGTCATTGACCTGAAACATTAAATCTGTTTCTCACTCCACAGATATTGCCAGAGCTGCTGGGTATTTCCAGCATTTACTGGTTTTATTTCTGATTTTCAGTGTGCACATCACTTTGCTATTGTCTAGAAATTTAAATGTTGGACTGACTGAGAGATTCACTCACCGATGAAAGACATCACGGATTTCAATTGTTTCAAAGCAGTTACTGGAAATAAGTCCATTGAAAAATCAAGGAAGCAAATAATGCCAATCGTCACTAACAAGGCAATTTATCAGGGAAATTATTCATCAGGTTGGGAGTAAAAATAACAGTTCAAAGAACAAAGAACAGTACAGCACAGCAACAGGCCATTCGGCCCTCCAAGCCTGCACCAATCATGATGCCTGTCTAAACTAAAACTTTCTGCACATCCAGGGTCCATATCCCTCTATTCCCATCCTATTCATGTATTTGTCAAGATGCCTCTTAAACGTCGCTATCGTACTTGCTTCCACCACCTCACCCGGCAGCAAGTTCCAGGCACTCACCACCCTCTGTGTAAAAAAACGTGCCTCGCACATCCCCTCTAAATTTTGCCCCTCACACCTTAAACCTATGTCCCCTAGTAAATGACTCTTCCACCCAGGTAAAAAGCTTCTGACTATCCACTCTGTCCATGCCACTCATAACTTTGTAAACCTCTATCATGTCGCCCCTCCACCTCCGTCGTTCCAGTGAAAACAATCCGAGTTTATCCAACCTCTCCTCATAGCCAATGCCCTCCAGACCAGGCAACATCCCAGTAAATCTCTTCTGTACCCACTCCAAAGATTTCAAGTCCTTCTGGAAATGTGGCGAACAGAATTGTATGCAATATTCTAAGTGTGGCCGAACGAAGGTTCGATACAGCTGCTGCATGACTTGCCAATTTTTATACTCTTTGTCCCGACCGATGAAGGCAATCACGCTGTACGCCTTTTTGACTATCTTATCCACCTGCCTTGTCACTTTCAGGGATCTGTGGACCTCTGCACCCAGATCTCTCTGCCTGTCAATATTCCTGAGGGTTCTGCCATTTACTGCATAATTCCCACTTGTATTAGATCTTCCAAAATGCTTTACCTCACCTTTTTCTCATAATTTCTCATCTCTTGGGGAGGATGAGGAATGGCCCCGGGTACAGTTCGCATCCGCAACCAGATTAAAAACTTTGGCAGGCTGGATCCTGGCCTACGGGCTGTATAGAACATAGAACATAGAACATAGAACATACAGCACAGAACAGGCCCTTCGGCCCACAATGTTGTGCCGATCCTTTGTCCTCTGTCAAGGACAATTTAATCTATACCCCATCATTCTCCTTTATCCATATACCTATCCAAAAGCCTTTTGAAAGTCCCTAAAGTTTCTGACTCAACAACTTCCCCGGGCAAGGCATTCCATGCCTCGACCACTCTCTGGGTAAAGAACCTTCCCCTGACATCCCCCTTATATCTCCCACCCTTCACCTTAAATTTATGACCCCTTGTAACGCTTTGCTCCACCCGGGGAAAAAGTTTCTGACTGTCTACCCTATCTATTCCCCTGATCATCTTATAAACCTCTATCATGTCACCCCTCATCCTTCTCCTTTCTAATGAGAAGAGGCCTAGAATGTTCAGCCTTTCCTCGTAAGACTTATTCTCCATTCCAGGCAACATCCTGGTAAATCTCCTCTGCACCCTCTCCAAGGCTTCCACATCCTTCCTAAAATGAGGCGACCAGAACTGCACACAGTACTCCAAATGAGGCCTTACCAAGGTCCTGTACAGCTGCATCATCACCTCACGGCTCTTAAATTCAATCCCTCTGCTAATGAACGCTAACACCCCATATGCCTTCTTCACAGCCCTATCCACTTGAGTTGCAACTTTCAATGATCTATGCACATAGACCCCAAGGTCTCTCTGCTCCTCCACATGCCCAAGAACCCTACCGTTAACCCAGTATTTTGCATTCATGTTTGTCCTTCCAAAATGGACGACCTCACACTTTTCAGGGTTAAACTCCATCTGCCACTTTTCAGCCCAGCACTGCAACCTATCCAAGTCCCTTTGCAGACGACAATAGCCCTCCTCGGTATCCACAACTCCACCAACCTTTGTATCATCTGCAAATTTACTGACCCACCCTTCGACTTCCTCATCCAAGTCGTTAATAAAAATCACAAACAGGAGAGGACCCAGAACTGATCCCTGCGGCACGCCACTGGTAACTGGGCTCCAGGCTGAGTATTTACCATCTAAGACCACTCTCTGCCTTCTATCAGTTAGCCAATTCTTAATCCAACTGGCCACATTCCCCACTATCCCATGCCTCCTGACTTTCTCCATAAGTCTACCATGGGGGACCTTATCAAATGCCTTACTAAAATCCATGTACACCACATCCACTGGTTTACCCTCATCCACTTGCTTGGTCACCTGCTCAAAGAATTCAATCAGGCTTGTGAGGCAAGACCTACCCCTCACAAAACCGTGCTGACTGTCCCGAATCAAGCAGTGTCTTTCCAGATGCTCAGAAATCCTATCCCTCAGCACCTTTTCCATCAACTTGCCTACCACCGAAGTAAGACTAACTGGCCTGTAATTCCCAGGGTTGTTCCTATTCCCTTTCTTGAACAGGGGCACAACATTTGCCACCCTCCAATCACCTGGTACCACCCCCGTCAGCAGAGAAGATGAAAAGATGTTGGACAAATCTGGACGAGCAGAATGCGAAGAGAGGTGGCAAATGGAATTCAGTCGCGACAATTGTGAAGCGATGCATTATTGCAGAAGGAATAGCGGGAGAGCAAGAGGGTAACCAGGGAAAGGGTTGCGAAAGGGTTGGCCTACTCAAGGACAGAGATGGGAATCAATGTGTGGAGTCAGAGGAAACAAGCAAGGTTCAAAGTGAGTACTTTGCATCAGTATTCACCAAAGAGAAGGACTTAGTGGATGACGAGCCTAGGGAAGGGAGTGCAGATAGTCTCAGTCATCTCATTTAAAAAAAAGGAGGAGGTGTTGGGTGTCTTGCAAAGCATTAAGGTAGATAAGTCTCCTGGGCCTGATGATATCTACCCTAGAATACTGATGGAGGCAAGGGAAGAAATTACTGGGGCCTTGACAGAAATCTTTGTATCCTCATCGGCTACAGGTGAGGCCCCGGAGCACTGGAGAATAGCCAATGTTGTTACTTTGTTTAAGAAGGGTAGCAAGGATAATCTAGGAAATTATAGGCCGCTGAGTCAAACGTCAATGGGAGGGAAACAATTTGAGAGGATTCTTCGGGACAGGACTTACTCCCATTTGGAAACAAATGGACTTATTTGCGACAGACAGCATGGTTTTGTGAAGGGGAGGTGGTGTCTCACTAATTTGATTGGATCTTTTGAGGAAGTGACGAAGATGATTGATGAAGGAAGGGCAGTGAATGTTATCTCTATGGACTTCAGTAAAGCCTTTGACAAGGTCCCTCACGGTCGACTGGGACAAAAGGTGAAATCACACGGGATCAGAGGAGAGTTAGCAAGACGGATACAGACCTGGCTCTGTCATGGAAGACAGAGGGTATCAGTGGAAAGGTGTTTTTTTGAATGGAGGGATGTGACAAATGGGGTTCCACAGGAATCAGTGCTGGGACCTTTGCTGTTTGTAGTATATATAAATGATTTGGAGGAAAATGTAGCTGGTCTGGTTAGTAAGTTTGCGGATAACACAAAGGTTGGTGGAGTTGCGGATAATGATGAGGATTGACAAAGGATACAGCAAGATACAGATCGGTTGGAGACTTGGGCGGAGAAATGGCAGATGGAGTTTAATCCGGGCAAATGTGAGGTAATGCATTTTGGAAGGTCTAATGCAGGTGGGAGGTATACAGTAAATGGCAGAACCCTGAGGAGCATTGACAGGCAGAGAGATCTGGGCGTACAGGTCCACAGGTCACTGAAAGTGGCAACGCAGGCCCCAACACTGATCCTTCAACACTCCACTATTTGCTAAAATAAAATAAAGTACCTCAGCAGGTCTGGCAGCATCTGTGGAGATAAAAGCCGAATTAACGTTTCTTGTCAGCGACCTTTTATCAGAAATGGCAAAGGATTGAAATGTAATAGGTTTTAAGCAAATAAAGCAGCTGTGGGGGAAAATGAAACAAAAGGGAAGGCGTTGACAGGACAGAGGGCCAGAAAGATGAACTGACAAGGAGCTCATGGGGTAAAGGCAAAGGCAAAGAGAGTGCTAATGACGAGATGAAAGACAAAGCGTCAGTGCAGAGAGGATGTCAAATGGCAGAATTTAACAGCCCTACAAAAAGCAAAAACATGAAAAAAATCAGTGGGCATGCACATGATAAAAAACAAAAAAGGAATGATGAGACAAAGTAAAATAAAATTTAAAAACATATAAAAAGGGTTAGTCACGCTCTGAAATGATTGGACACAAGGTTCAGTCTGGTAGAGTGCAGCGTGCCTCATTGCTGAATGAGGTGCTGTTCCTGGAGGTTGCGTTGATGTTCACTGAAATACTGCAGCAAGCCCAGGACAGAGATGTGGGCATGAAAGCCGCGGGGCGTGTCGAAGTGGAAAGTGACAGGAAGCTCGAGGTCATGTTATCAATTCGCATTTGGTCTACCTAATGAATAGGAGGCCTTCTGTTTTGTTCTCTTTTCCCCCACCCCTGCTTTATTTAGTGAAAACCTACTGCATTTCTCATTTTGCCAGTTCTGATGGGAGGTCACTGAGCTGAAACGTTAACTCGGCTTCTCTCTCCACAGATGCTGTTGGACCTGCTGCGTATTTCCAAAACTTATTGCTTTTGTTTTTGTTTTTATTTCCGATTTCCAGCATCAGCAGCATTTTGCTTTTATTCCACTATTTAACAAAGAACAAAGAACAGTACAGCACAGGAACAGGCCATTCGGCCCTGCAAGCCTGCGCCGATCCTGATGCCTGCCGAAAGTAAAACGTTCTGCACATCCGGGGCCCATATCACACTATTCCCTTCCTATTCATATATTTGTCAAGAAGTCTCTTAAACGTCGCTATCGTATCTGCTTCCACCACCTCCCCTGGCAGCAAGTTCCAGGCACTCACCACCCTCTGTGTAAAAAACTTGCCTCGCACATCCCCTCTAAACTTTGCCCCTCGCACTTTAAACCTAAGTCCCCTAGTATCTGACTCTTCTACCCTGGGAAAAAGCTTCCGACTATCCACTCTGTCCATGCCGCTCATATCTTTGTAAACCTCTATCACGTCTCCCCTCCACCTCCATCGTTCCAGTGAAAACAATCCGTGTTTTTCCAACCTCTCCTCATAGCTAATGCCCTCCAGACCAGGCAACATCCTGGTAAACCTCCTCTGTATCCTCTCCAAAGCCTCCACATCCTTCTGGTAGTGTGGCGACCAGAATTGCACGTAATATTCTAAGTGTGGCCGAACTAAGGTTCTGTACAGCTGCTACATGACTTGCCAATTTTTATACTCTCTGCCCGACCGGTGAAGGCAAGCATGCCGTATGCCTTCTTGCCTACCTTATCCACCTGCGTTGCCACTTTCAGTGACCTGTGGACCTGTACGCCCAGATCTCTCTGCCTGTCAATACTCCTAAGGGTTCTGCCATTTACTGCATACCTCCCACCTGCATTAGACCTTCCAAAATGCATTACCTCACATTTGTCCGGATTAAACTCAATCTGCCGTTTCTCCGCCGATGTCTCCTACCGATCTATATCCTGCTGTATCCTCTGATAGTCCTCATCATTATCCGCAACTCCACCAACCTTTGTGCCATCCGCAAACTTACTGATCAGACCAGCTACATTTTCCTCCAAATCATTTATATATACTACAAACAGCAAACGTCCCAGCACTGATCCCTGCGGAACACCACTGGTCATTTCCTGCTGTTTATGCCTCCACGTTGTTTCCTGTCTGTCAACCAATCATCTCTCCATGCTGTTACATGAACCTGAACTCCATGAGATCTTACCTTGCCTATTAAACGCTTGTGTGCAACCTAATAGAAAACCTTTTGGAAATGCAGGTACACCGTAATGATTCCCCTTTATCTACCCTGCTAGTTACCTCACCAAAAACTCTGTTAAATTTGTCAACCAGGAGTTCCCTTCAGTAAAATCATGTTGATTTGTTCCAATCATACTGTGCTATCTCGGTGTATTGTTAAGACTTCCTCTAATAATAGATGCCAGCATTTCCCCAATGACTGATGTTAGGCTCACTGGCCTATATTTCCCTATTTTCTCCCTCCCACATTTCTCATAGAGTCATAGTCATACAGAGATACAGCACTGAAACAGGCCCTTCGGTCCAGCGCGCCTGTGCCGACCAACAACCACCCATTTATACTAATCCTACATTAATCCCATATTCCCTACCACATCCCCACCATTCTTCTACCAGCTACCTACACGAGGGGCAATTTACAATGGCCAATTTACCTATCAACCTGCAAGTCTTTGGTTGTGACGCTAAGACTCTATGATCAATGTGCATTTGTCAGCACATTCAATCATGTCTGTCGTCATTGTACCTGTGGCAGGTCTTTCTGCTGGAGACAGGATTTAATTTATTGCTCATGGCTGGACAGGGAAATGCAGTAGAAAAAAAAGGATTTCAACTGGAATCAGGAGCACATTGACGAGCACATTGACAGGTAAATAAAATAAGAGGATTAAGATTAACATAAGTAATAACAGCGAGAAAAAAATCGAAAAGTCCTGGAAATACTCAGCAGGTCAGCCATAATCTGTGGGGAGAGAAACAGCTTTAAAGTATCAGTTCGATAACCTGACATTGAGACACATTCTCATGAAATTTCACGACCTGAAAAGTTAATTCCAATTTTCTCTCAACAGGCACTGCCAGGCCGACTGAGTATTTTCAGCATTTTCTGTATCTTTTCAGATTTACAGCATCCACGGTTATTCTTTTCTGCATGAGGTTTCTAATAAATCAACACCACAGTAAATATTGACGAGGACAGTCATAGACATTCAGGAGGTCATTTATAAACATAATGGTGAATGGTTGTTTTTTTATATGCAGCCGTGTTCTACACCGTTCAGTACTAGGGGTACTGCTGTTTCTGATGTACATTCATGACTAAACTTCAGGCTTACAGGACAAATTGTTGAAATTTTCAGAAGACACGAGGCGTATACGCATCGTGGTGAATGGCAAATATAGTATAAGAATTCAAGCGGACATAGACAGGGTAGTGCAATGTGTAGTCATATGGTAGATGTGTAAGGTAATGCATTTTGTAGTAATGGATCAGGAGAGCTGCATGGTGCAACTTTAAAGCTGGTATTAGAACAGAGAGCCCTGGGGTGTTTGAACACAAATCTTTGAAGATGGCAGGACATGTTAATAAAGTTAATAGAGGACAGGTTAATAAAGCTAATAAAGTAATTATGGTAATTATGGTATCCTGGGCTTTATAAATAGTGACGTACAGTAAAAAAAAAAGCCCGGCCTTTATGCTAAAGGTATATAAAACACTGGGCGGCCCGTGCTGCAGGAATGTGTCCAACAATGGGCACCACACTTTTGCTCGGATGCCAAGGCTTTGGAGAGGCCACAGATGTGATTTACTATAATGGTCCCAGGGATGTGATTACAGTTACATGGATAGACTAGGGAAACTGGGATTGTTCTCCTTAGAGCAGAATATTGATAGAGGTGCTTAAAATTATGATGGGTTTAGATTTTAAAAATATATAAATATATATTGGCTCCAATGGCTGGCGGGTCGATAAACAGAGGCCACTGATTAAGATGATTGGCAAAAGACGCATTGCAACATGAATAAATCTTTGTCTTGCAGCAAGTTGGTTAAGATATGGAATGCACTGTCTAATAACTATCTATATTTAACGGTGACTGCTTCTGTTATAGTGGAACGTCACCAACGTGATCTACTGGGCATGGTCACACACCCAACTGCACATTAATGGAGTGAGAGTGCTTTCAGTTCCTGTGCATCTCCCCGTTGACATGGGGACCCGCAGAACCAAGTACACCATTGGGAATGCCTCTGTCCTGGCAAAGGCACGGAGCCTCTCATTTTGCTTTCACCCTGCAGAGGGAGAGAATGATGTATTCTCCTCACCCAGAATAGATGGCTTCTGTCACATTGCGGACAATTGATGGGTGGCATACTAAGAGATGAAGGAAATGTCGTCTGCTTCTACCTAGAAAAACGCAGATACCCAGTAGATGTTCAATGAAACGGTTTCCTGAACGGCCACTTGCAACTCCGTCCTCACCTTGGTGTGAGGCTCCAGGTCGTGTTACAGCAGGTGGGACAGCTCCGTGACCACCTCCTTATTGAATCAGAGTCGACTCAATCATTGCTCCTGGTTAGGTGTTGGTAGGAAAAGTGCTATTGGAAAACCCAGGATGGGTAATACAGAGTCTCCTCCTCCTCCCTCTTTATAGATCTTTCCCTCTCTGCAGACTTTGTACCATTTGTTCGTCATGTTGCAGACCCAGAGACACTGTAACTACAGTCCCCATATCTCGGCCAGAGTTGGGTCACCAAATCCTCTGTCCTCCCTGAACGTCTGCAGCAGCTCGCGGCAGAATCTCCAGGAAAAAACATCCACAGCACCTCCACTAACTTCACAACAGCAGAAATAAGTTAAAAGCCACTCACCTGCAGGTTGGATGCCTGGTACTTTTAAATTACGGTGGAAGGAATTCCTCATGCTCCTGAATGTATGTTCAAATGAGAGTCACTAACCCAGGCGTTCAGTGGACATGCATATACAAAGTTTCAGAGATATACATCAGAGGTAACGGAACGCCCTGCCAACATGGAGCACTATGTGAGACTCGCCATAATTGGCTGGCTGCAGGTCCTGTATCTCCTTCTGATTTGTGGGCCTATTCACTAACAGCAGTGCCCCCACCCCATCCCCATCTGCCCTCCCCCACCCCAACCCCGGGAAGATGATCATGGACAGGCAAAGTTACAGAGGGAAAAATATATTTAAAAAAGGAATTGGATAAATATTCTTAAGGAACTGTTGTGGAAGCATGGAACTAATTTGAGGTGTGCAATTGTTAAAATTGCAGTATTGTCAGACCAGAAACCCATGCACATCAGTGAGCACAGGGGACAGGGGTGAATGGGATTTAGTGTGGGTTAGGATACAGGCAGAAGAGTTTTGCGTGAGCTGTGGTTGATGAGTGTTACTAACTGAGATGATTATGAGGGGTGCATTAGGACGTCGAGTCTGGATTTAACAAAGGCACACATAAGGGTTTATGCACCCAATCGGTTGAGGATGAGGACAATATTGCAGAGTTTGGAGGAGGCAAGATTGCTACTGAATTAGAGAAATATCTGAAGATGAAACGATGGAGTTTGTGACGGAGACTGAAGACATTCCGAAGACAAAGCTTCCAAAGCTTTTAATGATAATCATTAATTCAGTGCAATGTTGTTTATTGCTCTAATAGATAGATGCAGAGACTTCCCAGGAACAACAGCAGCAGCAAACAGGTGAGAGCAAATGGTAAAAAAACAGAAAACATTGCTTATGGAACTAATGGCTAGCTCGAGATGCTTACCAGGGACACCAATAATAGCGAGGATGGGATAGTAAAAGTATTGAATGATCAGAATTGTATATAGGATCCGAGATGTTAATGATAGCCAATCATAATTTGCAGGAAGAAATTCAAGCCAAAAGGATAAACTCCGACCCAGTGTTGTCACATTCAAATCTATTGTTCTCAGATTCTGATCCATCGTTGTAATATTCCAATCCAGTGTTCTCAGATTCCAATCTATCTTCACCCTCTCCCTGTTCTCGCTGATCCTTGCTACTGCCAGTGTTGATTCTCCCATTGATGATATGTGATAGCATATTGAAATGAGTGCCTTCTTAATAGAAGAAGGAAACCCTCCTGGGGACAATTAGGGTCAAAGGGGACTGAAATTAATAACCGCCATTGAACAAACAAGTTCAGTTAACCCCTTTTATACCAACGCTTTTTGAACAACAATAAATTAGAATGTATTACCGGTGCGAAGGGATATATGAGGGGTGCTGAGAGAAGGGATGATGTATCGCAGAGGGCCTGGGTGTAATTACCTCACCTTCATTATAAGGTCAGAATTTTGCATGTTCGCTGTTACTTGCACAGTGTTCAGTTTCATTCACGACTCCTCAGAAGCTAAAGCAGTTCATGTCGACATACAGCAAGACAAAGAACAAATAAAGAACAAAGAACAGTACAGCACAGGAACAGGCCATTCGGCCCTCCAAGCCTGCGCCGATCTTGATGCCTGCCGAAACTAAAATCTTCTGCACTTCCGGGGACCGTATTCCTCTATTCCCATCCTATTCATGTATTTGTCAAGATGCCTCCTAAACGTTGCTATCGTACCTGCTTCCACCACTTCCCCCAGCAGCACGTTCCAGACACTCACCACCCTCTGTGTGAAGAACTTGCCTCGCACATCCCCTCTAAATTTGCCCCTCGCACCTTAAACCTATGTCCCCTAGTATCTGACTCTTCCACCTTGGGAAAAAGCTTCTGACTATCCACTCTGTCCATGCCGCTCATAACTTTGTAAACCTCTATCATGTCGCCCCTCCAAATCCATTGTTCCAGTGAAAACAATCCGAATTTATCCAACCTCTCCTCATAGCTAATGCCCTCCAGATCAGGCAACATCCTGGTAAACCTCTTCTGTGCCCTCTCCAAAGCCTCCACGTCCTTCTGGTAGTGTGGCGACCAGAATTGCACGCAATATTCCCTATTTGAGGGTCTACTCTAAACTCATGGCATTGAGGCTGCCTCTTTATTTTTATTTATGAGTGCCACCCTTATGGCCTCATTTGATTATGCATGCAGCATATCATCCCACCTTAAAGCTGCTATTTATGTATTAACTAATAATGCTCCGGCCCTCCTTTTTAATCTCCCTTTCTATCCCGCCTGTAAACTCTATATTTAACGATGTTGAGTTGACATTCTTGCTCCTCTTTAAGCCAAGTTTCCGTTAATGCAACGATATAGTGTCATCGTGTGTCTATCTGTGCCTTCAGCTCATTGGCTTTAGTTACTATACTCCTTGTATATAAATAAATACCTTTTGACACTGACAAATTGCTGTACCACACACTTTTTGACCTTTGCTTCTTCTGTCTTTCAGAGTCACTCGCTAGTTATCTGCTTCACATTCGCTGCACTCAAATTGTCTACTTTAAGACTACCCTTCGGTTCCCATCCCGCTGAAACAGAGTCAGACGCGCTCGCACACATGAACACACACATCTCAGCTCCAACAAAATTCAAGAAGCTCGACACCATACGGAACAAAACAGCCCGCTTGGTTAGCACCCCATTTACAATCATTCACTCCCTCCGCCACAGACGCACAGTGGCAATAGCATCTCCCATCTACATGATGCACTGCAGTAACAAAACAAGGGTTCTTTTACAGCACCTTCCAAACCCGCGACCTCTAACAACTGGAGGGAAAAGGACAGAAAATGCATGGTAACATCACCACTTGCAATTTCCCCTGCATGTAGTGTGTGTGTGTGTGTGTGTGTGTTTGTGTGTGTTTGATTGTGTGCGTGTGTGTTTGTTTGTGTGTGTGTTTGTTTGTGTGCGTGTGTGTTTGTTTGTTTGTGTGTTTGTTTGTGTGCGTGTGTGTTTGTTTGTGTGTGTGTCTGGATCAGTGCCTTTGTGTGTGTTTGTTGGTCAGTGCATGTGTTTATACTTGTGTGTTTGTCAGTGCATGTGTTTGTGCGTATGCACACGCTACTCGCTCAGATAATGGGTAGTGATATGTGGGATTTGTGTGTCTCTGTGTATGTTTGCGTGTGTCAGTGTGTGTGTGCATGTGCATGCTTGCCTGTCTCAGTGACTGGGATATGATTGTATTTGTGTCTGTGTGTGTGTTTGTGTTTGTGTATGTGTTCCTGGCTCAATGCTTGGGTGTGATGTTATTCATCAATGAGATGACGGGACTTTGTCTCTACATGGTTTGTGCAGCAGTCACTCCTACCAATACTGTCTTGGAGAGGAGTTTGATGGATTAGGCTCCGCTTGCCTGGATGGGTGCATTTCCAACAACACTCAAGAAGCGCAACAGCATCCAAGACAAAGCAGACTACTCCATTTGCATCATATGCACAACCTTGCACCTTTAATCCCTCCACCACTGACAAAAAATGACAGAAGTGTGTACCATCTACAAGATGCACTGCAGCAACGCACCAAGGCTGGATTGACAGTACCTTCCAAACCTGCAGCCTCTACCACCGAGAAGGACAAGGGCACCAGTTACATGGGAACATAACCACCTGCAACATCTCCTCCATGTCACACACCATCCAGATTTGGAACTAAATCGCTGTTCCTTCACCATCCCTGGGTCAAAATGCTGGAAATCTCTTTTTAACAGCATCGTGGGTGTAACTTCCCCACATGGACGGCAGCGGTTCAAGAAGGCAGCTCACCACCACCTTCCCAAAGGCAATTATGAATGGGCAATCAATGATGGCCTAGCCCGTTGAATAATAATAATAATGAGAAAAACCCTGCATCTCTTGCCCAATATAGTCAATCAAGTTTCACTAAACCTTGTACATTCAACTGGTGGGTACAGCTTTTATATTTGTCTCCGTCATTAAAACCTCTCATAATCGTGTACACATCTATCAAATCTCCCCTCCATCAGCTTTGCTCCAAGGCGAGGTTCCACAGCGTGCACAATTTAACTATGTAGCTGATGTCCCTCAGCACAGGACCCATTCTGTTAAAGTTCCTATGCACCCTGTCAAGCACCTTCACATCCTTCCAAACGTGCGGTGACCAGATGAGGAGCAGTACTCCAGTTCTGGCCTCGCCAGAGCTTTATACAGATTCAGCAGAAATCCTTGCTTTTGAAGGCGATACCTCTATTTCGGCAGCCAAAGTTCCCATAGACTTTGATAATTATTCTCTCAAAGTGCTCTCCCACCGTTAAAGATCCATACACACAAACACCCAGCTCACTCTTGTCATGACCACGTGGTCTGTCGCTGGCGTTCCCACACTTCAACTCCCCACTTGACCGCGGCAAATGTTTTTGGGTTAGAGTTCAATCCACTGGGTTTTTTTTCGAATAAACAGACTGTGACAGGTTTCCTTGTAGGTTTTCAAAACAGAAAATCATTTGTTTATTGCTCAATAGACCTCATCCCGAAATTGTTACACAACTTACACTCATGCATCTGCTCGCTCACACAGACACAAGAAGAAACAGATTGAAAAGGAAAAAGGGAAAAGGGAAGGAGGCTCTCAGTCGGAAGAAACGTTGAGTTAAACTTGTTGAATTCTCCTGGGAACCAGTTCTGGATGGTTGCAGGCCTGGGATGAGCGTAGATTTCTCTCTTGCTCGGAAGTCCTGTTGAATAAGCAGGGCATTTGGTTCCTCGCATGGCTGAAACACCAGCTGTTAGGTGTTGCTTCTCTCCTTGGTGAATCTCTCGCTTGCTCTCTCTCTCTCTTTCTGGCTGTCTCTCTTTTTAAGGAAAGGTTGTTACCTTTCACCTCCTGTTAGGAGAAACACTGGTTTCTTTCCCATGATGATGGCACAATACGTGTCTACTTCACACCTCCTTTGTTTGAGAAGAAAGTATACAAATCTGAGATGCTTCAGGATAGTGCACGATGGGTTTCATGAAGGCACGTTAGCTTTTAAGGTTTGTCCTTTGTCTTTGTCAGAGAACTTAACTACAGAATGCGCCAATCGTCTTATCCTTCGCTGGAAATTTTAGACGTTTTTATGAGAAAAGTTCATTTTGTGAAAGACAATGTCCGTTTCTCGGAACTCTTCAGTCTGAGTCCATGATGGACGCAAACCTATCGGCTAAAAATACTGAAGAAATTAAGGAAATTAATACCAACAGAGGAAATGTGATAGAGGAACTTCAGAGACGAAAATCTGACAAACCTCCAGGCCGTGGTGACCTACCACCTTGGGTATTAACAGAAACAGCTGCTGTTCTAAGGAGGAAGTTAGTTCTGTTTTCTTCTAAACGAATTTCCCTGTTTTTCCAACCACACGTCCGTATGTAGTTTCCTGATTACAGTTTGTCCCTCCCTTAAGACCTTATAATAAATCACCGCTTCAACAACATGGTTTTTAACGTCAAACCAAATAAGTAGGGATTATGTGTGGAGTTTGCAAGTTCTCCCTGTGTCTGCATGGGTTTCCTCCGGGTGCTCCGGTTTCCTCCCACATGCCAAAGACTTGAGGGTTGATAGGTAAATTGGCCATTAGCAATTGCCCCTAGTCTAGGTAGGTGGCAGTGAAATATAGGGACAGGTGAGGATGTGGTAGGAATATGGAATTAGTGTAGGATTAGTTTAAATGGGAGGTTGAAGGTCGGCACAGACTCCGTGGGCCGAAGGGCCTTTTTCAGTGCTGTATCTCTAAACTAAACTAAACACATTCTTAAGCTCTGGAAGGGGTTTCACTTCGCCACACATGCTTACAAATTTTCAGGTAAAGGTTAAAGACAGAAAAAGGCAGACACATTTACTAAATAGAAGTTTATCTTAACTCCTAGCTAATATGGATTTCAGTTAAAACTAGTTGCCATTCATAACAGGAAAGTGTCCAAATGTTGGAGATCACTAATTAGAAATTCCGAATAGCGATGCAGCTGTTGGAGATATCTCTTCTCTGACAAATTTCAGTTTCTTTGCACTCTCAAAGGTAGCAATGGAGAGAGCTAAATTGCTGAAGTCACCTTATTGTGTGCAGTTTTAGTCTCCTTATCAGAGGAAGGATGATTCTTGTTATCGAGGGAATGCAGCGAAGGTTTACCAGACTGATTCCTGGGATGGCGAGACTAATATATGACGAGAGATTGAGTCGGTTATAATTATATTCGCCGGAGTTCAGAAGAGTGAAGGGGGATCTCATAGAAACCTATAAAATTCTAACAGGACTTGACAGGGTAGATGCAGAAAGTACGTTTCCGATGGTGTGGAGTCCAGAACCAGGGTTCCAGTCTAAGGATACGGGGTGAACCTTTCAAGGCTGAGATGAGGAGAAATGTATTCACCCAGAGAGTGGTGAGCCTGTGGAATTCGCTACCACAGAAAGCAGCTGAGGCCAAAGCATTGTATGTTTTCAAGAAGGAGTTAGATATAACTCTTGGGTCGAAAGGGATAAACGGGTATGGGACAGGCTACTGCGTTGGATCATCAGCCATGATCATAATGAATGGAAGAGCTGGATCAAAGTGCCGAATGGCCTAATCCTGCTCCTATTTTCTATTTTCTATGTTTCTATGTTTAGATGGAGAGGAAACGACCAGAAATCAGACTTTTCCGCTGTTACTGCAGATTATCTTCGTTTTGATTTGTTTCTTGCTGGATTTCTCAAAGTGTGGCTTACATTTAAATGTTCGTCTCGAGAAGGCCTTAGAGAGAAAATTCAATGCAGCCTGAAGACAGATTGTGGCTTCTTGCACGGAGTCGTGTCTCTAGCACAGGGCAGTTGCACAATGGAGGACAGGCTGTACTCACCAACTGTTACAATTTCGAGACCACACAGGTTGGTTAGGGGTCTCCTGGGTCCTAACGCTAAACTGTTCCCAAGTGACTCTCCGACCTGACCTCTCTCCTCCATTTGGCAACAGAACACAGAAGTTCAAACTTAAAGCAGGTTGTATAAAATGACGATTGACATTAATATTCAAATGCACAACATAATTTACAAGGGTTTGAATCCACTCGTGGCACCTTTACCCATCGAGGGAACAAAATGAATTCTACTGCATTTATTTATTTACATGATTTGCATTGAAAATAAATAAAAAAGGGATTTTCATTAAATCGTATATTCATAATTAAAAGTTTGCTTTCATTATGGGAGAGCTGGCACACTTCTGTCCATAACACATTTGCTTTTTGTGTCGGTGCCTCTATTAGTGGGGCGGCTCGGGTGATAAATGTTGGGCCCAGATTATGGTAATCAATAGAGCACCACATGCATTTCCCGAGCTGCAGAAAATCCGTTTCTAATGGAATGATTTCTGGAAGGGAAGTTTTCAGCAGACCTTCTTGGCTTCAGAATGCCTTTCTGATTAGTGTCAGGTACAGTTACAATGCAATATATAGCAGGAAAAGGACAAATCCCACCGTGCCCTTGGCTCAATGTTTCCAATTGTTGCTCTCATTGCTTGACACAAAAGCAGTGACAGGACGTGTCCACCCTGATCAAAAAGAAAATGAAAGAGATCTGTACAGATTCGCCAGGGCCTACCAGCCTAGCGATTCAACGCTTGGATGTGCGAGACATGCCACTGGTCAGATGGGACCCAGCTGGCTGAGCCCCGACAGATTATCTCAGGTTAGACTGGAGGTCCAGCACATGCTGAATGGTGATGTCGTTGACCCTCCCCTGAAAAAAAGAACCTTTTAATTACTTCGGCTAAGGATTTCCAAGCACCCACATATCCAGCCATCGATCACTCCAATTTGTTGGAGTACTGTCTACTCCTCTTCTGATTGTCTTCTGGGAAGTCTCCACTTTCGTATTACTACGGACATAGTAACACTCAAGGATCGGAGTGGCCTCTGCCTCAGAACAAGCAGTCTGTGCTATGTGCTTTATTTCAGGATCTGCCTGCAGTGTGCCGAAGAGCAGGGCTCAGCTGAGCGTCTCATCCTTCGGATAGGTCCCGAAAGAAAGGTTCAACTACCCAGACCTCTGGCTCACCCAACTGGGACGCTGGCTCACTTTCAATTAATTGGGCCTGTCGGGCTTGGGACTCAGTCATTACATAATCGGGGAAGATCTCTGGTATTTCCCCTTGCAGTTGTTCGGTTTCCCTGGTTTCACTGGACTGGTCTATGTGGTTGCTATTTTCTTGCCAGCAGCCAAATCATTTCCCAGTAGTAAGTCTATCCCTGCTACAGGTAATTTTGCCATAATTCCAACAGTTACGGTTCCTGCGACTAGGGCACACTGTACATGGACTCGATGGAGGGGAACAGACAGGTGACCTCCTCCCACTCCACTGATCAGGACCTTGGATTTCACGGAGACTTCAGGGGGAAGTCGTAGGGCTGTTCTGCAACATTAAGGACTGAGTCGCCCCTGTATCCCTGAGCAGTACAATGGACTTGCTCTTTTCCTGGGAAGGCGATAGCGATACGGTTCCTTCTTGAATAAAACTTGGATAATCCCTGGGGAATTAGTCCATTCCAGCAACACATTGGGTAATACTCTCAGAGATTCTATGCTCTACTTGAAGGGCCTCTGTTGGCCCTGCTACACTCCTTAATAGGCGGACCCTCCTTGGGACCTCCTTTGTGGAGGCGTATTATACCCGTTGGTTTTCACTTTAGCCTCCAGCATTCTGACCTTGAGTGACACATTTTGTTGCAGTGGGAGCAAACTGGTCTCTGGGTTTTTTTTTTTTTTTGCTGGCTTGGGGTGGACGCTTGGCACCCTCATTTGTACTCTCTTTCCAAATTGCTGAAGTCACCTTTTTCTGGACGGAGAGAAAATGGGTAAATATCAGATGTTTTCTGCTGTTACTGCAGCTTGACCTCGACGTGATATTTTTCTTGCAGGATTTTTCAAAGTGTGGCTTCTCTTTAACTTTTCTTGCTGAGGAAGCCTTAGAGAGAACAATCAATGCAGCTTGAAG
The DNA here is from genome assembly GCF_036365525.1 of Heterodontus francisci. NCBI lineage: Eukaryota > Metazoa > Chordata > Chondrichthyes > Heterodontiformes > Heterodontidae > Heterodontus > Heterodontus francisci. Next base: position 23,166 of record NW_027141781.1, read on the forward strand.
GCAGGTTGTGGTCTCTTGCAAGGACATGTGTCTCTAACACACGGCTGCTGTATAATGGAGGAAAGGTCTCTGGGTTTATTTGCTGGCTTGGGGTGGACGCTTTGCCCCCTCATTTGTACTCCCTTTCCACATTGCTGAAGTCACCTTTTTCTGGACGGAGAGAAAATGGGTAAATATCAGATGTTTTCTGCTGTTACTGCAGCTTGACCTCGACCTGATATTTTTCTTGCTGGATTTTTCAAAGTGTGGCTTCTCTTTAACTTATCTTGTTGAGGAAGCCTTAGAGAGAACAATCAATGCAGCTTGAAGGCAGGTTGTGGCCTCTTGCAAGGAAATGTGTCTCTAACACACGGCTGCTGTATAATGGAGGAAAGGTTGTACTCACAAACGGTTACAGTTTCGAGCCCACCACACTTGTTGGCTACGGATCTTCTACGTCCTAAGGCTAGACTCTTCTCAAGTGGATATGCCACCTGAACTATGTCTTCCATTTTGACAATCAGAACATGGAAACACAAAATCAAAGCCTTCTGTATAAAATGACGATTGACATTAATACTCAAGTGCACAACATAATTTACAAGGGGTTTGAATCCATTTGTCACACTGCAGAGAAAGTGAATCTGCTAGTTACGATTTTCCAAAATTGCTGAGAATCGGGAACTGTTCCATCAGATTGTATCTTACATTGCTTTTCAAAAAAGGCGGTAGGGAGAAAGCAGGGAACTGCAGGCCAGTTAGCCTAACATGACCTATTGGAAAATGCATGTAATCTATTATTAAGGAAGTCTTAACAACACTTAGAAAATCACTGTATGTTTAGAACAAGTCAATATGATTTTACTAAAGGAAAATCCTGTTTGACAATTTTTTTAGAATCTTTTGAACATGTAAAGGGGAGCTCATGGAGTTGGGGGTAACAAATCAACATGTATAGATGATTGGTTACCAGACAGAAAGCAACGACTGGGCATAAACGGACATTTCATGTTTGAAGACAGTAAATAGTGGAGTGCCATAAGCATCAATGCTCGGGCCTCAGCTATTTACAATATATGTTAATGCCTCAGATGTAGAGACAGATACTATTGTATCCTAGATTGCTGATGACATAAATGTAGGCAGAAACGTAAGCTGTGGGGAGGACACAGAGAAGCTGAAATGAGATATAGACGGGTTAACTGAGTGAGTAACAAGATGGCAGATGGAATATAATGTAGGGAAGTGTAAAGCTATTCACTTTGTAGTAAGGAAATAAGAGTAGAAAAGCAGAATGTTGTTTAAAGGTGAAAAATTGTAAGTGTTGGTGTTAAAAGAAACAGTGTATGCTTTTTTATTTATTCATGGGATGTAGGCGTAGCTGGCAGGCCATCATCTATTGCCCATCCCTAATTGCCCTTGAGAAGGTGGTGGCGTTCGTGAACCACTACAGTCCGTGTGGTGTAGGTAGACCCAGAGCGATGTTTGGAAGGGAGTTCCAGCATTTTGACCCAGTGACAACATAGCTCCATGTCAGGATGGTGTGTGACAAGGAGAGGAACATGCAGGTGGTGGTGTTCCGATGCATCTGCTGCCCTTATCCTTCTCGGTGGTAGAGGTCGTTGTGTTGGAAGGTGCTGTCAAAGGAGCTTTGGTGAGTTGCATTGCATCTTGTAGACCGGACACACTGTTGTCATTGTGCGTCGGTGGTGCAGGTATTGAATGTTGAAAGGGATAGATGGGGTAGCAGTCAAGAAAGTTCCCTTGTCCTGGATGGTGCCGAGATTCTTGAGTATTGGTGAAGCTGCACCCATCCAGGAAAATGGAAGGTATTCCATCACACTTCTGACTTGTGCCTTGCAGATGGCGGGTTGGGACTGGGGAGTCAGGAGGTCAATTACTCGCTGCAGAATTCCCAGCCTCTGACGTGCTCTTGCAGCCATGCTATTTATGTGACATATTCAAGTCAGTGGCTGGTCAATGGTAACTCTCATGATGTTGATAATGGGAAATTCAGCGAAGGAATGGCATTTAACATCAAGAAGAGATGGTTAGGTTCACTACTCCTTATGATAGTCATTGTCTGGCACTTGTGTGGCGTGGTTATTAGTTGCCACTTATCAGGCCAAGCCCGGATATTATCCAGGTCTTGCCGCATATGGTCATGGGCTGCTTCAGTACCAGAGGCATCGTAAATTGTGCTGAATATTGTGCAGTCATCAGAGAACATCTCCAATTCTGACCTTATAATGGAGTATAGGTCATTGATGAAGCAGTTGAAAATGGTTGGGCCCAGACCATTACCCTGAGGAACTCCTGCAGTGATTTGTTTCGAGCTGCGATGTTTGACCTACAACAACCACAACCATCTTTCTTACGGCTGAAACCAGCGGAGAGGCCCGCCGCCACCCCCCCTCCCCCGGCCAATTCCCATTGACTCCAGTTTGCTCGGGCTCCTTGATGCCATATTCGGTCAAATGCTGTCTTGATGACAAGGGCAGTCACTCTCACCTCACCTCTTGAGTTCAGCTATATTTTCCATGTTTCGTCAAGGCTGTAAGGAGATCATGAGCTGAGTGGCCGTGGCGGAATCAAAACTGAGCGCCAAACAGTGGATTAATTCTGAGCAAATGTTGCTTGAAAGCATTGTCGACAACCCCTTCCATCACTTTGCTAATGATCGAGAATAGACTGATAGAATGGTAATTGCCGGTTTGGATATGTCCTTTTTTTGTGCACAGGACATACTTGGGCAATGTTTCACATTGTCGGGTAGGTTACAGTGTTGTAGCTTAACTGGAACAGCTTGGCAAGGGGCGTGGCTATTCCTGGAACACAAGACTTCAGGAAGATTGCCGAAATGTTGTCAGCGCCCATGGCTTTTGTAGTTTCCAGTGTCTTCAGTCACATCTTGCTATCACGTGAGTGAATTAGATTGGCTGAAGTCTGACATCGTTGATGCGGGAGACCTCAGGAGGAGGCCCAGATGGGTCATCGACTCAGCACTACTCGCTGAAAATTGATGCAATTGCTTTAGCATTGCCTTTTGCACTGATGCGGTGAGCTCCCCCATTTTGAAGATCGGCGTATTTGTGGATCCTGTTAGTTGTTTCATAATTCAGCACAATTCATGACTGAATGTGCGAGGACTGCAGAGCTTAGATCTGATCCATTTGTGGTGGTATCGCTTAGCCCTGTTTGTCGCATGCTGCCTACACAGTTTGGCATGCAAGTAGTTCTGCTGTGTAACTTATCAAGTTGACACCTCATTTTGGGATATGCTTAGTGCTGCTCCTGGCATGCTCTCCTGCACTCGTCATTGAACTTTGTTTCGCCTCCTGGCTTGATGGGTAATAGTAGAGTGGGAGATATGCTGGCCCATACAGAATGTGGTTGAGTACACTTCTGCTGCTGCTGATGGCCCACAGCTCCTCATAGATGCACAGCTTTCTGTTCTTACATCTGTTTGATATTTATCCCATTTAACATGGTGGTAGTACCACACATCACGATAGAGGCTATTCCCAATGTGAAGATGGGATTTAGACTCCACAGGGACTGCGCGGTGGTCACTGCAATCAATACTGTCATTGAAAGAGGAATCTGTGGTCGGCAGATGGGTGACGATGGGGTCAAGCATGTGTTTTCCTAATGTTGGTTGCAGCACTACCTGTCGCAGACGCTGTCCAGCAGCTATGTCCTATGTGCTGCCGAACCACTCTTGGTGCTTGACATTATACAGTATACTTTTAGTGCCGTTGCTACCCTCAGTGTTTTCAATTGGTGTTCAACACGGTGAAGCACTGATTGATCAGGCGAGCTGAGTGGCAATCAGCAGGGGTTTTCCTTGCCCATGTTTAACCTGATACCATGAGATGCCCCGGGGTCCAGAGTTCATGTTGAGGACTCCAAGGGCAACTCCCTCCCGACTGTAGATCGCTACTCCGTCACATCCTGTGGCTTTCCCCTTCCTCTGGGATAGAACATACCCAGGGATCTCTGGGATATTGTCTGTAAGGTAAGATTCGGTGAGTATGACTATGTCAGACTGTAGCTTGAGGAGTCTATGGGACAGTTTTCCCAACTTTGGTACAAGCCTCCAGGTTTTAGTAAGGAAGACTTTGCAGTGTCGACAGGGCTGGCTTTGCCATTGAAACTTCCGGTGCTTAGGTCGATGCTGAGTGGTCCGTACAATCCTGTTCCTTTCGCTACACAGTTTGCTACAATTGAGTGGCTAGCTCGTCAATGTCAGAAGGCGTTTAAGAGCCAACCATATTGCTGTGGGTCTCGAGTCACAGAAAGTCCAGTCCAGGCTTCCCTAAAGTACATTGTTGAACCAGATGGGTTTTTAGAACAACTGACAATGGTTTTCATGGTCACAATTAGACTAGCTCTTAATTCCAGATTCATTAATTGATTTGAAATGCAAGCCCATCCGCCTTGCTGGGATTCGAACACCGAGCATTAGTCCAGGTGTCTGGATTACTAGTCTAGTGGCATTAACACAACGCCACCGCCTCCCCTGCTGATATTAGGAAAGCAAATAGCATGTTGCCCATTATTGCAAAGAATTCGAGGACAGGAATAAGGAAGTATTGCTACAATTGCACAAGGTTTTGGTGAGACCACATCTGTAATACCGTGTGCAGTTCTGATCTCCATATACTACTTGCATTGGAGGCTGCACAGCAAATGGTCACTATATTGGTCTCTGGGATGAGGATGTTGTCCGATGATGAGAGGTTAAGTAAATTGCCTGTATTCTGTGGAGTTAGATGAATGAGCGGTGATCACATTGAAACATTTAAGACTCTAAAGCGGCTAGATAGGGTCGAGAGTGAGATTATTTCCACTGCTCGAGGAATCAATAATATGGGCGCCACGACGTCAGGATAAGGGGTCGATCAGATAGGACTGAGATGAGGAGACATTACTTCACTCAAAGTGTCGTGAATGCCAGAGGCATGTGGGTGTTCCAACATTGAATGCATTTAAGGCTCGGTGAGACAGGATTTCAGCCTTGCAGGGAATCGAGGGATATTGTGAACGGGTGGGTAAGTGAAATTGGATTCTAAGAACAGCCTTAATCGTTTTCAATGGTGGAGCATGCTCGATGGGCCATACGGTCTACTATTGCTCCTATTTCTTCTCTATTGTGTTGTACCATCACACTTCCCATGTGCATGAAACTCTGTACTGCACGCTCTTTTGAACTGTACCAACTCGGCTTACCCACAGCCTGTCCACCATTTACAAGGCATACGTCAAGAGTGTGATTAAATGCCTGGATGAGTGAAGCTCCAAAAACATTCAAGAAGCTCGACACCATTCTGGACAAAGCAGCCCGCCAGATTGTCACCCCATCCACAAATATTCACTCTTTCCACGACCGATGTACAGTGGTGACAGTGTTTGACATCTTCACGAGTCACTGCAGCAATACACAAAGTCTCCTGAGACAGCATCTTCCAAAACTGCTACGTCTACAATCTAGAAGTACAAGAGCGGAAGATGCATGGGAACATCACGACCTGCAATATGCCCTTGAAGTCAACCACCATCCTAGGAACAATCTCACCGTTCCTTCACTGTCTCTGGGTCAAATCCTGGAACTCCCTTCCTAACAGCACTGTAGGTGTACCTACCCCACATGGACTGCAGCGGTTCAGGAAGGCAGCTCATCACCACCTTGTCAAGGGCAATTATGGATGGGCAATAAATACTGGCTAACCAACGATGCCTGCATCCAATGAAAGAGTAAAAAATGCTGCCTCTCCCTCGCAGATCTTAGGACTCAATTCCACTTTCCCACCTGCTCAGCTTATTCCTTTTGACAAAATGTAAAACATCATATTTCTCAGCACTAAATTTCATCGGCCACTTGTTTGCCCAGTCTGCATAAAATGATCAGAAGAAGGCTATTCAGTCCATCGTTCGCGTGCTGGCTCTTTAATAGAGCTTCTCCTTCCTCTGGGATAGAACATACCCAGGGATCTCTGGGATATTGTCTGTAAGGTATGATTCGGTGAGTATGATTATGTCAGGCTGCAGCTATGGGACTCTGGATTACTCCCTGTGGCACGTGCCAGTGAGGCTAGAAATAGGAAGATAATGCAGCTGAAGACGTGGCTGAGCAGCTGGTGTAGAAGGGAGGGTTTTAGATATCTGGACCATTGGGCTCTCTTCAGGGACAGATGGGACCTGCACAAGAAGGACGGGTTGCATCTAAACTGGAAGGGCACTAACATCCTGGCTGCAAGGTTTGCTAGCGTCACTCGGAAGGGTTTAAACTAGTGTGGCAGGGGGGTGGGAACCAGAGCAGTAGGACAGCTAGTGAAGTAAATGAGGAGGACATAGTAAATAAGGCCAGTAGGACTAAGAGGAAGCGCAGGCAGGGAGATGTTGCTGAGCACAGCGGGACTGGTGGTCTGAAGTGCATTTGTTTCAATGCAAGAAGTATAACAGGTAAAACAGATGAACTTAGAGCTTGGATTAGTACTTGGAAATATGATGTTGTTCCTATTACAGAGACTTGGTTGAGGGAAGGGCAGGATTGGCAGCTAAATGTTCCAGGCTTCAGAAGCTTCAGGCGGGATAGAGGGGGATGTAAAAGGGGTGGGGGTGTTGCATTACTGGTGAAGGAGAATATCACAGCTGCACTGCGGGAGGACACCTCAGAGGGGTCATGCAGCGAGGCAATATGGGTGGATCTTAGGAATAGGAAGGGTGCAGTCACGATGTTGGGGGTTTACTACAGGCCTCCCAACAGCCAGTGGGAGGTAGACGAGCAGATATGTCGACAGATTTTGGGAAGATGAAAAGGTAACAGGGTTGTAGTGGTGGGTGATTTTAACTTTCCCAATATTGACTGAGACTCACTTAGTGTTAGGGGCTTGGATGTGGCAGAATTTGTGAGGAGCATCCAGGAGGGCTTGTTGAAACAGTATGTAGTTAGTCCAACTAGGGAAGGGGCCATTCTGGACCTGGTATTTGGGAATGAGCCCGGCCAGGTGGTCGAAGTTTCAGAGCAGGAGCATTTCGGAAGCAGTGAGCATAATTCCATACGTTTTAAGGTGCTTGTGGATAAGGATAAGAGTAGTCCTCAGGTGATGGTGCTAAATTGGGGGAAGGATAATTATAACAATATTAGGCAGGAACTGAAGAATTTAGATTGGGGGCGGCTGTTTGAGGGTAAATCAACATCTGACATGTGGGAGTCTTTCAAACGTCAGCTGATTAGAATCCAAGACCAGCATGTTCCTGTGAGGAAGAAAGACAAGTTTGGCAAGTTTCGGGAAGCTTGGATAACACGGGATATTGTGAGTCTAGTCAAAAAGAAAAAGGAAGCATTTGTAAGGGCTGGAAGGCTAGGAACAGATGAAGCACTTGAGGAATATAAAGACAGTGGGAAGGAACTTAAGCAAGGAGTTAGGAGGGCTGAAAGGGCTCATGAAAACTCATTGGCAAACAGGATTCAGGAAAATAACAAGGCATGCCGTTTGCCGTCTGACTACCTTATCCACCTGCGTTGCCACTTTCAGTGACCTGTGGACCTGAACGCCCAGATCTCTCGACTTGTCAATACTCCTCAGTGTTCTGCCATTTACTGAATACCTCCCACCTGCAGTGGACCTTCCAAAATACATTACCTCACATTTGTCCGAATTAAACGCCATCTGCCATTCCTCCACCCAAGTCTCCAACCGATCTATATCCTGCTGTATCCTCTGACAATCCTCATCACTGTCCGCAATTCCACCAACCATTGTGTCGTCCACAAACTTACTAATCAGACCAGCTACATTTTCCTCCAAATCATTCATGCATACTACAGACAGTAAAGGTCCCAGCACGGATCGCTGTGGAACACCACTCGTCACATCCCTCCATTCAGAAAAACACCCTTCCACCGCTACCCTCTGTCTTCTATGACCGAGCCAGTTCTGTATCCATCTTGCCAGCTCACCTCTGATCCCATGTGACTTCACCTTTTGTATCAGTCTGCAATGAGGGACCTTGTCAAAGGCTTCACTGAAGTCCATATTGATAACAGCCACTGCCCTTCCTTCATCAATCACCTTCGTCAGTTCCTCAAAAAACTTAATCAAATTAGTGAGACACGACCTCCCATTCACAAAACCATGCTGCCTGTCGCTAATAGGTCCATTTGTTTCCAAATGGGAGTAAATCCTGTCCCATAGAATCCTCTCTAATAATTTCCCCACCACTGATGTAAAGCTCACCGGCCTATAATTTCCTGGATTATCCTTGCTACCCTTCTTAAAGAAAGGAACAACATTGGCTATTCTCCAGTCCTCTGGAACATCACCTGTAGCCAATGAGGATGCAAATATTTCTGTCAAGGCCACAGCAGTTTCTTCCCTTGCCGAAAAAAGTATTCTGGGGAAGATCCCATCAGGCCCTGGGGACTTATCTACCTTAATGCTTTGCAAGACACCCAACACCTCCTCCTTTTTGATAATGAGATGACTGAGACTATCTGCACTCCCTTCCCTCTGCTCATCATCCACCAAGTCCTTCTCCTTGGTGAATACTGATGCAAAGTACTCATTTAGTACCTCGCCCATTTCCTGTGTCCCCACACATAGATTCCCTTCTCTGTCCTTGAGTGGGCCAACCCTTTCCCTGTTTACCCTCTTATTCTTTATATACGTATAAAAAGCTTTGGGGTTTTCCTTAACCCTGTTTGCCAAAAGCTTCTCATAACCCATTGTAGCCCTCCTGACTCCTTGCTTAAGTTCCTTCCTACTTCTTTATATTCCTCAAGGGATTCGTCTGTTCCTCGCCTTCCAGCCCTTACAAATGCTTCCTTTTTCTTTTTGACGAGGATCACAATATCCCGCGTTATCCAAGGTTCCCGAAACTTGCCAAACTTATCCTCCTTCCTCACAGCACCATGCTGGTCCTGGATGCTAATCAACTGACATTTGAAAGACTCTGACATGTCAGATGTTGATTTACCCTCAAACAGCCTCCCCCAATCTAAATTCTTCAGTACCTGTCTAATATTGTTATAATTAGCCTTTCCCCAATGTAGCACGTTCACCCGAGGACTACTCTTATCCTTATCCACAAGTTACTTAAAACGTATGGAATTATGGTCACTGTTCCCGAAATGCTCCCCGACTGAAACTTCGACCACCTGGCCGTGCTCATTCCCCAAAACCAGGTCCAGTACGGCCCATCCCTAGTTGGTCTGTCTACGTATTGTTTCAAGAAGCCCTCCTGGATGCTTCTTCCAAATTTTGCCCCATCCAAGCCGCTAGCACTAAATGAGTCCCAGTCAATACAGGGGAAGATAAAATCACCCACCACTGCAACCCTTTTACCTTTACATCTTTCTAAAATCTGTCTACATATCTGATCCTCTACCTCCCGCTGGCTGTTGGGAGGCCTGTAGTGAACCCCCAACATCGTGACTGCACCCTTCCTATTCCTGACCTCCACCCATATTGCCTCGCTGCATGACCCCTCCGAGGTGTCCTCCCGCAGTACAGCCGTGATATTCTCCTTAACCAGTAATGCAACTCCCCCGCCCCTTTTACATCCCCCTCTATTCCGCCTGAAGCTTCTAAATCCTGGAACATTTTGCTGCCAATCCTGTCCTTCCCTCAACCAAGTCTCTGTCATCGCAACAACATACTCTGAAATAGCAACAACTTTGCTTTCTGTCAAGGATTTGTTTGTCATGGGATGTTTCTGAGAGAATGTCTGTATAACTAAGAGAGGAAGCTCTGGGATCTTCCTGTACCATTTCTTATAAATCTCTGGCTTTGTTTTCTCCAAATTAATTTCCCCCTCTCCTCTTGGGGACATTTGTTTTACTTTGAGACCTGTAATGACAAGATGTAAAGGGAGCGAGAGAGTTTGAGGATGAGGAATTTTATTGGACAGGATCTTCCTCTGCTTTGGTCAGAGGCCTTCGCCCTGAGGGAGCATCCAATGGGTCTTTGTGTGTTTCTACATGTTTATTATGCCCTTGGTCAAATTTTCATCCCGGATCCTTGGCTTCGATAACTTGGTTAAACGTGTTCCTGTTGGATTTTGGCCTTGAGTTTTGAAGGGGTTTAAAGCTTTGGTTCATTTAGACCTGGCCTTTCAACGTGATGCAGACATGCCACCATTCAGGATAGGGAGTGTCCACTGCTACAGCGAGCAAATTGAAGTCATCAATGAGAACCCATGTGAACGTTTCTTATAATTCGAGAACAATACTTCTGTTTGACTGAAGTCGATGATTAAGTTAAATGCACGGCAACCATTTTAATATGACAGCAACCCACCATGGACATTTTAAGTGATATACGTGGCAATCATTTTAAGTGATATGCACTGCGGCCATTTTAAGTGATATGCAGTGTGACTATTTTAAGTGAAAGGCACTGTGTCCATTTTGAGTGAATGCACTGCGATAATATTGAGCAATATGCAGCGTGACCATTTGAATTGACATGCAATCTGACCATTTCAAGTGATAAGTACTGTGACCATTTAAAGTGATATGCAGCACAAACATTTAATGTGACTTGCAATGTGACTATTTTAAGTGATATGGTGTGCAATCCTTGTAAGTGATATGAACTGCAGCCATTGAAAGTGACATGCAGTGCAACCATTTTTAAGTGAGATGCAATGTGACCGTTTTAAATGATATTCACTTTGGTCATTTTAGTCATATGACTGTCCACGCTAAACTGATAAAGATCTCTTCATGGATCAAACAACTGAAGAACAGTGGAAAGTATTGAAAGAAACATTTAACGCAACACAGAGCGGGTATATACCCCTGAGAGGAAAAAGCTCCACTTCACAGAAAAAAACAGCCATGGACAACCAAAGAGATTCGGGACAGTATAAAAGTACAAGCAAGGGCTCACAAAAATGCAAAACACAGCACAGATCCGGCCGAATGGGATAGAAACAAAGACCAGCAAAGGGTCACAAAGCAGCTTATAAGACTTTCTAAAAGAGATTATGAAATGAAACTTGCAAGGGACATCAAAATCAAGAAGAAGAAATTTTATAGTTACATAAAGGGAAACCGGGTGGTCAAGAGCAATGTAGGCCCACTAAAAGCTGAAAATGGAGATATTGTCATTGATAATGGGGAAATGGAAGACATGTTGAACAATTACTTTGCCTCAGTATTTACAGTTGAAAAGGAGGATAACTTACCGGCAATCCCGAAAAATTAATAGCCGATAGGGGACAGGGACTTAATACAATTAACGTTGAGTAAAAAATCAGTAACAAAGAAATTAATGCAATTAAACCGTGAAAAATCCCCAGGACCAGACGGTTTCCACGGAGGGTGTTAAAGGAAGTAGGGGATCACATTGTAGATGCCCTAACTATAGTCTTTCAGAGTTCCCTAGATTCAGGAGTGGTCCCTCTGGACTGGAAAGTTGCACATGTCACTCCATTTATGAAGAAGGGAGAAAGGGGGAACCATGGAATTTAAAGACCAGTTAGCCTGACATCTGTGGTGGGCACGTTGCTGGAGTCTATAATCAAGAACACAGTGATTGAACACAGAGAAAAAATTCGGTTAATCAAGAACAGCCAACGTGGATTCATGACGGGCGGTCATGCATGACAAATCCCATTGAATTTTTTTAAAGAGGTGACTAAGCTACTATGCAGGTGATTGTCGATGGATGTTATTTATATGAACTTTCAGAAGGCATTTGATAAAGTCCCACATAAGAGACTGTTAACTAAGGTCGGAGCCCAAGGTGTTGACGGGAAATTATTGACATGGTTAGGAAGTTGGTTGAGTGGTAGGTGACAGAGAGTGGGGATAATGGGTTAGTACTCCGATTGGCAGGATGTGACTAGTGGTGTCCCAAGGATCTGTCTTGGGGCTTCAATTATTCACATTCTTCATTAACGACTTGGTTGAACAAAGAACAAAGAAAATTACAACACAGGAACAGCCCCTTCGGCCCTCCAAGCCTGCGCCGATCCAGATCCTCTATCTAAACATGTCGACTATTTTCTAAGTGTCTGTATCTCTTTGCTTCCTGTCCATTCACGTATCTGTCCAGATACATCTTAAAAGACGCTATCGTGCCAACATCGACCACCTCCGCTGGCAGCGTTCCAGGCACCCACCACCCTCTGCATAAAGAACTTTCCATGCATCTCCCCCCTAAACTTTTCCCCTCTCACTTTGAACTCGTGACCCCTAGTAATTGAATCCCCCACTCTGGGAAAAAGCTTCTTGCTATCCACCCTGTCTATACCTCTCATCATTTTGTACACCTCAATCAGGTCCCCCCTCAACCTCCGGCTTTCTAATGAAAATAATCCTAATCTACTCAACCTCTCTTCATAGCTAGCGCCCTCCATACCAGGCAACATCCTGGTGAACCTCCTCTGCACCCTCTCCAAAGCATCCACATCCTTTTGGTAATGTGGCGACCAGAACTGCACGCAGTATTCCAAATGTTCCCAAATCAAAGTCTTATACAATTGTAACATGACCTGCCAACCCTTGTACTGAATACCCCGTCCGATGAAGGAAAGCATGCCGTATGCCTTCTTGACCACTCTATTGACCTGCGTTGCCACCTTCAGGGAACAATGGACCTGAACACCCAAATCTCTCTGCACATCAATTTTCCCCAAGACTTTTCCATTTACTGTATAGTTCACTCTTGAATTGGATCTGCCAAAATGCATCACCTCGCATTTGCTCTGATTGAACTTCATCTGCCATTTCTCTGCCCAACTCTCCAATCTAACTATATTCTGCTGTATTCTCTGACAGTCCCCTTCACTATCTGCTACTCCACTAATCTTAGTGTCGTCTGCAAACTTGCTAATCAGACCACCTATACTTTCCTCCAAATCATTTATGTATATCACAAACAACAGTGGTCCCAGCACGGATCCCTGTGGAACACCACTGGTCACACGTCTCCATTTTGAGAAACTCCCTTCCACTGCTACTCTCTGTCTCCTGTTGCCCAGCCAGTTCTTTATCCATCTAGCTAGTACACCCTGGACCCCATGCGACTTCACTTTCTCCATCAGCCTACCATGGGGAACCTTATCAAACGCCTCATTGAAGTCCATGTATCTGACATCTACAGCCCTTCCCTCATCAATCAACTTTGTCACTTCCTCAAAGAATTCTATTAAGTTGGTACGACATGACCTTCCCTGCACAAAACCATGTTGCCTATCACTGATAAGCCCATTTTCTTCCAAATGGGAATAGATACTACTCCTCAGTATCTTCTCCAGCAGCTTCCCTACCACTGATATCAGGCTCACCGGTCTATAATTACCTGGATTATCCCTTCTACCCTTCATAAACAAGGGGACAACATTAGCAATTCGCCAGTCCTCCGGGACCTCACCCGTGTTTAAGGATGCTGCAATGATATCTGTTAAGGCTTCAGCTATTTCCTCTCTTGCTTCCCTCAGTAACCTGGGATAGATCCCATCCGGACCTGGGGACTTGTCCACCTTAATGCCTTTTAGAATACCCAACACCTCCTCCCTCCTTATGCCGACTTAACCTAGAGTAATCAAACATCTGTCCCTAACCTCAACATCCGTCAAGTCCCTCTCCTCGGTGAATACCGATGCAAAGTACTCGTTTAGAATCTCACCCATTTTCTCTGACTCCACGCATAATTTTCCTCCTTTGTCCTTGAGTGGGCCAATCCTTTCTCTAGTTACCCTCTTGCTCCTTATATATGAATAAAAGGCATTGAGATTTTCCTTAACCCTGTTTGCTAAAGATATTTCATGACCCATTTTATCCCTCTTAATACCTCGTTTCAGATTGGTCCTACATTCCCGATATTCTTCCAAAGCTTCGTCTTTTTTCAGCCTCCTAGACCTTATGTATGCTTCCTTTTTCCTCTTAGCTAGTCTCACAATTTCACCTGTTATCCATGGTTCCCTAATCTTGCCATTTCTATCCCTCATTTTCACAGGAACATGTCTCTCCTGCACGCTAATCAACCTCTCTTTAAACGACTCCCACATATCAAATGTGGATTTACCTTCAAACAGCTGCTCCCAATCTACATTCCCCAGCTCCTGCGGAATTTGGGTATAGTTGGCCTTCCCCCAATTTGGCACTCTTCCTTTAGGACCACTCTCATCTTTGTCCATGAGTATTCTAAAACTTACGGAATTGTGATCACTATTCCCAAAATAGTCCCCTACTGAAACATCAACCACCTGGCCGGGCTCAGTTCCCCAACACCAGGTCCAGTGTGGCCCCTTCCCGAGTTGGACTATTTACATACTGCTGCAGAAAACCCTCCTGGATGCTCCTTGCAAATTCTGCTCCATCTGGACCTCTAATACGAAGTGAGTCCCAGTCAATGATGGCATGGTAAGTCATATATCCAAATTTGCTGATGATGCAAAGTTAGGCGGCATTATGGACAGTCTGGATGATCACATAAAGTTACAAGGAGATATAGACAGACGAGGTGAGTGGAAAAAACTGTGGCAGATGGATTTCAATGTGGGAATGTGTGAGGTTATCCATTTTGGACCAAAAAGTGTAGAGCAGGGCATTTTCTAATTGGGAAGAGGTTAAGTACAGTGGATGACCAAAGAGACTTTGGGGTTCAGGTGCATAGATCTTTAAAATGCCACAAGCAAGTGCAGAAATTCATCAAAAAGGCTAATGGAATGCTAGCCTTTATATCTAGAGGACTGGAGTATAAAGACACAGAGGTTATGCTGCAGCTTGACAAAAGACTGGTTGGACCCCACTTGGAATACTGTGAGCAGTTCGGCGCACCACACCTGAGGAAGGATATTTTGGAATTAGATGGAGTGCAACGTAGGTTTACAAGAATGATCCCTGGACGACTGCGATGAAGTTACGAGGAGAGATTACTCAAATTAGGCCATTTCTCGCTCGAATTTAGAAAGCTAAGTGGTAATCTGTTCAAAGTCTTCAAGATATTCAAAGGAAAAGACAGGCTAGATAAAGATAAACTAATTCCACTGTTCGAAGATTCTAAAACTCGGGACATATCTAAAAATTAGGGCCAGACCATTCAGTGGAGATGTTCGGAAGCACTTGTTCACGCAAAGATTGGTAGAGGTCTGGAACTCTCTCCCACAAACAGCAGTTGAAGCTGAAACAGTTGTTAGCTTTAAATCTGACATAGATTTTTGTTAAGCAAAGATGATAAGGAATATGGGCCAAAGGCAGGTATATGGAGTTAGGCTGCGGATCAGCCATGATCTCATTGAATGTTGAGACAGGCTAGAGGGGCTGAATGGCCTACTCCTGTCCCTATCTTCCTATATTCCTACAATCTCTTATTACAAATCTTTCATCTTAACAACTCCGATGAATAGACAGAAATATCCTGCACAAAATATCAACCAGTTGTATCATAATACTTGTCAGAGCAAAAGTGCCTCTCTCAAATGCTGCCTGTGTTGGGTTTATATGGGCTGATTACGCAAAGTGAGCCGTGAGGAGGGTACAAAGAGACTGCAAAGGAAGATTGACAGGTTAAGTGAGTGGACAAGAAATTGGAAGATGGAATATCATGGGGAGAAATGTGAGGTTCTTCTCATCTGCAAGAAGAACAGAAACACAGAACATTTTTCAAATGGTGAGAAATTATTAAATGTTGATGTTCGGGAAGGATATACTTGTCTTCGAGGCGAGGAGAGAGAGAGAGAGACATAGAGATGGGGTGAGGGAGAAGGCGAGTATTAAATGACCGATGGATACTACGCAGGGGCAAGAAATTGGCAGCTGGAATATCATGTGGAGAAATGTAAGGTTTTTCACTTCTGCAAGAAGAACAGAAACACAGAACATTTTTCAAATGGTGAGAAACTATTAAATGTTGGTGTTCGGGAAGGATATACTTGTCTTCGAGGCGAGGAGAGAGAGAGAGACATAGCAATGGTGTGAGGGAGAAGGCGAGTATTAAATGTCCCAAAGATACTACGCAGGGTGCATTATAAAACAAAATCTGACACCAAACACACATAAGGAGCGGTTAAGGCTGATGATCAAAATCTTGGTCAAAAAAGCTAGTTTTAAGGAATATATTTAAGCAAGTATGAGAGGTAGAAAGGCAGAGAGGTAGAGAAAAGGAAATCCCGAGTGTTAACAGGCAGTGGAATTAATTTCTGATTATTGGTAGAGATTTGTAAGGAAAGGGTATTAATATTTACGGAGCCTGGACAGTTGATGTGGGTAAGGAGCAAATCAGCCATGACCTGAGTGAATGGGTGGGATATGCTCGAGGGGCCGAATGACCTCCTTCTGTCTTCCTAAGGATTTTATTAATATCATTGCCAATGCAATGTTGGTTTTCTGTTTGAAAAGAGTTGACCAGGTCGGGATTCTGTCTTGTCTCCCCTAAACCCTCCCGTCAGCCTTGCAAACGGCTCATTGATTCATGTCTGAGGGAACCAGTCAAGGGTCCTGGTCTATATTTGCTGAGCTTTCCAGTCTCACTCAGTTTCTCTTCTATATTTGACTGTACAGCACCCCTACTGTACCTCCAATCTGTATCCCATCCAGCTGCCAAATTAGTTTAAACATCCCCACCCCCAAACAGCACTAGCAAACCTCCCAGCAAATTTGTTGGTCCCATTGCGGTTCAGGTGCAATCCGTCCAACTTGTACAGGTCCCACCTTTGCCAGAAACAGACACAGTGATCCAGGAAACTATCGCCCACCCTCCTGCCATGCATTCATCTGCTCTATCCTCTTATTCCGATACTCACCAGCACGTGGCACTGGGAGTAATCCAGAGATTAAAAAGTTTGAGGTCGTGCTTTTTAATTTGCTACCTCGCACCCTAAATACTTGTTGCATCACCTCATCCCTCTTTCTACTTATGTCGCTGGTACCAATGTGTACCACAACCTCTGACTGTCCGCCCTCCCCCTGCAGAATGTCTTGCAGCCGTTCTTTGAGATCCTTGGCCCAAGCACCAGGCAAGCAGCATACCATCCTGGAGTCACTTATGCGGGCACATAAACGCCTGTCTGTACCCCCTACGATCGAATCCCCCATCACTATAGTTCCTCCACACTTTTTCCTACACGGCTGTGCAGCTGAGCCACCGGAGGTGCCACTGAGCTGGCTCTTGCCGCGTTCCCCTGAGAAGCTATCTCCCCCAACAGTATCCAAAGTGGAACATCTGTTAGAAACGGAGATGGACCAAGGGGACACCTGCACTATCTGCCTAGTTCTTCTACTCTGCATGTGGGGGTCACCCAATTCCCTTTCAATAGGAGCAGTCTTTACCTGCAGTGTGACCACCTCCCTGAACGTGATATCCACGATTATACCAACCTCGCAGATGCTACACAGTGTCCCCAACCGCCGCTGAAGATCCGAAACGCGGATTTCGAGTTGCTGCAGTTGGAGACAACTCCTGCACACGTGTTCGCCCTGGACACTGGAAGTGGCTTGACTTCCCATGTGGCTCAAGAGGAGCACTGCAGGTTGCCGAGCTGCCCTGCCATAAGTTACCCTTAATTTATACCCTTAAATTACCCAACAATTAGATTATTTACACAAAGGACCTTGGGTCCCTAAAAAAAAAACAACCTACTATATTAAAACAAAACTGTAGACCTTTCCCTTTTCCTTTACTTTCCAACCCAGCTACTTGGAGTTATTCTCTCACAACAGTTACGCACCAATTCTTGAGCATTGAAGAAACTTTATTATCCAAGACAATATTTAAAATGCTTACTTTTTGTTTCAACTATCGACATTCCATTTGATTCCAGGCCTTGCCATGTTTTGTTTGTCTATTAATTTGATTCCTCCAATAATCATCGCTTTGTCTTTGTCTCAGCTGTTGTTGCACTTCCAAATCCCAGTGGTCATACTCAAAAATTTTCTCTCCTATTTGCTTGATGTAAGTTAGGTTAAAACAGAAACTGGATGCTCTTATAATTCAAATGACTTATTGCATGTTGCAACAAAACAGTTGCCGATTTAAAGATAAATGCAGCTCAACTGATTTTACCCCACGTTAACACATTTATATTGTAGATGGATGTTTAATTATGAATCCAACGAAAAGCTACAAACCATTTACTAATCATGTTACCATTCACAAAGTATGACATTGACTAATTCCTTTCTTAAAGAGTCCACTGATTAATTATTATGAGGATTAAGTAACGTTAGTCATTTTAAAACACCATTCCAAGAACCTGCAATTCCCCACAGGACAAAGTCTGCCTCCTCCTTCATCTCATTATTGTTGTTGACCACTCTTTCTCTTCTCTCGCTCATGAGTGCTGTGATCTGCACACATTTTGCATATTCTTACCTTCTAAAATATCATAACCCTAAATGACTACTGATGATGAAGAATGTTATTATCTGTTAACACGTCATTGACACTCCTCAGATTGAAAAATGTCACCCGACCTGCTGATCACCTCACTCGATGAAAGTCATTATCCTTTCACAGGAGTGCTGTTAATTCCTAAACTATTATCATGTATGGACATACAATTAAAACAACAGATTATGCACGCTGGCTTATTATTTACCTCAGATACCCCTTTACTGTTGATAGGAAACCCACCAAATCATACTGATTTATTTTTCATCTAAGTTTCCCAAATTCAAATAATGGTGTCATCAGTTGATAATATCTTTCGTTTATTTATCTTAAAAAAAGGTTTTCCTCAATATTCAGCAACCACCTAGACAGTATTCCCATTAACATTTTTGAAAATTACGAACCAGCAGGCAGTGCAGGGATCCCCTGTGGCCGTTTCCCTCAACAGCAGGTAGACCATTTTGGATACTGTTGCGGGGGACGACTTACCAGGGGCAAGCACTGAGGTACAGGTCTCTGGCACAGAGTCTGTCCCTGTTGCTCAGAAGGGAAGGGGGAAGAGGAGCAGAGCTTTATTCATTGGGGACTCTAGAGTTAGGGGAACAGATAGGAGGTTCTGTGGGAACGAGAGAGACTCACGGTTGGTATGTTGCCTCACAGGTGCCAGGGTTCATGATGTCTCGGATCGTGTTTTTGGGATCCTTAAGGGGGAGGGGGAGCAGCCCCAAGTCGTGGTCCACATAGGCACCAACGACATAGGTAGGAAGAGAGATGGGGATTTAAGACAGAAATTCAGGGAGCTAGGGTGGAAGCTTAGAGCGAGAACAAACAGAGTTGTTATCTCTGGGTTGCAGCCCGTGCCACGTGATAGCGAAGCGAGGAACAGGGAGAGAGTGGAGTTGAACACGTGGCTGCAGGGATGGTGCAGGAGGGAGGGTTTTGGTTTCCTGTATAATTGGGGCTCTTTCTGGGGTAGGTGGGACCTCTACAAATAGGATGGTCTTCATCTGAACCAGAGGGGTACCAATATCCTGGGGGGGAGATTTGCTAGTGCTCTTCGGGGGGGTTTAAACTAATTCAGCAGGGGAATGGGAACCGAAAATGTAGTGTCAGTGTACAGGATGTAGAGAGTAGTGAGGTCAGGGATAAGGTTACAAGGACGCAAGAGGGCACTGGCAAGCAAGAACTTGGTTTAAAGTGTGTCTACGTCAACGCCAGGAGCATCCGGAATAAGGTGGGTGAGCTTGCAGCATGGGTTGGTACCTGGGATCTCGATGTAGTGGCCATTTCGGAGAGATGGGTAGAGCAGGGGCAGGCATGGATGTTGCAGGTTCCGGGATTTAGATGTTTCAGTAAGAAGAGAGAAGATGGTAAAAGAGGGGGAGGGTGTGGCATTATTAATCAAGGAGAGTATTACAGCGTCAGAAAGGACGTTTGAGGACTCGTCTATTGAGGTAGTATGGGCCGAGGGTAGAAACAGGAGAGGTGAGGTCACCCTGTTGGGAGTCTTTTATAGACCTCGAAATAGTTCCAGAGATGTCGAGGAAAGGATAGCGAAGATGATTCTCGACAGGGGCTAAAGTAACTGGGTAGTTGTTATGGGGGACTTTAACTTTCCAAGTATTGACTGGAAATACTATAGTTCGAGTACTTTAGATGGGTCAGTTTTTGTCCAGTGTGTGCAGAAGGGTTTTCTGACACAGTATGTAGACAGGCCAAATAGGGGCGATGCCACATTGGATTTGGTACTGGGTAATGAACCCGGCCAGGTGTTAGATTTAGATGTAGGTGAGCACTTTGGAGATAGTGATCACAATTCGTTTAGGTTTACCTTAGCGATGGGCAGGGACAGGTATATACCGCAGGGCAAAAATTATAGCTGGGGGAAAGGAAATTATGATGTGATTAGACAAGATTTAGGATGCGTAGGATGGGGAAGAAAACTGCTGGGGATGGGAACAATCGAAATGTGAAGCTTATTCAAGGAGCAGCTACTGCGTGTCCTTGATAAGTATGTACCTGTGAGGCAGGGAGGAAGTTGTCGAGCGAGGGAGCCGTGGTTTACTAAAGAAGTTGAAGCGCTTGTCAAGAGGAAGAAGAAGGCTTATGTTAGGATGAGACGTGAAGGCTCAGTTACGGCGCTTGGGAGTTACAAGCTAGCCAGGAAGGATCTGAAGGGAGAGCTAAGAAGAGCAAGGAGAGGACACGAGAAGTCATTGGCGGATAGGATCAGGAAAACCCGAAAGCTTTCTATAGGGATATCAGGAATAAAAGAATGACTAGAGTTAGATTAGGGCCAATCAAGGATAGTAGTGGGAAGTAGTGTGTGGAATAAGAGGAGATAGGGGAAGTGTTAAATGAATATTTTGCGTCAGTATTTACAGTAGAGAAAGAAAATGTTGTCGAGGAGAATACTGAGATTCAGGCTACTAGGCTAGATGGGATTGAGGTTCACAAGGAAGTTGTGTTAGCAATTTTGGAAAGTGTGAAAATAGATAAGTCCCCTGGGCCAGATGGGATTTATCCTAGGATTCTCTGGGAAGCGAGGGAGGAGATTGCAGAGCCTGTGTCCTTGATCTTTATGTCGTCATTGTCGACAGGAATAGTGCCGGAAGACTGGAGGATTGCAAATGTTGTCCCCTTGTTCATGAAGGGGAGTAGAGACAGCCCTGGTAATTATAGACATGTGAGCCTTACTTCGGTTGTGAGTAAAATCTTGGAAAAGGTTATAAGACACAGGATTTATCATCATCTTGAAAAGAATAAGTTCATTAGCGATAGTCAGCACGGTTTTGTGACGGGTAGGTCGTGCCTCACAACTCTTATTGAGTTTTTCGAGAAGGTGACCAAACAGGTGGATGAGGGTAAAGCAGTGGATGTGGTGTATATGGATTTAAGTAAGGCGTTTGATAAGGTTCCCCATGGTAGGCTATTGCAGAAAATACAGAAGTATAGGGTTGAAGGTGATTTAGAGCTTTGGATCAGAAATTGGCTAGCTGAAAGAAGACAGACGGTGGTGGTTGATGGCAAATGTTCATCCTGGAGTTCAGTTACTAGTGGTGTACTGCAAGGATCTGTTTTGGGGCCACTGCTGTTTGTCATTTTTATAAATGACCTGGATGAGGGTGTAGAAGGGTGGGTTAGTAAATTTGCAGAAGACACGAAGGTCGGTGGAGTTGTGGATAGTGCCGAAGGATGTTGTAGGGTACAGTGGGACACAGATAGGCTGCAGAGCTGGGCTGAGAGATGGCAAATGGAGTTTAATGCGGAAAAGTGCGAGGTGATTCACTTTGGAAGGAGTAACAGGAATGCAGAGTACTGGGCTAATGGGAAGATTCTTGGCAGTGTCGATGAACAGAGAGATCTTGGTGTCCAAGTGCATAAACCCATGAAGGTTGCTACCCAGGCTAATAGGGCTGTTAAGAAGGCATATGGTGTGTTAGCTTTTATTAGTAGGGGGATCGAGTTTCGGAGCCACGCTGTCATGCTGCAGCTGTACAAAACTCTGGTGAGACCGCACCTGGAGTATTGCGTGCAGTTCTGGTCACCGCATTATAGGAAGGATGTGGAAGTTATGGAAAGGGTGCAGAGGCGATTTACTAGGATGTTGCCTGATATGGAGGGAAGGTCTTATGAGGAAAGGCTGAGGGACTTGAGGTTGTTTTCGTTGGAGAGAAGGAGGAGGAGGGGTGACTTAATAGAGACATATAAGATAATCAGAGGGTTCGATAGGGTGGATAGTGAGAGTCTTTTTCCTCAGATGGTGATGGCAAACACGAGGGGACATAGCTTTAAGTTGAGGGGTGATAGATATAGGACAGATGTTGGAGGTAGTTTCTTTACTCAGAGAGTAGTAGGGGCGTGGAACGCCCTGCCTGCAACAGTAGTAGACTCGCCAACTTTCAGGGCATTTAATTGGTCATTGGATAGACATATGGATGAAAATGGAATAGTGTCGGTCAGATGGTTTCAAAGGTCGGCGCAACATCGAGGGCCGAAGGGCTTGCACTGCGCTGAAATGTTGTAATTCTAATTCTAAAGTATGTTTATATCCCTTTAAACGCAGGTAGACTTCCTTTAGAGTGCTTGGAATAGCAACACATATTAATTTACTTATTATTGATTCAAATGTCATAAACAATTATTTCCATGTTTCATGGTTTCAGATGAATTGATCAGGGACATTAATGTCTACAGTTGTTATGCAAGCTGGCTACAAACAATTACAAAAACTTTCTCTAGAAAGATAACAAATAGAAACAGATGTATGAATGAATTAATGCCAATTCCTGACTTTTTAAAAAAGAAGGCCAAGACTTCAGATCAATAAGTTACATGCTGTCATAAATGTTGCAGAATTCTTAAGCTGCTGGAGTTGATTGATCTCTGTGACCAAATGGTCCACTTATTTAGAGAAACAAAGAACACAAGGTCCATTCGGCTTGGAGCCAGATGAGTTCCTTCTGTCCAGATATATGTGGTAATTTAGAAACAGTAATTATCACAAAATCCTCGGTGGATACAAAATTGACTTTGTGGCAGGAAACAAAGGGCAATTGTTGTTGGGTGTCTGAATGACAGGAGGGCTATTTCCAGTGGTATTCCGGGGAGCTCAGAACTGGGTCCCCTGCTTTTTGTGGTATAACAATGATTTGGACGTAAAGGTAGGGGTTATGATCAAGAAGTTTGCAGACCAGACGAAGATTGGCTTTTTTGGTAGATAGCAAGGGGGATAGCTGTCGGCTGCAAGAAGATATTGATGGTCTGCTCGATGGGCACAAAAGTGACAAATGGTATTCCAGCCAGAGAAATGCGAGGTGGTGCATTTTAGGAGGTCAAACAAGACAAAGGAGGACACGATAAATGAGAAAATACTGAGAAGTGAGGGACCTTGGAGTCAATGTCCACAGACCCCTGAAGGTAGCAGGTCAGGTCAATAAGGTGGTTCAGAAGGCATATGGAATCCTTTATTTTATTAGCTGCAGTATGGAATAAAAGAGCAGGGGGGTTATGCTGGAACTGTATAACTCATTGGTTCGGTCACAACTTGAGTACTGTGTGCAGTTCTGGTCACCTCATTACATAAAGGATGTAATTGCACGATAGAGGGTACAGAGGAGATTTACGAGGATGTTGCCAGGACTGGAAAAATGCAGGCACGAGGAAAGATTGCACAGGTGTGATTATTCTGCTTGGAACAGAGAAGGCTGAAAGGAGATCTGATTGAAATGTACAAAATCTGAGGAGCCTGGATAGAGTGGATGTGAAGGATTTATTCGCCTTATCAGAGAGGTCAGTGATGAGGGGGGCACAGCTTTAAACTGATTGCTGGAAAAATAGAGGGGAGATGAGGACAACATTTTTTCACCCAGAGGATGGTAGGGATCTGAACCTCACTGCCTGAAAGGGTGGCTGAGGCAGAGACTCTCTGCTCATTGAAAAGGACTCTGGATATGCACCTCAGCTCCCATAATCTGCAGGGCTATGAACCAAATGCTAGAAGGTGGCAGTGGAATAGGTGGATCCTTTTTCGGCTGGCTCAGCCAGAATGGGTCAAAGTGGCCTCTTTCTGTGCCTTCGACATTTTATGCTTCTATGATTCTCTGGTTCTTGGATGCTTCAAATACTAAATTATTCCTCTTCTCCATTGATATTCGTTCTATGCTTTTGACCAATATTTTATATGGTAATTCCAATGGCATCTTATTCACAGGTCTTGCGGATCTAGGTCTGGTTTTTCCCCTTATGTATTCCTTTTCTTGAATGGAAACAGCTGGTCAGACTAATCAGAGCAAGATGCCACTCAACTTCACAACCAGTCATTTCGTTTTAGCCTTTTTCAACGTCTGGCCCCAAGTTGCAACATTGTATGTTTTGGGGTTTTGAGGCTTTAACACTTTCAGTTAAAAATTCTCAGTTCTGAATTTCCAATTTATTACAATGGGATTCTCAGTTGTGCCTGACCTAGCATGTTACAAATAATGGCTAGTTATGAACCCAGTATAATTTATTAAGCTAGATGTTATAAATACTTAACAAAAATGCACTGACGACAACATGGACGTTTCTGATCCTTCAAGACCAGGATTCCTTGAATGTTGCCGGCACAGGTGATGCCTTTGTTCTCCTGACAACGAATTGACATGACGTTGACCTGTGTTTCAGAATAATTACACAACAAACACCATTGTAAACTGTACCAGCAAAGACTCTGAGTTTCCATCTTTTGGGCTTCTGATTCCTTATTATGATATATTTTGAATTACCTCTTCCATTAGTTTTGCCATGTGGTTCAACTGCCGTCACTGCACTTCTGTAATTACAGTGGAGTACGCTAAAAGCATGTTCATCTCTTATTTCCTAGCCTCCTAGAGTTAACATTTCATTGTGTGAACAAATAACACATCCTTGCAAATACAAAGCAGTTGGACAATCAATGTTTCATCTTCTTATCAACAATGCCAACTATCGTAAACAATTCACCTCAACATTCCCAGGGTGCCAAAGCAATTAAGAATAAATGTGCCTCGTGGAATATCAGGAAGCAATGTTGTTTTTCAATATAAATGTTTTCTTCTACAGATATATTTAATTGATCAAGTCAGTTAGCATACTTATTAAACTGCATGGTTCTTGTTTAATGACAGGTGTCATATCCAGGTCAAGCTTCTTTCACATCAGTTCCTTTAGGGAGCGCAATCACTCTCCTCCTGACCCCTTTACGAAGGTCATCTCTTTCCCTTTGCTCGCTGCTCGTTATCTTTTTTGATTCCTGCTAATTTACTTCCCACCCTCTTGCTCTCGACCCCCTCTTCCCGTCACTAACAGCTCTAGTGTTTGTCTTTACTCCTGCAAACCATTTTCTTCTGGACGTCCAGCGGTCACCTCTTGTCCATTAACCACTGGATCCTTAAGCTGGTTTCAGTTGCTTTGTTTATTAATTAATTTAATAATTGATGTAACTGGATATTTCACCGCGCTCTTTAACTGCTCTCTGAACTCGGACTGAATGGCCACATAGATAAATGTGTTTGTACAGCAACTTAAATTCCGCAGCATGTATGCGACATTTTCAAAGATATAATAAGAATCATCATCTAAGAAATGATCAATACGAAAAATATATAACACATACACCAACCACAGAAATATGAAGCTGCCAGATATGGTGAAGAGTAAAATCATAGACTTCCTTCTTCTCTCCATTTCAGAGTCATTGTGATTATCTTTCTTGCTCTGACCCCTCAGTCTCTGACGAAATCGACTGGCCACTAAAATGTGTCTGAACGTCAGAGCGTTCAGCAACAGAATTAAAATGAATGGTAATACTGGTGTTAAAGCTTTTTCAAACATTCTAAATCCAATCCATCGAGGGTCAGTAAAATAACTTCGCTTATTAGAGCAACGCCATTCTACATTGTCGATTACCCATACAGGTTTATATCTAAAGTAGATGGGTATATTTTTTAGACAGAGCAGAATGCCGGTTGTTGCTAGAACCACAGTTGCAGTTTTCCTGGTGCAATATTTCGATTTCAGCTTCTGGCAACAAATGGCGACAAATCGATCAAATGTGAAAGCGATGGTGAACCAAACCGAACAGTCAAGGGCTGCACGGGTCAGGACATAGAGAGGGTGACACACAAAGGTGAGATCCAGGAAATTTAATGGGAAATAATAATCATTGATTCTCCAGAGTATGATCTCAGTGATAATGACCAGTAGATCCGCCAGGTTGACATGGCCACCAGGTAACGGGTGGTACAGCTGGTAAGTCCGCAATTTCCCTTGGACAGGATCACAATTGAGACTAAATTAACTGTCAAGAAGAGAAGGGAAAAGTGGCTGTAAATTACTGAAATACATTCTCCGCTCCTCAACCCTGACAGGAAGGATTTTAGCACCAAAACCGTGTGGATTGGGATCAGGTCAGATCGGGTCCATGACCCCAACCTGCCTCCAACCCCAGCACTTCCAGATTTAACAAATCCTGGACGGGCAGGTACAGCACACCGCTCATCAGACGCTGGTTAACTAGTTAAATATAACAATGCGGAGCCCAAGAATGGGTAGACTGGAGAACTGCACCCGGTCTCCAACCACTCCCCGTGTAGGAACCCATCCCGGACTCGAATCACTCCCTGTGTTCGAAGAAATTCCTCCCTGATTCGAACCAGCCCCTCGGATCGGAGACACTCATACGTCTGGGACCACTCCCTCTGATGTATAAATGAGTTAAATTGAAAAGGGAATTTACTGAGTCGATGCAAATGTGATCACAGCACAGGCTTTCTTTTCTACAGGAATATCGTCAGAAGAAAAGTGTTATCATAACGTATTAGAAAGGTGGTGATTGAACACGTAAATAATGTGTACTCCTCTGGACTACACATGATAAAAATATCCAGGGTAACCAGCAGGTGCACGTATTCTTCACAAAAATAATACCATAGCAGGGAGATTATAGTTATTGGGATATCTGTTGTGGCTCCATGATGTCGATAAGAGAAGGATGATTGTTGAACTAATAGAGGCCTTTAATTTTTTTTTAAAGGAATCGAGAGGGAAAACGTGGACTTGATATTCCCACTTTACTGGTGACCAGTTCTGTATTTCCTCAAAATAAGATGGTCATCAGTAAATACGCGATGGAATTCAAGAGAGACCTATTTACTTGTGCTGCTGAGAACGTGGAATTGAGACCTCTTGCAGTAGTTGCAATGGAACAAAAAATAAGAAGAAGTGAGGTTCGTGCATGATGGAGACAGGATTGGACGGATATGCTGATAGGATTAGATGAGCTGGAATGAAGAGAGGCTCGTGCAGAGCAGGAAGACTGTCCTAATCCAGTTGTACCGAATGTCCAGATGCTGTGTTGTAAAATCAATAAGTTGTCTATTAACATGTCATAGTCATCAGTATTTTTCGTAACATTGAAGAGGATTATTTATTATTGCAGTGCACTTGTGAGCAAACGCTTCTCAGGACTGTGCTCGAGAAGGAAATTAATCAGCACCTGATGGTGCTGTCAACAACTATAATTAGAATTAGAATAAGATGGGGACCCGCACTGAATACAATGACAGATACTCCAGCAAATACATGTTCCCTGGAGTTGCATTGTCCACACCAGTTAGTCAGCCACAATCAGTACAATTCTAGAGTGTCAGAGACTCCTAGTTTTACATGATCGCTGAGGTCAGGTGCTCCACTCCAGTTAGTGCGCACACACTGTACAATTCTACACTAACAGATAATTCCAGTAATCCTTCCCCTCTGAGATTTTCCTGCTTTGAGCTGTGATTCTACAGAACACAACATTCCACATAATTCAATAACTTTACAATGCAGAGTGTCTTGAGCTAGAAACAGTTGAGACTACAGATTAAAACTGCACAGCTAATTCAGGAAATTAATGCAATTATATTATTGAGTGTGTGTCTGTGTAACTGTAACCATTCGATCGCATGTAATATTATTATTCCCATGCTAATGGAAGAAACCAGCTCATACAAAGATTTACAAAACTTCATTGGTTATAGATACTTACCAGGAACGCCAATTACAGCAAGGATCACGTAGAATATTTTCCTGACCCATTGAATTGGTCCGTGCATTTGCTGCTTGGAGTGATCGGTCTGTTCGCGCTGCAGGTAATATCTCTGAAATACATTCTGAGGTGACACATTCCCAGTGCATTAACTTTATACCCTCCCGGATCTCTATGGGGATACATAGGTTGCAACATTTTTCGAACAGTTTCTCTTAATCTTTGAACAAACAGATTACGACAGTTGTGCTAATTCCCTGTTGATGGAATATATTTTCCACTAAAATTGAATTGGAGCCATCCCCATCCCCACCCCCAAGTCTGGACAAATCTGATCACAGTAAACAACTAATCATAACTGGAAGCTGTGTTCAACAGAAATAAAGGAAGTCCGAGAAAAATCATGAGTCCCATCTGTGGATGTCATGTTATTTTAGTGATTGCCTGCGCTCTGCATGACTATTCAGAAATTAAATTCCTAACGTCGGAGAAGCCTGTAACGGATGTTCGTCAAGACTTTGGATGCTCTCTTTATCTGTGCAATTCCGTTCAACAATTCATATATTCAAACAAAAAGGAGTATAGAATGGTTGCAACATAGCAGTTGGCCATTAGGTCTGTCTTGACCATGTCAGCTCTCTGCACGGGCAGCTCAGCTAATCTCACTCCAACATCTCCTCCTCACTGACCTGCATTGTTTTTCTCTTCAGTTGTTCATTCACTTCGCTTCTGATTGATTCTGTCTTCACCACTCTCTCAGGCGTTCATTTCATATCCTAAACACGTGCTTTGGAAACATACGTTTTCCCTCATGTCGCCATTGATTCTTTTGCCATTCCCTTAAACCTGTGTCCATTGCTTTTCGCCAGTTTTGCCAATGAGAGCAGTTTCTCTCTGTCTACTCTGTTTAAACAACATATGGTTTGGAACAAGTCTATCAAACTCTCTCTCAATTTCCTCTTCAAGGAGAAAAACCTTGATTCTCTATTCTGTCGGCATAAAACATCTGTCACCCCTGTAATTTTCACTTGAACATTTTCTACACCTGCTCTAAAACCTCAAAGTGTGGCCCCTCGAACTGGACACAATGGCAGGATTTTCAATATTGCTCTCTCCCTCACACGGTCCGAACTACTCCGTTTCCCTTTTCAACCTCTTTATGCGATACATCGATCATTGTGGCTGTGTCAAACCCTTGTTCACATCGAGCTCCAAAATTTAATCAAATTTGCATTGAAACATTTGTGCCTCTCGCGCCTGAAAACGGTCCATCTGTGACTCCTTACATCTCTTCCACGAATTTCCTCCCTCAATATAGGTGTACAGACTCTGCATCAATATTTACTATGATCCACCAACTTCCACAGTTATCTTGACCACACTTCCTCAAACTCCACTTTGCATAAATAATAACTTCCATTTTCTTAGTTTCCTCATCGCCTTTTGTTTGTTTAAACGATTACATTTTCCATACCAGTCCTTCTGTAGTCTTTTCATTTCACATTAACCGTGCATTCCTCACATTAGTTTTTCAGAGGCCTCAGCTTTATCTGTTCCATCACCCGAGTGACTGTCCTCACCTCCTTCCCTACCTTCCAGAACCATGATATTAATTCACTTATTCTCACTATCCACTCCAACCGCCTCCACCTTCAACACATCATCCTCCTCCATTTCCACCATGTCCAACTAAAATCGCGAACAAAATATCTGTATTCACTCTTCCGTCACATCAAAGATGAGGTTTGCTTGCCCGCAGCTCCTTTCTATGCAAGTGCAAGAGATGCAACAGATTTCCTCTCACCTAAGGTCATTAGAAATAAAAGAGGGAGTAGGCCATTCAGCCCATAGATCATGTTCTGCCATTCTATACCATAATGGCTTATCTGACCATGGCCGTAATTCCAATTTCCTGCCAGACAACAGTAAGTCTTCAGTCCCACGTAAATGAAAAGTCAGTCTAAACCAGCCTTGAATATATTCAATGACCCAGACTCCACTGACTTCTGCGTAAGTGAATTCTAAATGCGATTGAACTTCAAGAGAAGAAATTCCTCCTCATCACCATTTTAACTGGGAGACCGCCTATTCATATACGGTAGAGAATGTGCTGAGCTCGGAACCAGGCAGGGTATCAATGTAACACACATCTGGTCTTAGACTGAGGCAGCAAGGTGAAGGCTTCTTGCTCCTTGGATGTGGGCATTGCTGGCGAGGCTGAGATTTGTTATCCACCTTTAGTTTCTCTTGGGGACGTGGTGGAGAGCCACCTTCTTGAAACGCTGGACTCCATCTGCTTTAGCTCCACCCGCAGTACAATGAGAAAGGAGGTTCCAGGATTTTGACCCAGCAATTGTGAAGAAATGAGGATGTCGTTCCAACTCAGGATGTCTGTGGTTGGAGGGAACTTTCAGGTGTTCATGTTTCCATGCGTCTGCCACCCTTATCCTTTGAGGTGTTAGCGGTCTCGTGCTTGAAATGAGCTGTCGAAATAAATTTAGTAACTTCCTGCGGTGTGATGTTATATATGGTGCACACGGCAGCCACTGTGTGCTGGTGGTGGAATGAATTAAGTGTTAGTATGGTGCATCGGAGGCACATCAACCAAGTCCATTTGCTTGGATCCTGCTGAGGCGCTTGAGTTTTGTTGGCGGCGGCACAGATCCAGAAAAGTGTAGTATATTCCATTATTCCTGACTTATGCCTTGCAGATTGTTGATGGAAAAGTCAGTGAGTCATTTATTGCATAAATCCCAGCGTCTGATCTTCTCTTGAGCAACAACATTTATTTGGCCGGCCCAGTTAAAATTCTGATCAAAGGTAACGCCTATGATA
Organism: Heterodontus francisci; assembly: GCF_036365525.1. Lineage (NCBI taxonomy): Eukaryota > Metazoa > Chordata > Chondrichthyes > Heterodontiformes > Heterodontidae > Heterodontus > Heterodontus francisci. Next base: position 53,877 of record NW_027141781.1, read on the forward strand.
TTGATAATGTCGTAATTGGGGACTGACAACGACGATTAATATCAAGGGGAGGTGGTTAGATTCTCTCCTGTTGGACAAGGCCATTTCATGGCAAATTTGTGATGTGATTTTTAGTTGTCTATCAGCTGCCCAAATCTGATGCAAACAATGCAAAAATGCCGTGTTTTTTGTGGGAGTGAAAGAAGACAGTTTCAGTTTGTCCGTCATTCATCCAGAGTAAATGTCTTCTCACCTTGGCCTCATTCTTTGACCGAATGATTGAAAGAGGCAAATCACAGGGTAGTTGGGGGATGGACAAACTGTCGTTGGTCTATTTGTTGAAACAAGCCATTAGCTTCATGATTGGCTGTGATAATTTCGAAAAGATACATTGTAATGATCAAGAGAACATGGAAAATACGCAGGTTTGCGTCATATATGGACAAGAGGAGGGGTCATTGGATCTGATACAGGCTGTTCAATTCCCCATCAATGTTTAGTTACATGTTTTAAATGGGAGCTCACAATATGGATAGTTAAGATGCTGTGTATCGAACCTTGGGGCATTCAAGGCTTAATCTTGGGAATTATATGAACCATCACTTCCCACAACATGGCGGGCCATCGTAGTAACAGGGGGGATTGCAGAATGGGTGTGCGAGGGTTCGGGCTAATGGGAGGGCCAACCTTGCCTTCTTGTTGATGGAACTGTAGCACGAGTGTCCAGGTGGTAGGTGATGGAGGAAGCTGTTAGCAGCACAGCTCTGACTCAGAGTTCTGGAAGTGATTGACAACAGATTGCAGAGTTCCACGGAATATAAGTAATACAATTCCGGCCCCCAGGATATCATTTTATCTTCTGGGTTACCTAAACACAGCAGCAAGAAGCCTTTACCCCTGAGGACTATGTCAGTTGGCTGTCAAGGCAAAGCTGCCACAGGTTTCACATTTGTAACAATAAGAATCCAAAGATGTGGATTCACTGATGAATCAGATTCAATCCTTTGTCAGTTCAAAAATCTTCCTATTTCAATACTTTCGTTTCCTTTCTCAAGAAGGTCTATTTTCCCTCGTAATTTTACATGTTGTTCCAAATATTTATGTGATTTTATGTTCGATTTCGCACAATTTCAGGATGGATCAATTTTACACTTACTAACGAGGCATTCAACAAACCCCCTAAAAAATCTTCAAGGCAAACCTGCCAGCAAAAGCAAGCCCACGTCCTTCTGCGTCTCCCACACATGAATTACAATTATTGCAGATTTTTTACTTTGTGGTGAGTAGGTTCCTTGTTGATTTGAATTACCCTGAGGGAGGGACTCATAGCCTCATAGAATATTTAGTTCACCTGCACTGCACGGCCTGAAGTCAGGCAAATCCCACGCCCTGACAGAGATCAACAAAGGAACATGAAACATCCCAATTACAAGATCTGATCCTGGGTAGGCGCAAAATGTAAATTTCTTAAACATGCATCTGTCAAAGGATAAAGCAGGAGCCAGTCTTACTTCCACATAGGTTTATTCACAATAATCCATACCGCATAAGTGCCGACAGCATTTCTCTTCTCCAGACCGTACCCCTCCCCAGGTGGAAACTGGTTATTCCATATGCACCCTGATCTTTCCACAATTAGTATCAGCTGCGCTTAGTCACAATTAGAGCATGCAGCTATACATACTCAATTGATAAATTATTTGCAACATTGGTTCATTAGCAGCATTTTGCTATCAGTCCATGAATGTGTCCATTGTACATTCTTATTTGTCTTGTGATTCCTGTTCGAATATTCAAGCTACATGTGAGAATTTCAGATCCTGTTTGAAGAACAGAACTGCTCTTCACATGTCCTGCATTGCATGAATTCACACCCTCTAGACTGTTCATTCAACACTCCCCACGAAATCTAACACTATCGCACTCACTCACACAGCGACATACACAAACACACTTAAGGAAAGTACAGTTGAAAAGAATAGTGCACTTTTACAGCTTATAATCAAAATAATAGTTCATAATTCACATGGCTCACAGTCGAAAAGACACGTTGCAGACCTTATGAAAAAGACACCTTCACTCCTGAAGTGTAGCTTAGCTAAGTTCAACAGCCAGAGTCACGTTCTGAATGGCTTTCAGGATTCTCTTGACGGGACAGTATTTCTGCAGGCCACAAACTTGGTTGCTTTCAGTCTCGTTACCACGAGGCCACTTTGCAGTATTGGTGGGTTCGAAATAGAACAGGCTTGGAGACGTCACCATGCTGCCGTGTCCAATTATTTCGGCATAGATTTTTCTGCCCTTTTTGCTGTTGCTGTTGTGACTTTCTTCAGATAGCAGTTAAAGAATAAAACTAAACCAACATGGTTAGCTGACCATGTGCATTATCACATTTCCCTTTCTCAAATATGGTGTTGGAATTAGGGTGATTATTCATTATCTGGCTTATTGCTTGATTACTGTCTTTGTTTCAGAAAGACCCATTCTGTTCAGGATTGCCTCTTGGATTGTCTCAGGATACGTGGAGTTGCCACTTCTTAGTCTGGAATGTATCATTTTGTCCTTGCGAGACAGTATGGCTGTTTAGAAATTCACTGATCAGGTCAGATAACCTTTGGTGGCCATTATTTGCGGCTCGTGCGGTCCATTTTAAAAGAAAAGTCAGTTACAAAATCTTACACACTCAGTGCAAATCTGTGTAAAAAGATCTGAATTTGAAATGGCTCTACTGGGCATGGCAATAATATTAAATTAATTGTGTCAAATGATGTTAGTGCTCAAATATCTTCTTTGGCCTCCTTCTCTGGAGTGGCAATGAGTGAGCGTCTGGAGGTGGTCAGTGGTGTGTGGAGCAGCGCCTGGAGTGGCTATACAGGCCAATTCTATTTATTTATTTATATTTATTTATTTAGAGATACAGCACTGAAACAGGCCCTTCGGCCTACCGAGTCTGTGCCGACCAACAACCACCCATTTATACTAACACTACCGTAATGCCATATGGCCTACCACCTACCTACACCAGGGGCAATTTACAATGGCCAATTTACCTATCACCTGCGACTGCTGGATAGGTTTGTCCCGATGAGGCAGGGAAGGGATGGTAGGGTGAAGGAACCTTGGATGACAAGAGATGTGGAACAGCGAGTCAAGAGGAAGAAGGAAGCTTACTTAATTATTTATTTTTTTTATTTAGAGATACAACACTGAAACAGGCCCTTCGGCCCACCGAGTCTGTGCCGACCATCAACCACCCATCTGTACTAATCCTGCACTAATTTCATATTCTTACCATTTCCCCACATTTCCCTACCATCTACCTATACTAGGGGCAATTTATAATGGCCAATTTAACTATCAACCTGCAAGTCTTTGGCATGTGTGAGGAAACCGGAGCGCACGGAAGAACCCTACGCAGACACAGGGAGCACTTGCTAACTCCACACAGGCTGTACCCAGAAATGATCCTGGGTCGCTAGAGCTGTGAGGCTGCGGTGCGAACCACTACGCCAGTGTGCCGCCCGACGCTAAGGTTGAGAAAGGAAGGATCAGACAGGGCTCTAGAGGGTTACAAGGTAGCCAGGAAGGAACGGAAGAATGGACTTAGGAGAGCTAGAAGTGGACATGAGAAAGTCTTGGCGGGTAGGATTAAGGAAAATCCCTCGGCGTTCCACACTTATGTGAGGAACAAGAGGATGGCCAGCGTGAGGGTAGGGCCTATCAGGGATAGTGGAGGGAACTTGTGCCTGGAGTCGGAGGAGGCAGGGGAGGTCGTAAATGAATACTTTGCTTCAGTATTCACTAGTGAGAGGGACCGGGTCGTTTGTGAGGACAACGTGAAACAGGCTGACAAGCTCGAACAGGTTGATTTTAAGAGGGAAGATGTGGTGGAAATTTTGAATGATTTGAGGACAGATAATTCCCTTGTTCAAGTAAGGGAATAGGGATAACGCTGGGAATAATAGACCAGTCAGTCTCGCGTCGGTCGTGGAAATATTATTGGAGAGGATTCTGAGATATAGGATTTATGATTACTTGGAAAAACATTGTTTGATTAGAGACAGTCAGCATGGCTTTGTGAGGGGCAGGTCATGCCACACAATCCTTATTGAATTCTTTGAAGATGTGACAAAACATATTGATGAAGGAAGAGCAGTGGATGTGGTGTATATGGATTTTAGCAAGGCGTTTGATAAGGTTCCCCATGGTAGGCTCATTCAGAAAGTAAGGAGGCATGGGATACAGGGAATGTTGACTGTCTGGATCTAACATTGGCTGGCCCATAGAAGACAGAGGGTGGTAATAGATAGAAAGTATTCAGCAGGGAGCTCGGGGACCAATGGTGTTCAGCAGGGATCTGTTCTGAGAGCTCTGCTCTTTGTGATTTTTATAAATGACTTGGATGAGGAAGTGGAAGGCTGGGTTCGCAAGTTTGCCGATGACACGAAGATTTCTGGAGTTCTGGATAGTGTGGAAGGCTGTTGTAGGTTGCAACGGGACATTGACAGGATGCAGAGCAGGGCTGAGAAGTGGCAGATGGAGTTCAACCTGGAAAAGTGTGAAGTGATTCATTTTGGAAGGTCGAATTTGAATGCAGAATACAGGCTTAAAGACAGGATTCTTGGTAGTGTGGAGGAACAGAGGGATCTTGGGGCCCATGTCCACAGATCGCTCAAAGTTGCCACCCAAGTTGATAAGGTTGTGAAGAAGGCGTATGGTGTGTTGGCTTTCATTAACAGGGGGATTGAGTTTAAGAGCCGCGAGGTTATGCTGCATCTCTATAAAGCCCTGGTTAGACCACACTTGGAATATTGTGTTCAGTTCTGGTCGCTCATTATAGGAAGGATGTTGAAGCTTTCGAGAGGGTGCAGAAGAGATTTACCAGGATGCTGCCTGGACTGGAGGGCATGTCTTACGAAGAAAGCTTGAGGGAGCTAGGGCTTTTCTCGGAGCGAAGAAGGATGAGAGGTGACTTGATAGAGGGGGACAAGATGATGAGAGGCAAAGATAGAGTGGATAGCCAGGGCGGAAAGAGCTATCACCAGGGGGCATAATTTTAAGGTGATTGGAGGAAGGTTTCGGGGAGATGTCAGAGGTAGGTTCTTGACACAGAGTGTGGTGGGTGCGTGGAATGCGCTGCCAGCGGTGATAGTGGAAGCAGATACATTAGGGGCAATTAATCGACCCTTGGATAGGTACATGGATGACAGTAGAATGAAGGGTATGGAGGTAGTTTGATCTTAGAGTAGGTTAAAGGTTCGGCACCACATCGTGGGCCGAAGGGCCTGTACTGTGCTGTACTGTTCAATGTCTATGTACTTTGGCTGTGGGAGAAAATCGGAGCACCCGGCAAATACCCACGCGGACACAAGGAGAACTTGCAAACTCCGCACAGGCAGGACCCAGAATCAAACTCGGGTCCCTCGACTTGTTAGGCTGCGATTGTAACCACTGGGGCAAAAATTCCAGAGCGACAGGCTCTTCCACAAGTGCTGCAGAAAAATGTGTTTGTCGGGGCTGTTGCACAGTTGGCTCTCCCCTTGCGCTTCAGTCTTTTTTCCTGACAACTGCTAAGTCTCTTCGACTCGCCACAATTTGGCCCCGCCTTTATGGCTGCCCGCCAGCTCTGGCGAATGCTGGCAACAGACTCCCACGGCTTGTGATCAATGTCGCAGGAATTCATGTCACGTTTTCAGACGTCTTTTAAGCGGAGACATGGACGGCCAGTGGATCTGATTCCAGTGGCGAGCTCGCTGTACAATGTGTCTTTGGGGATCCTGCCATCTTCCATGCGGCTCACATGGCCAAGCCATCTCAAGCGACGCTGACTCAGTAGTGTGTCTAGGCAGGGGATGTTAGCCGCCTCGAGGACTTCTGTGTTGGAGATACGGTCCTGCCACCTGATGCCAAGTATTCTCCGGAGGCAGCGAAGATTGAATGAATTGAGACGTCGCTCTTGTCTGACATACATTGTCCAGGCCTCGCTGTCATGGAGCAAGGTACTGAGGACACAGGCTTGATACGCTCGGACTTTTGTGTTCCGTGTCAGCGTGCCATTGTCCCACACTCACTTGGCCAGCCTCGACATAGCATTGGAAGCCTTTCCCATGTGCTTGTTGATTTCTGCATCTAGGGGCAGGTTACTGGTGATAGTTGAGCCTCGGTAGGTGAACTCTTGAACCACTTCCAGAGCGTGGTCGCCAATATTGATGGATGGAGCATTTCTGTCGTCCTGTCCCATGATGTTCGTTTTCTTGAGGTTGATGGTTAGGCCAAATTCGTTGCAGGCAGCCGCAAACCTGTCGATGATACTCTGCAGACACTCTTCAGTGTGAGATGTTAAAGCAGCATCGTCAGCAAAGAGGAGTTCCCTGATGAGGACTTTCCGTACTTTGGACTTCGCTCTTCGAAGGTTGAACAACCTACCCCCTGATCTTGTGCGGAGGAAAATTCCTTCTTCTGAAGACTTGAACGCATGTGAGAGCAGCAAGGAGAAGAAAATCCCAAAAAGTGTGGGTGCGAGAACACAGCCCTGTTTCACGTCACTCAGGATAGGAAAGGGTTCTGATGAGGTGCCGCTATGTTGAATTGTGCCTTGAATATTGTCATGGAATGAGGTGACGATACTTCTTAGCTTTGGAGAACATCCAATCTTTTCTAGTAGTCTGAAGAGACCACGTCTGCTGACGAGGTCAAAGGCTTTGGTGAGATCAATGAACGCAATGCAGAGGGGCATCTGTTGTTCATGGCATTTCTCCCGTATCTGACGAAGGGGGAACATCATGTCAATGGTTGGTCTCTCTGCAGGAAAGCCGCACTGCCTCAGGGCAGACGTGCTTGGCCAGCTTCTGGAGCCTGTTTGAAGCGACTCGAGCAAAGACTTTCGCCACGATGCTGAGCAAGGAGATTCCACGGCAGTTGTTGCGGTCACCTTTGTTTTATAGAGGGTGATGATATTGGCATCGTGCATGTCCTGAGATACTGCTCACTCTCCCAGCACGGGCAAAGCAGTTCATGTAGTGCCTAGAATATAGCAGGCTTGGGGCTCTTGAGTATTTCAGGGCTAATGCCGTCCTTTCCAGGGGCTTTTCCGCTGGCTAGAGAATCAATGGCATCACTGACTTCCGGTTTTGTTGGCTGCACGTCCAGATCATCCATGACTGGTGGAGGCTGGGTTGCATTGAGGGCAGTGTCAGTGACAACAATCTCCCTGGAGTACAGTTCCAGGTAGTGCTCAACCCAGCCGTCCATTTGCTTTCGTTGGTCAGTGATTATATCCCCTGATTTATATTTGAGGGGGGCGAGCTTCTTGATGGTTGGCAGGCAGGGAGGAAGTTGTCGAGCGAGGGAGCAGTGGTTTACTAAAGAAGTTGAAGCGCTTGTCAAGAGGAAGAAGAAGGCTTTTGTTCGGATGAGACGTGAAGGCTCAGTTAGGGCGCTTGAGAGTTACAAGCTAGCCAGGAAGGATCTAAAGGGAGAGCTAAGAAGAGCAAGGAGAGGACACGAGAAGTCATTGGCGGATAGGATCAAGGAAAATCCTAAGGCTTTCAATAGCTATATCAGGAATAAAAGAATGACTAGAGTTAGATTAGGGCCAATCAAGGATAGTAGCGGGAAGTTGTGTGTGGAATCAGAGGAGATAGGGGAAGCGCTAAATGAATATTTTTCGTCAGTATTTACAGTAGAGAAAGAAAATGTTGTCGAGGAGAATACTGAGATTCAGACTACTAGTCGAGATGGAATTGAGGTTCACAAGGAGGAGGTGTTAGCAATTTTGCAAAGTGTGAAAATATATAAGGCCCCTGGGCCAGATGGGATTTATCCTTGGATTCTCTGGGAAGCCAGGGAGCAGATTGCAGAGCCTTTGTCCTTGATCTTCATGTCGTCATTGTCGACAGGAATAGTGCCGGAAGACTGGAGGACAGCAAATGTTGTCCCCTTGTTCAAGGAGGGGAGTAGAGACAGCCCTGGTAATTATAGACCTGTGAGCCTTACTCCGGTTGTGGGTAAAATGTTGGAAAAGGTTATAAGAGACAGCATTTATAATCACCTTGAAAATAATAAGTTCATGAGCGATAGTCAGCACAGTTTTGTGAAGGGTAGCTCGTGCCTCACAAACCTTATTGAGTTTTTCGAGAAGGTGACCAAACAGGTGTATGAGGGTAAAGCAGTGGATGTGGTGTATATGAATTTCAGTAAGGCGTTTGATAAGGTTCCCCACGGTAGGCTATTGCAGAAAATACGGAAGTATGGTGTTGAAGGTGATTTAGAGCTTTGGATCAGAAATTGGCGAGCTGAAAGAAGACAGAGGGTGGTGGTTGATGGCAAATGTTCATCCTGGAGTTTAGTTACTAGTGGTGTACCGCAAGGATCTGTTTTGGGGCCACTGCTGTTTGTCAGTTTTATAAATGACCTGGAAGAGGGTGTAGAAGGGTGGGTTAGTAAATTTGCGGATGACAGGTCGGTGGAGTTGTGGATAGTGCCGAAGGATGTTGTAGGTTACAGAGGGACATAGACAGGCTGCAGAGCTGGGCTGAGAGATGGCAAATGGAGTTTAATGCGGAAAAGTGTGAGGTGATTCACTTTGGAAGGAGTAACAGGAATGCAGAGTACTGGGCTAATGGGAAGATTCTTGGTAGTGTAGATGAACAGGTGTCCAGGTACATAAATCCCTGAAAGTTGCTACCCAGGTTAATAGGGCTGTTAAGAAGGCAGATGGTGTGTTACCTTTTATTAGTAGGGGGATCGAGTTTCGGAGCCACGAGGTCATGCTGCAGCTGCACAAAACTCTGGTGAGACCGCACCTGGAGTATTGCGTGCAGTTCTGGTCACCGCATTATAGGAAGGATGTGGAAGCTTTGGAAAGGGTGCAGAGGAGATTTACTAGGATGTTGCCTGGTATGGAGGGAATGTCTTATGAGGAAAGGCTGAGGGACTTGAGGTTGTTTTCGTTGGAGAGAAGGAGGAGGAGCGGTGACTTCATAGAGACAAATAGGATAATCAGAGGGTTAGATAGGGTGGATAGTGAGAGCCTTTTTCCTCGGATGGTGATGGCAAACACGAGGGGACATAGCTTTAAGTTGAGGGGTGATAGATATAGGACAGATGTTAGAGGTAGTTGCTTTACTCAGAGAGTAGTAGGGGCGTGGAACGCCCTGCCTGCAACAGGAGTAGACTCGCCAACTTTAAGGGCATTTAAGTGGTCTTTGGACAGACATATGGATGAAAATGGAATAGTGTAGGTCAGATGGTTTCACAGGTCGGCGCAACATCGAGGGCCGAAGGGCCTATATTGCGTTGCAATGTTCTAATTCTAATTCTAATTCAAAAGCTCTCTTAATGCCATCATACATCCCTCTGATGTTTCCGGTGTCTGAGGCCAGCTGAATATGACTGCATAGGTGTTGCCAGTAGTCATTTGCGCAGCACCTGGCTGTTCTTTGTGCAGTGCCTCTGGCTGCTTTAAGTGCAACGGATGTTAACTCGCTGGGGGATTTCTTGTATTTTAGCAGTGCAATGCGCTTAGCGGCTATGACAGGTTCCAGCACTTAAATATGAGATTGAAACCAGTCTGCATTCCTCTTTGCACGCCTCCACGCGAGTGGATCTCAAGCCATCAGAAACTCCTTGCTCAGCATGATAGAGCATCCCTCAAATGGCTCGGAACGCATACTGTCCATCCGACTGCTCAGCACCTCTGGTACAGTACACCTACTCAGCATCTATGCTCCAACATTCTGTTCCCCACCTGAAGCTGAAGACCAGTTCTACGAGGAACTCCATAATATCATTAGTTCCATCCCCAAGAGCGAACACATGTTCCTGCTGGGGGACTTTAATGCCAGCGTTGGGGCCGACCATGACTCATGGCCCTCCTGCCTTGGGCACTATGATGTTGGAAGGATGAATGAGAATGGGCAGAGACTGCTTGAGTTGTGCACCTATCATAACCTCTGCATCACCAACTCGTTCTTTCATACTGAACCCTGTCATCAGGTTTCATGGAGGCACCCAAGATCGCGTCGTTGGCACCAGCTGGACCTCATCGTCAAAAGGTGAGCCTCCTTAAACAGTGTTCAAATCACACGCAGCTTCCACAGTGCGGACTGCGACATCGACCGCTCCTTGGTGTGCAGCAAGGTTAGACTCAGACCAAAGAAGTTGCATCATTCCAAGCAGAAGGGCCACCCGTGCAACAACACGAGCAGGATTTCTCATCCACAGTTGTTCCAAAAAATTCTAAATTCACTTGCAACAGCCCTTCAAAACACTCCCACAGGAGATGCTGAGACCAAGTGGGCACACATCAGAGACGTCATCTATGAGCCAGCTTTGACTACCAACGGTAAACGGGCGAAGAGGAATGCAGACTGGTTTCAATCTCATACTGAAGTGCTAAAATATATTGAAAAAATATGACTCAAATCCCATTGCACAGGTTCTCCAATCTAAGCAGGCTCCAGCAGTTATAGGAAAGCTGCCCAGTATCACTCGACTTCTGATGGTTCCTCTCTTCCTTTGGGTATTCACTGTGCCAACATACTTTCCACTGCAATGGGGAAAGAAGCAGGTTAAGCCAGACCGTAGAGTATCGGGTGGAAAGAAACTGGTGACCATGACAACTTGCATGAACAAAGCGCTGCACACATCCAAATAGACATCTCAGAAGACATAATAGAGCAGGTTAAAACAGCGTGACATCACGCATGAGTGGAAAAGTATAGAGAGTGCGAGATTGATGAGCACGCAGTGAGAGATATCGAATTTCAGATGGGGTTGGAAGGCAAGAAGAGAGTTGAAATGGTGTAGTGCTGGAATTTACGATGCCCTGGGTACAGTTTATTGGGGAAAAACCTGCTGACGGTGCAGCAGAATCAGTGGTACATAACAAATACTGTTCGACAACAGATGATAAGGGAGGAGCGGAGTGGAGTAAGTTCACAGCGATTTATAGCTTGGCAGATTGTTGTGATTGACATGGTATCATTTGCAACAGGATTGATATGTTCGTCCACGATTCTTCAAATTATTACAGTGGAGCAATGAGGACAAGGGGAATTTGGTGGAACGGAACTGCACAGGGATTGGGGAAGTATTCCTGGTCAGGATTTGAGCTGTGGCATTCGGCATACCTGCCGTTTCGGCTGTGCTCCTGATTTGGTCGTGGGTAGACAAAAACTGGAGTCGGAGGCAGGAGCAGCGCCTGGTCATGTGACCCTATCTTACTGGAAGTTGGGGTAATTTGTGCTGACTGCTGTTTGATTGGTTCCAGGATTTCTGATCAAATTTCCTCCCTGGTTATCATTCATGAGCTTCAGTAAACGTGGGCAGCAGCTGGTTCTGACAGCGGACACACAGAGTATGATTCCTCCATATACATAGAATAAATAATACGAGTGCAGAATGTGGGAGGTCGGCCAGGAATGTGTTTGAACATTCAAATCTGGAGCTGGCAAAGACACGGATCAGATGTCAGCAGCATCTGAGGTGAAACTGGGAAGAGGAATGGGTCATTGAGATAAACAAACAGAACAAATAACAGTACAGCACAGGAACAGGCCATTTGGCCCTCCCAGCCTACGCCGATCTTGATGCCTGCCTAAACTAAAACCTTCTGCACTTCGGGGGTCCAGAACCCTCTATTCCCATCCTAATCATGTCTTTTCAAGATGCCTCTTGAACGTTGCAATCGTACCTGCTTCCACCATCTCCCCCGGCAGCAAGTTCCAGGCTCTCACCACCCTCTGTGTAAAGAATTTGCCTCGCACAACCCCTCTAATCTTTACGCCTCTCACCTTAAACCTATGTCCCCTAGTTACTGACTCTTCCACCCTGGGAAAAAGCTTCTGACTATCCATTCTGTCCATGCCGTTCATAGCTTTGTAAACATTTATCATGTTGCCCCTCCATCTCCGTCGTTCCAATGAAAACAATTCGAGTTTTTCCAATCACTCCTCATAGCTAATGCCCTCCAGACCAGGCAACATCCTGGTAAACCCTCTCCAAAGCCTCCATGTCCTTCTGGTAGTGTGGCGACCGGAATTGCACGAAATATTCTAAGTGTGGCCCAACTAAAGTTCTGTACAGCTGCAGCATGACTTGCCAATTTTTATACTCAATGCCCGGAACGATGAAGGGAAGCATGCCATATGCCTTCTCGACCAAACTATCCACCTGCGCTGCCACTTTCAGTGACATGTGGACCTGTATGCCCAGATCTCTCTGCCTATCAATACTCCTTAGGATTATGCCATTTACTGTATACTTCCCACATGCATTAGACCTTCCAAAATGCATTAATTCACATTTGTCGAGATTAAACTCCATCTGCCATTTCTCCACCAAAGTCTCCAACCGATCTATATCCTGATGTATCGTTTGGCAATCCTCAACACTATCCGCAACTTCACCCACCTTTGTGTTGTCAACAAACTTACTCATCAGACCAGCTACATTTTCCTCCAAATCAATTATATATACTACAAGCATCAAAGGTCCCAGCACTGATCTCTGCAGACTACCACTAGTCACATCCCTCCATTCAGAAAAGCACCCTTCCACTGCTCCCCTGTTTTCTCTGATGCAGCCAGTTCTGTATCCATGTTGCCCGTGTGACTTCACCTTTTAGAACAGTCTGCCATGAGGGAGCTTGTCAAATGTGCAGGCTTGTGGTTGTAAGCTCATCCAGATGTCAATGATCTGACCAAGTTTGCAAATAATATGGTTCAGTCTCAGCTAGTTTCCAGGAAAAGGAATTCTGGCTGGAGAGTAAAATTTGTGGCAAGGAACAAAGTAAATGTCCTCAGCCTTTCCAATATTTAATTGAAGGACATTGCTGTTCACCCAGTACCAGATTTCTGACAAGCCGTGTGACAATCCAGAGACAACAGATAAACAAGAAATGTCAGGGTGAGGTAGAGTATGGTGTCTTCAGCATCTATATTGAAACTGACATTCTGTTTTGGATGATGTCACTGGCAGACCGAATGTAAGTGAGAAATAGACCTTTCGAGATAAACAGAGACGTTGCTGCAGAAATTGGAATAGAATCCACTGATGTCGATATTCTGGCGATGATTATAAAGATAAGAATGGAAGCAGATGATTGCAGTTCCAGACTCGGGGACGATGGTGGAGAGATTTGGAGGATTGACTGATCAACTCAGTCAATTGCTGCAGACAGGTCTAGAACTCGAGGAGGAAAAGGTAATGTTTATTTCAGTCACACAGGATGTTATTTGTGATTTGGGAAGAGCTGATATGGTACTGTGACAGTGACAGATGTCTGATTGGAGGACTTCAACCCTGGAGTTCTTGAAAAGATAGGCTCACATTAAGGAAGCAACAAGTAAAGGCAAGAAATAAAAACAAGAAATGGTGGAACCACTCAGCAGGTCTGGCAGCATCTGTGAAAAGAGAAGCAGAGTTAACGTTGCTGTTCTCCAGCTTGCGTTGATGGTCACTGGAACAATGCAGCAAGCCCAGGTCAGAGATGTGGGAATGACAGCAGGGATGTGTGTTGAAATGGCAAGCGACAGGAAGATCGGGTTTATGTTTCCGGGCTCAGTGGAGGTGTTCGGAAATGCGGTCACCTGATCCGCGTTTCGTCTCCCCAATGTAGAGGAGACCGCATTGTGAGCAGCGAGTACAGTATACTAAATTGATAGATGTACAAGTAAATGGCTGCTTCATCTGAAATGAGTGTTTAGGGCCATGGATAGTGAAGAGAGAAGAGGTAAAATGGCAGGTATTACACATCCTGCGATTGCATGGGAAGGTGCGGTGGGAAGGGGACGAGGTGTCGGGGTAATGGAGGAGTGGGCCAGGTTGTTGCGACGCAAATGATCCTATCGGAATGCTGATAGGAGAGGGGAGGGGGGAGATGTGTTTTCTGTTGGCATTATGCTGGAGGTTGTGGAAATGGCCAAGGATAATCCTCTGAATGTGTAGGCTGGCGGGGTGCAAAGTGCGGACAAGAGAAAACCTGTCGTGGTTCTGAGAGGGAAAAGAAGGGGTGAGGGCACAAGTGCAGGAAATGAGCGGGACACAGTTGAGGACCCTGTCAACCACAGCGGGGCGTGGGGGTGGGTGGGGGGCGGGGAATTCTCGGTTGAGGAACAAGAAAAATATATTAGAGGCGTTGTTGTGGAAGGTTGCATCATCAGAGCAGATGTGTCGGAGAAGGAGAAACTGTGAGAATGAAATGGAGTTCTTGCAGGAAGCAGGATGTGAAAAAAGGGTCGCTGCTCCTAATCCCATTCTCTCTATTCTGTTTCAATGATTCTGGGAAATGCTTAAATCCTTGATGCAAAGGAAACGGCAAGGAAATGGATACTTGTGATCCCATGTACTTTGTTTCACCCTAATATTTTGTTTATAGCCAAATTCGTTGCCTGATAAATTTCAGTTGTTCCAATTTGCTGGCAATGTTAATTTTCCTAAAATGAAGAGAAAAAGAGAATTAAACAAATAAGACAATAGCAGGAATCTTTGGATAACAAATATAAGAAAGTTTAGGAAATGAAAGACATAATTCATAAACTTAGGATAATGGCATTTACAGCTTTAGCCAGTTTCATTGTGTGTTGAAATATGGGTCGCTTTCAAGCTCTCAGGTCTCTGCTCTTGATATCGAACCGGCTTGCTGGAATAAAATGTGGTGCATACTCCAGAAACTTCAGAGTCTGTCGAACACAGAAACCTGATGGAACCCGTGTTGTTATCCCTTAGATCACTATCATGCATGTCACAGTTAACGTATTGTTGCCTTAATGATTGGTACTAGCTGTTGTTTGGTAAACTTCGTTGGTTCTTAATAGCATGATAACACCTGGTTTGAATCGGCAGCAATGTGTTATCCATGGAGAACAATGTTTTCTTTACCCATCCAGTTTCAATATGATGCTGAGCAACTCGGTATTCATAAGCTAGACTCTGACTAGGTCATGGTGTACAGTAACTTATCAGAGTTCAGAAAGATTTCAATTTCGTAAGAAAATGAACTTTCCAGAAACTTTCAACTTCAACAGTTGTTATTCATTAATACTTTAAATAAATGAATAGACTTTGTAATATATTTATCAATTGCAATAATGCACTCATTATAACTTAATCGTGTTTTATTACTTTTATAATCATGACTGGTTATACTTTATGCAGAATTAATGCATGTAGATAACAAAGAATACAAAATGCAGAGTATGAAACGGCTGAAAAGAGAAATGTTAATCTGAAAATGGCTTCCTTGACCTTATTAGTTGTTAAAGCGAATACAGTATCAAAATGCGAATTTTAAACTGAAATCTAACAATCCGGTGCTGCCTACAGCCAACCCTCCAAACCAGGGAGTTTCAAGGTTGAGCCAAACTGGAGCAGCCGCAGTCGACGGTGGACATGGGAGGGGGTACATAAACATGCAAACACTCAATCATAGAAAAAAAGAATTACATTTGGCAAGGAAAATACAATTTAAGAAAACCACAGCAAATATTTCTCACATTAGATACAACAGATGTCACTTGAGCTAATAGCAGAGTATATTAATTCAACAGTACACAGAAAATATCACTTCAACTGGTCACAGCAAATATTACTTAAAATGACTATAGAAAATGCCACTTAAACTGGAAACAGAAAACAACACTTAAACTAGACGCTCGAAATGTCACTTAAATTTTTCACAGCAACTTTCAGTTAACATGAACAGAGCAAATATCATTTAAAAGGGATACAGCAAAAATCAAATAAACTGGAAGAGCCAAATATGATTGAAACTGAACACAGCCAAATAGCACGTAAAATGACCACAACAAACATGATTTAAATATCACTTAATGTGGGAACAGCAAATATTGCTTGACATGATCACAGCAAATATCAGGTAAACTGCACAAGCTGAACACAGCTAATATCACTTGAACCTGACGTCACAAACTTCACTTGCACTATCACCAATGGATGAAAACCAACCATTAGTTACAGTATTTTTGTGCATATGCGTATTATTGTCAGCTGACATTATACTCAGCATTGTAAGGTTTATTTGCATCTATGTTCAAAATAGCGGAGGGGGAGTTCATTTCACCAACAATAAGTGTGGCAGCTGGTTGAAGGGGTCCGGCCACATGACCTGGAAGCCATCCTTTTTCAACCAGTCTGCTTTCTGAGCCTTGTAGCTGCAAATCAACATCTCCGGGGCCTGCCTACAAGAGGAAACAAAGAGGTCTCGGTCTGCAAAGCAGCAAGAAAATTTCTCTGCTCACGGCCAGTTTCTATTCGTAAAAAAACAGGTAATCAGAAACTAAGCTGCCTCAGCCTATCTTCGAAATTGCAAGAATAGGAAAGTTTAAGAGAGGAGATTTCCTGCGACTCATATTCCAATCGGCATTTCCAGTACGTTAATTGCAGCTTTGGACTTTACCTTATTTAAAAAAAGGACTCTAGTTTCATTGGAACCCCCGTCAGTCTGTAATTAAGGCAATCTCCACTTTGTTAAAAAGAGCAACAGCACTGAAACAGGCCCTTCGAGGCTGTGCCAACCAACAACCACCCACATACACGCTAATCCCATATTCCCTACCACCTACTTATAGAACAAAGAACAACAAAGAATAAAGAACAATACAGCACAGGAACAGGCCATTCGGCCCTCCAAGCCTGCGCCGATCTTGATGCCTGCCGAAATTAACACCTTCTGCACTTCCGGGGCCCATATCCCTCTATTCCCTAAAATAAAAGCAAAATACTGCGGATGCTGGAAATCTGAAACTAAAACAAGAAATGCTGGAATCACTCAGCAGGTCTGGCAGCATCTGTGGAAAGAGAAGCAGAGTTAACGTTTCGGGTCAGTGACCCTTCTCTTTCCACAGATGCTGCCAGACCTGCTGAGTGATTCCAGCATTTCTTGTTTTTGTCCCTCTCTTCCCTTCCTATTCATATATTTGTCAAGATGTCTCTTAAACGTCACTATCGTATCTGCTTCCACCACCTCCCCTGGCAGCAAGTTCCACGCACTCACCACCCTCTGTGTAAAAAACTTGCCTCGCACACCCCCTCTATCCTTTGCACCGAGCAGCTTCAACCGATGTCCCCTAGTAACTGACTCTTCCACCCTGGGAAAAAACTTCTGACTATCCACTCTGTCCTTGCCGCTCAAAAATTTGTAAACCTCTATCATGTCGTCCCTCCACCTCCATTGTTCCAGTGAAAACCATCCGAGTTTTTCCAACCTTTCCTCATAGCGGATGCCCTCCAGACCAGGCAACATCCTGGTAAACCTCCTCTGTACCCTCTCCAAAGCCTCCACGTCCTTCTGGTAGTGTGGCGACCAGAATTGCACGCAATATTCTAAGTGTGGCCGAACTAATGTTCTGCACAGTTGCAATATGACATGCCAATTTTTATACTCTCTGCCCCGACCGATGAAGGCAAGCATGTCGCATTCCTTCTTGAGTACCTTATCCACCTGCGTTGCCACTTTCAGTGACCTGTGGACTTGAACGCCCAGATCTCTCTGCCTGTCAATACTCCTAAGAATTCTGCCATTTAACTGTATACTTCCCACATGCATTAGACCTTCCAAAATGCATTACCTCACATTTGTCCGGATTAAACTCCATCTGCCATTTCTCCGCCCACGTCTCCAACCGATCTATATCCTGCTTTATCCTCTGACAATCCTCATCATTATCCGTAACTCCAAAAACCTTTGTGTTGTCCACAAACCTGCTCATCAGACCAGCTACATTTTCCTTCAGATCATATATATATACTACAAACAGCAAGGATCCCAGCACTGATCCCTGCGGAACACCACTAGTCACATCCCTCCGTTCAGAAAACATCCATCCACTGTTACCCTCTTCCTTCTCTGACTGAGCCAGTTCTGTATCCATCTTGCCAGCTCACCTCTGATCCCGTGTGACTTCAGCTTTTGCACCAGTCTTCCATGCGGGAACTTGTCAAAGGCTTTACGAAAGTACATATAGACAACATCCACCGCCCTTCCCTCATCAATCATCTTCGTCACTTCCTCAAAAAACTCCATCAAATTCGTAAGACTCGACCTCCCCTTCAGAAAACCATGCTGTCTCTCCCTAATAAGTTCGTTTGTTTCCAAATGGGAGTAAATCCTGTCCCGAAGAATCCTCTCTAATAGTTTCCCGACCACTGACGTAAGGCTCACCGGCTTATAATTGCTTGGATTATCCACACTACCCTTCTTAAACAAAGGAATCACATTGGCTATTCTCCAGTCCTCTGGGACCTGACCTGCAGCCAATGAGGATGCAAAGATTTCTGTCAAGGCCCCAGCAATTTCTTCCCATGCCACATTCAGTAATCTAGGGTAGATCCCATCAGGCCCTGAGGACTTATCTAACTTAATGCTTTGCAAGACACCCAACACCTCCTCCTTATTGATAATGAGATGACTGAGACTCCCTTCCCGAGGCTCATCATCCACCATGTCCTTCTCCTTGGTGAATACTAATACAAAATACTCATTTAGCACCTCACCCACTTCCTCTGGCTCCACGCATTGATTCCCATCTCTGTCCTTGAGTGGGCCAACCCTTTCCCTGGTTACCTTCTTGCTCTTTATATATGTATAAAAAGCCTTGGGATTTTCCTTAATTCTGTTTGCCAAAAACTTTTCATGACCTCTTTTAGCCCTCCTAACCCATTGCTGAAGTTCCTTTCTACTGTCTTTATATTAATCAAGTGCGTCATCTGTTCCTAGCATTCCAGCCCTTACAAATGCTTCCTTTTTGTTTTTGACTAGGCTCACAATATCCCGTGTTATCCAAGCTTCCCGAAACTTGCCAAACTTCTCTTTCTTCCTCACAGGAACATGCTTGTACTGGATTCTAATCAACTGACGTGTGAAAGACTCCCACATATCAGATGTTGATTTACCCTTAAACAGCCGCCCCCAATATAAATTCTTCAGTTCCTGCCTAATATTGTTATAATTAGCCTTCTCCCAATTTTGCAGCTTCACGCCAGGACTACTCTTATCCTTATCCACAAGTACCTTAAAACTTATGGAATTATGGTCACTGCTCCCGAATGCTCCCCCACTGTAACTTCAACCATCTGGCCTCGCTCATTCCCCAGTGCCAGGTCCAGAATGGCCCCAGCCCTAGTTGGCCTATGAACATACTTTTTCAAGAAGCCCTCCTGGATGCTCCTCACAAATTGTGCCCCATCCAAGCCCCTAGCACTAAGTGAGTCTCAGTCAATATTGGGAAAGTTAAAATCACCCACAACTACAACCCTGTTACCTTTGAATATTTCAAAATTCAGTCAACATATCTGCTCCTCTACCTCCCAATGGCTGTTGGGACCCTGTAGTAAACCCACAACATCGTGACTGCACACTTCCTATTCCTGAGCTCCACCCATATTGCCTCGCTGCATGACCTCTCTGAGGTGTCCTCCCGCAGTACAGCTGTGATGTTCTCCTTAATCAGTAATGCAACTTCCCCACCCCTTTTACATCCCCCTCTATTCCGCCTGAGGCTTCTAAAGCCTGGAACACTTAGCTGCCAATTCTGCCCTTCCCTCAAGCAAGTCTCTGCAAGAGCAACAACATTATATTTCCAAGTAGTAATCCAAGCTCGAAGTTCATCTGCTTTACCTGTTATACTTCTCGCATTGAAACAAATGCACTTCAGACCAACAGTCCCGCTGTGCTCAGCAACGTCTCCTTGCCTGCTCTTCCTCATAGTTCTACTGGCCTTATTTACTATGTCCTCCTCATTTACTTCACTAGCTGTCCTACTGCTCTGGTTCCCCCCACCCCCACGCCCCGCCACACTAGTTTAAACCCTCCCGAGTGACGCTCGCAAACCTTGCGCCAGGATATTAGTGCCCTTCCAGTTTAGATGCCACCCGTCCTTCTTGTACCGGTCTCATCTGTCCCTGAAGAGAGCCCAATGGTACAGATATCTAAAACCCTCCCTTCTGCACCAGCCGCTCAGCCACGTGTTTAGCTGCACTACCTTCCTATTTCTAGCCTCACTGGCACGTGGCACAGGGAGTAATCCGGAGATTACAACCCTGTTTTTTAACTTACTACCTAACTCCCTAAACTCCCCCTGGAGGACCTCATCACTCGTCCTGCCTATGGCATTGGTACCGATGTGTACTACAACCTCTGGCTGTTCACCCTCCCCCTTCAGAATGCCCTCTGTCCGTTCAGAGACATCCTTAACCCTGGCACCAGGGAGGCAACATACCTTCCAGGAGTCTCTTTCACGTCCACAGAAGCGCCTATCTGTGCCCCTGACTACAGAGTCCCCTATCACTATTGCTGTTCTGTGCTTTGTCCCTCCCTGCTGAACAACAGTGCCAGCCGTGGTGCCACTACTATGGCTGCTGCTGTTTTCCCCGATAGGCCATCCCCCCCAACAGTATCCAAAACGGTATACTTGTCAGAGAAGGGGATAGCCACAGGGGATTCCTGCACTGACTGCCTGCCCCTTCTAGCGGTCACCCATCTATCTGCCTGCACCTTCGGTGTTACTACTTCGCGAAACTGCTGTCTATGACGGTTTCCACCACCTGCATGCTCCTAAGTGCATCCAGTTGCCGCTCCAACCGTTCCATGCGGTCTGTGAGGAGCTGCAACTGGGTACACTTCGTGCATATGTAGTCGATCGGAACGCTGGAAGCATCACTGACTTCCGATATCTCACAGGTGAAGCACTTCACCCCTCTGACTGACATTTCTATCACTAATTAATGAATTAGTTTAAAATAAATGCTTATTAAATCCTTACTAAATTATGTTACAATTTACTGTGTGGTCCCCAGTGCTAGATTTCTACAATAAATACTAAATGCTACCTAACTACAGTAATCTCCTCCCTCTGGTTCTGTAACTTAACTTATTAATTACTTAATTAGTGTTATAATCAATTTTTATCAGATTTATTTTCAAATTCGGTACAGATTCCCTGCCAGCCAATCAGGTCACAGCTTTAATGTGACGTCGCTTTTTCAGTTTTTCTTCCCACCTGAGCTAACTTACTCTGTGTACTCACCGCTCCGGAACTCCACCCGCCGAGTCTGCTCCGAGAATCCCCGAGGTACGTTTTTTTATATACTCACCGCTCCGGAACTCCGCCCTCTGAGTCTGCGCCGAGAATCTCCGAGGTAAGCTTTTTCTCGACTTACCGCTCTGGAACTCCTCCCTCCGGGTCTGCTCCGAGAATCCCCGAGGTAAGTTTTTTTATATACTTTCCGCTCCGAAACTCCGCCCTCCGAGTTTGCTCCGAGAATCCCCGAGGTAAGTTTTTTTATGCACTTACCGCTCCAGAATTCCGCCCTCCATGTCTGCTCCGAGAATCCCCGACGTAAGTTTTTTTATATACTTACCACTCCGGAACTCCGCCCTCCAAGTCTGCTCTGAGAATTCCCGAGGTAATTTTTTTTATATACTCACCACTACGGAATTCCGTCCTCCGAGTCTTCTAGGGGTAATTTACAATGGCCAGTTTACCTGTAAACCTGCCAGTCTTTGGTGGTGGGAGGAAACCAGAGAACCCAGCGTAAATCCACGTGGTCACAGGAAGAACTTGCAAACTCTGCATCGGCAGTACCCATAACCGCACCCACATTGCTGGAGCTATGAGGCTGCAGTGCACCACTGCGCCACTGTACAAGATCCCTGTGCAAATTGGTCTCTAGTGCTACCACTTAAAATCATCATCACGTATGTGATCATCATCATCATCACAGATCCACTGTTCGTGCGATGTGCGTGTCCCTGGTGAGGCCAGCATTTATTGTACCTCCCCTGATTTGAGTGGTGTTTAAGAGTCAACCACATTGCTGTGGATCCAGAGTCACATGTACATCAAGATAACAGTTTTTATTCCTCCTCAAGGGCATTATTGAAGCAGATGGGTTTTAACAACAATCGAAGTTAGTTTCACCAATGGACAAGCGTTCAATTCCAAATTTTTATCAATTTAATTCGAATATCACTATTTTCCATGGTATGATTTGGACCCATATCCCCAAAGCGTTACCCTGAGCTTCTGGACTAATTGCCCAGTGACACTAAAATCAAGCTAATGCCTCCCGACTTTCCTTTGTCTGTTTGTGAACGTGTGTTGCGAAGTTAAACCCCTCCTGTGTATAATACTGTGTGTAAATAAACCCTACATATTTGTTTTAACATTAACAACAGTGTTGTTGTAGTCCTTCAAAAAGTCACGGTTCACAAACCGAGGGAGTGGAGAAATATGCCATCAGGTTTTCTCTTGTTCTTATAAAGGAAACAGCTACATCACAATCGACTTACGGACAGGTTGTTGAAAATGGAGAAACATTCGCTTTCAAAATGAACTACCATTCGTAACAGAAATTAAGGGCTCGTCCGGATAAACCCATGAGATTAAGAGAAAATAAGAAGACACATAAATTAAAATGAACTGACTGGAAGCCAAAGTGGGAAAATCTAGAGGCTGAAAAGATTGTTCAAACAAATAAACAAACACAGCAAACCCTCTTACTCGAACATCAGAAAATGTCAAATTTTGATTCAAAGATTTTTTTTGGAGCAAAGTGATGGAACAGCTGAAGAATTGGCAAACCTGAGTAAGGACCAGTTAAAAGGTACAGCCATGGAGAGGCAATTGCAACTGCCCAGGAAGGTGAAACGCACTGAGGTCCTGAAAGTGCTGCCTGAGCACCTATGGCACAGTCCTATTCCAGAACAGGTAGATGAGGAATTCATTCCTGAAACTGAACCATCTCCCATGGCCACAATGGAACTAGAAGCAATTCAAGATGCAACTGCAGTTTCAGGAAAGAGAAAGAGAGAGAGAGAGAGACAGACAGAGAGAAAGGGAGTGGGGGTGGGGGCAGGGAGCGAGAGACAGAAAGGGTTATCCAGTTAAAAGAATTGGAAATTGAGCTGAATGCTAAAGCAGAGAGTGATGCGAGGCAAATAAAGTCTGCTAACGGAGAATCCCACTTCATCCGGTCACTGCCCATATCTCCCGAACCCAAAATCTGGCTCTGAGGCTCTTAAGCATGTCTAATTCGTATGAAAATTTGAAGAGGATGCGGTGGAATTCTTTTTGCCACTTTTGCCAAGGCAGCGCGATAGCTATGATGGCGACAAGAAATCTGGACCATCAGGATTCAGGGTCAGTTAATAGGGAAGGCTCAAGAGGTCTATTGTATCCTGACCCATGAAAAGTCCTCTAATAACGAGCACACCAAGGCTGCCATCCTTAGTGCATGTGAGATGTTCCCAGAAGCATATCATCAGCAATTCAGGAAAGGTTGAACGAATCCATTGCAGAGCTATCTGGGGTTTGAAAGGTGAAGGCAATTCGTTTTCGACCGGTGGATACGATCTGTAAAAGTAAAGCACAGATATGATGAATTATGCGAGTTAATGTTGCTGGAGGAGTTCAAAAAATGATTACTCGCCAACCTGAGAATGCACTTAGAGGAACAGAGATTCCACAAAGCTAGAGAGTCTGCAGTCACTGCTGATAGCTATGACCCCACACATCAGTCTGGAAACTCAGACAGGCCCTGTCAAAGCCACTCCCTAAATCACTGGAAGGATAGGAGGGGAGAGTGGGATACAAATGAAGCCACACCCTGAAAGTGAAGTACAAGGGAGGGTGCGAGGAGTCCACCGCAAGCAGTCAAATATAAACCCCAGTGATTCGTGTGTTACCACGAAAAGAAAGTCGATCATTCCAGATTCCAATGCTAGAGATTAAAAGTAATGTTAGTAGATCTAATAGGTCTCTGCACCGGTGGTCCAATGGAGGATACCACAACAGAGAGTGCAATAGGACGGCAGCAGACCTCACTGAAGAATCTAGATCCTCGGAGGGTATTGCCTTATGCCTTTTGAACCATCAAAATTCACAAGAGTTACTGGAGTGTTGTTCTCGCAGGAACCATATCCCCTACCATTCCCAGAGGTGAACTAGTCCATTGAACTGCTTAGGAACACAGGAAACACTCAGTCCTTAATGTTAGAAAACAGCCCAAGTCTTTCTCCAGTAACCTCCATGAAAGCAAAAGCCCTGAGAAGCGGCTTGGTGGGAGGTTAACTGTTTGTTCCTCTTCATCAAGTCCAACAACTGTGCGACCTAGTTTCGGGCCTCATAACTATAGGAATTGTCTCAGAGTTACCAGTGGCAGGGATTCACTTCCTACTGGAGAATGACTTGGCTGGCAGCAAGATAATAGCAACCTTTATAATATTAGACCAGCCCAGCCCCAAAAGCAGAGCAATTAAACTACAGGAGGAAAAGCCAGAGACTTTCTACGGTTGCATAGTAACTCGGTCCGAAACCAGAGAGGCCTGATTAGCTGAGAGCGAATCAGGCACCAGCTGGATGAGCCAGAGGTCTAGTTAGCTGAAACTTTTAAAAGCATGCAGTGTGGGGGCCCCTGAAGCTTCTGAAAGAGAAAATCCTAGTAAACCATGAGAGCACCTCCATGTGGGTGTATGTTTCCAACTTCTGCTCGTCAATGCATGCACAGTGGCTGAAGAGCATTCAAAGGCTTCTCAATTGGACGTGCAACAACAAGAAGACAGGCCTATCCAGGCCCTGACCCTTCCACCAGCAGACTAGGTCCGAGTTCTACTACCCCTACCCACTGAAACTTTCCAAGCCACATTCAGTGGTCGTGATCAAATTAACAAAAGGGGTCAGCACAGTTAATTACCTAACCCATACCCCTGATAGGAGGTAGAAGCACCGGGTATGTCACTTCACGATGATTAAGAAATATTACAGCCGAGATCCCAGTGAATCAGTGGATGTTTGTCAGAGGGTGCACATATCTGAGGGCAGCTGGGAGGAGTCAGTTGAGGAGGCGGAGACCCCGGTTAAACCCCCGGCTACCAGACTGGCAATCGCTGAAGTCTTGGAAGACTTAACCATCTAGCTGACACAGCTAAAGTAAAGGCAGTGAGAGAACGTGTCCTCCCTGCTGGAAGAATTTAATGAAATCTGTAAAGATCAGCCAGGGCTCACCACCCCAGCAGTCCATGATGTGAATGTGAATGGTTCCGAAGCTGGATGGATCCATGCAGCTCTATATTGATGATCAAAGATGTGTCCCAAACTTTCGCACCCAAGCCACACTCCCAGCTGATGCACGGAAAACGCTGAAAATGATAAGTGCAGAGGCGTGCCAGGAGGCGTTTACAAAATTGAAAGCCAGCCGAGTAAATGAGCCCGTATTAGCTGCCCCAGAATTCAGCAAACGTTTAAGTGTGAATGATAGAATGAGAACACCATTTATGCCTAAATAGATGGTGTTGCCATGGGATCCCCTCCGGACCCAGCTATCACAAGCATCTTTGTTGGGTGCCATGAGAAACGTGTCTTTGAGGGAATGACACCTAACGTCCCACCTCTTGCATATTTCTGATATGTAGTTGACATGCTTGATTTATTTGAATCTGCATTTGCATGCAATAATTTCCTTTCACGTCTTAATTGGCTCTATCCTGCCCTCAAATTCACTTTTGAAATGGAGCAGAAATTATTTCCCTTCCCTTGACGTACTATTTGAGAAATCTGTTAATGGGTTCTCTACCACAGTCTGCCACAAACCTACCTTCATAATATATACAATACATGAATTGGGATTCTTACAGTTCCACATGCTGTAAGATTAACCTAATCAGCAAGCTCGTAAATTGGGCCCGAGTCATGCCAGGCAAACTTGATGCTGAAATAGGGCGAATAAAAGACATCCTGCGTGAGGATGGCTGTCCTGATCAGATCATTTCTCATTGTATAATGCACAAAATTATGAACTGGTTAAGGCTACCATTTTCGGCCCTGAAAGGTCCCCAGTCAATCTCAGATTACCCTGGAAGAGTAATGAATCCCAAAGACTTGAGAAATAGGTAAAGCTAGCTGTTTCATGGCTACTGCTATGCAGTGGTAATATGTGTGCTACTAACAGGATGCTGCCATCAAGCCAAAACGAGGTTGTGCATATCACACACATGAGTAATGTTATAACTGAATTTCAATACCAGTCGGATGCTAGGTATATAGGCCATACGTTCCAAAGACTGGTGGATCGTATCAAACAATGTGTATCTTCCACTCTTCGTAACGAGCACGGTGAAGGCTGTACCTAACCAGCCCGTGCTTACACAACTCAACTCAAAACAGAGTCTCCAACATTAGGTGTGACTCTGCAATTGGACAAAATTTGCTAAATAATCCTCAGTGTGCTAAGAATTACACTGACAACCAATTTACTTTGTCAGCAGGGCTCGCAGAGTGGCGCATTTGCTCGTGCTGCACCCAACATATATTAATATACAGGGCCTTGAGATCTTTGCAGCCAGAAAGGATATGAACAGCCAATGCACCTGCTTCACAGAAATAAAATAAGTGACAGCCATTTGCGTGTTCATTCCTCAGAGCAATGCCTTGACGAATCAGAATCAATCTATTCCGTTTAACTTACAACAAATCTTGGCAGTTCACTGTCAGTCACCCATAAACTGGTACATTCTCCATGGCAATGCCTCGATCAATCAGAGTTCACTTTCCAACCAATCATACTCTCTTCTCCTGACAGTATGCTGTTGTTATAAAAGCAAAAGACTGCGATGCTGGATATCAGAAACAAAAACAAAAAGTGCTGGAAAAACTCAGTA
Organism: Heterodontus francisci; assembly: GCF_036365525.1. Classification (NCBI taxonomy): domain Eukaryota; kingdom Metazoa; phylum Chordata; class Chondrichthyes; order Heterodontiformes; family Heterodontidae; genus Heterodontus; species Heterodontus francisci. The sequence goes on from NW_027141781.1 coordinate 80,533, forward strand.
GGGGTCTGGCAGCATCTGTGGAGAGAGAACCAAAGATAACGTTTCAAGACTGTGACCTTTAATCAGAACACAGACTTGAAACGTTAACTTTACTTCTGTCTCCACAGATGCTGCCAGACCTGCAGAGTTTTTTTTCCAGCTCTTTCTGTGTTTGTTTCAATATGCAGTTGTTGCTTGTCCTGACATTGGTAAACCTGCAGATTGTTCTGATGAGTGCATTGTGCTGGAAAGAAAGTGACATTGCTATTGGATTTATGAAGAATAGGCTTTGGAAGACTATACAACTTAAAATAATATGGGACATGGTACTCCAGGAAAATACAAATATCTTTCCAGGAAGCTTGACCATAAGCGACTTCACGTGGTTTAAAATAACAAAACAAAGCGCAAGAAAGAGCGGATACAAACGGTATGGTTTAAAGAAAAACTGCAAAATGTAATTGGGTATTCTGCTTTCAAAGGAAACTTCATGGGATGCTATGACTTGTCAAAATAGTGACCCAAATCCATCCGCTGAAAAGGGATATAAGCAGTTGAACACATCTTCATTGCATTCGAGTGTTAGACCCCGGTGGATTGTCAGAAGAATATTGGTAAGGGAGTCTTATTGATCATGAGGATAAAAATCTTTGAGCAACTGAGCTGGCCACTTCGGATGATCGCATAATTAATAGTTAATGACATAATTGAGCATTCTTATCTTCGATATTGCTGAGGCATTCATTTTCTGGGAGTCGTTTTCTTTCATTATAATTCTCTTTCCCCTTTTTCCAAAGTTAATGTTGCAACCACAAGAGTTTTTGATGAATCATTTTTAATCTGTGCTAACTGAAAACGGTCTAATTCGTGGGTCAAATAAACTATGGGCCTCCCTTTTTAAGCATAAAAGCTTGCACGCTTTCACGCTTTCATTATCTTTCATTGGACCATGTTAAGAGATATTTGCTGTGACCATATAAAGCGATATTAGCACAGCTCAGTTTATGTAATACTTGTGGTGATCATTTTAAGTGATATTTTCTGTGACCAGTTGGAAACATAATTGCCAGGACCACTTTAAGCGTCAGTTGCTATTTGCAGCTTATGTGATATTTGTGGTGGCCATTTCAAGATACATTTGCTTTGTCCATTTTACGAGATATTTGCTATTTTCACTTTAATTGATATTTGCCATGCCCATTTTCAATATTTTTTTCTTTTTTGGGGATCATTTTAAGTGATATTTTCTGCGTCTTTCTTAAGTTGCATTTATTGTTACAATGTTAACTGATATCCATCGTTGTCATCTCACGAACAGGGAGCCAATTTTACAAACAAGTCTCTCTATGTTTTCAACAAGCTGTCTATGAGATGAATTTGATTTAAATGTTTTCCTATTCTTTAAATAAAAAAGGCCCTGATGGCGCATTTCTCCACTCCCTCAGCTTGTGAACCCTGACCTGTAACAGACTGTCACAACACTGTTCCTAAAGTTAAGCCAAAACAGTAGGGTTTATTAACACACACTCTTGAACTCGGGAGGGGGTTAAATTCACACGGCACGCACACAGATATACAAGGAAAGGTAAAGGCATCAAAAGAACAAACACATTTACTAAGTATAAAATACCTTAATTATAAACTGACAGAGATTCCAGTTGAAAATAGGAATTGCTTATTTTTTAACTAACATCAAGCTTAACAAGGATTTATTTTAGTGACTGTCATTCCTCCACAAGTGTCGATTATGATTTGACGCACAAGAACACATCTAACAAGGGCCGAAGGGCCTGTTCTGTGCTGTAATATTCTAATATTCTAGTTCTAATTCTAGCCGTTGCTTCCAGTCCACTGGATGTGACAACACTGCTCTACTGGACACCAGTTAATTCTGTAACCATATTAATTACCTTTTCGATGACAAAAAAAAAACTATATAATGTATAAATGTGGTGTGGCGTTTTCAAGTGTCTAAATAACTTAATGGGAGATAGCTTTCTCTGCAATCTGATGTATTCGCTACCAATTAAATACTGTTGAGATATTGTTGATTTTCGGTTTGATTGTTGTAGCAAAAGTCTGAAAACATGTACTCTTGCCGTCATATTTTTTAATTTGTCAATTGAAAATTCATATTTGTTGGTTCAAGATAAAATTCTCCATGGAAGTCATGACACAGGCCAGACCAGGCCGGTCCTGATGTGTGTGTATCACTGAGCATGGTGGAGAGCAGAGCGGCTTCACTGTGTCTGTATCAATGAGCGTGAGGGAGAGCAGGCTGGACGCACTGTGTCTGTGTCACTGAGCCTGGGGGACAGCAGATCGGCCCCACTGTGTATGTATCACTGAGCCTGGGGGAGAGCAGACTGGCCCCACTGTGTCTGTATGACTGTGTCTGGGGAGAGCAGACTGGCCCCACTGTGTCAGCATGGTTGTGTCTGGGGGAGAGCAGACAGACCCCACTGTGTCTGTATCACTGAGCCTGGGGGAGACTAGACCGGCCCCACTGTGTCTGCATCACTGAGCCTGGGTGAGACAAGACCGGCCCCACTGTGTCTGTATCACTGAGCGTGTGGAGAGTTGTGCCTGTTCCACTGTGTCTGTATTACTGATGATGGGGGAGGGCAGACCAGCCCCACTGTGTCTGTATCATTGAGCCTGGGGAGAGCAGACAGGCCCCACGGTGTCTGTGTAACTGAGCCTGGGGTAGAACAGACCGGCCCCTCTAGATTACTGTGACGGAGCTTGGGGGAGAGCAGTCCGGCCCCACTCTGTCTGCATCACTGAGCCTGGGGGAGAGCAGACCGGCCCCACTGTGTCTGTATCATTGAGCCTGTGGAGTGTCGTGCCTGTTCCACTGTGTCTATATTACCGATGATGGGGGAGGGCAGACCGGCCCCACTGTGTCTGTATCATTGAGCCTGGGGAGAGCAGACAGGCCCCACGGTGTCTGTGTAACTGAGCCTGGGGTAGAACAGACCGGCCCCTCTCGATTTCTGTGACGGAGCTTGGGGGAGAGCAGTCCGGCCCAACTGTGTCTGTATCACTGAGCCTGGAGGAGACGAGACCGGCCCCTCTGTGTCAGTATCACTGAGCTTGGGGGAGAGCAAACCGGTCCCCATGTGTCTGTATCATTGAGCCTGGGAGAGAGCAGACAGGCCCCATTGTATCTGTATCACTGAGCCTGGCGGAGACTAGATTGGCCCCACTGTATCTGTATCACTGAGCCTGGGGGAGAGCAGACCGGCCCCACTGTGTCTGCATCACTGAGCCTGGGGGAGACAAGACCGGCCAAACTGTGTCTGTATCACTGAGCCTGGGGGAGAGCAGACCGGCCCCAGTGTGTCTGTATCACTGAGCCTGTGGAGAGTTGTGCCTGTTCCACTGTGTCTATATTACTGATGATGGGGGAGGGCAGACCGGCCCCACTGTGTCTGTATCATTGAGCCTGGGGAGAGCAGACAGGCCCCACGGTGTCTATATAACTGAGCCTGGGGTAGAACAGACCGGCCCCTCTAGATTTCTGTGACGGAGCTTGGGGGAGAGCAGTCCGGCCCAACTCTGTCTGCATCACTGAGCCTAGGGGAGAGCTGCCCAGCTCCAATGTGTCTCAATCACTGAGCTTGGGGCAGAGCAGACTGGTCCCACTGTGTCAGTCTCACGAAGACTGGGGGAGAGCAACTCGGCTCTAATGTGTCTGTACCACTGAGCCTGGGGGAGAGAAGACCAGCCCCACTGTGTCTGTATCACTGAGCCTGGGGGAGACAAGACCGGCCCCACTGTGTCTGTATCACTGAGCCTGGGGGAGACAAGACCGGCCCCACTGTGTCTGTATCACTGAGCCTGGGAGAGAGCAGACCGGCCCCACTGTGTCTGTATCACTGAGCTTGGGGGAGAGAAGCCCGACCCCACTGTGTCTGTATCACTGAGCCTGGGGGAGACAAGACCGGCCCCACTGTGTCTGTATCACTGAGCCTGGGGGAGACAAGACTGGCCCCACTGTGTCTGTATCACTGAGCCTGGGGGAGACAAGACCGGCCCCACTGTGTCTGTATCACTGAGCCTGGGAGAGAGCAGACCGGCCCGACTGTGTCTGCATCACTGAGCGTGTTCGAGAGCAGGCCTTCCCCGCGGTGACATTACCACTCACACTGCGGGAGAGAGGACTGTCCCCACTGTGCCTGTATCACTGAGCCTGTGTTGATATGTGCCTGTTCCACTGTCTCTGTATTACAGATCCTGGGGGAGAGATGACCGACTCCACTGTTTCTGGATCACTGGATTTGGGGAGAGCAGACCGTCCCCACTGTGTCCCTATCACTTAGCCAGCGGACAGCCGACCAGCCCCACTGTGTCTGTATCACTGACCCTGGGGGAGAGCAGACCGGCCGCACTGTGTCTGTATCACTGATCCTGGGGGAGAGCAGACCGGCCCTACTGTGTCTGTATCACTGAGCCTGGGAGAGAGCAGACCGGCCCCACTGTGTCTGTATCACTGAGCCTGGGGGAGAGCAGACCGGCCCCACTGTGTCTGCATCACTGAGCCTGGGAGAGATCAGACCGGCTCCACTGTGTCTGTATCGCTGAGCCTGGGGGAGAGAAGACCGGCCCCACTGTGACAGTATCACTGAGCCTGGGAGAGAGCAGACCGGCCCCACTGTGTCTTCATCACTGAGCGTGTTCGAGAGCAGCCCTGCGCCGCGGTGACAGTACCACTCAGACTCCGGGAGAGAAGACTTGCCCCACTTTGTCTGTATCACTGAGCGTGTGTTGAGATGTGCCTGTTCCACTGTGTCTGTATTACTGATCCTGGGGGAGAGAAGACCGTCTCCACTGTGTCTATATCACTGGATTAGGGGAGAGCAGACCGTCCCCACTGTGTTCCTATCACTGAGCCAGTGGAGAGCCGACCAGCCCCACTGTGTCTGCAGCACTGACCCTGGGGTAGAGCAGACCGGACGCACTGTGTCTGTATCACTGAGTCATTGGTATAGCAGAACCTCCCCACGGTGACAGTATCACTGAGACTGGGGGAGAGAAGACTTGGCCCACTGTGTCTGCATCATTGAGCCTGTGGAGAGAAGTGCCTGTTCCACTGTGTCTATATTACTGATGATGGGGGAAGGCAGACCGGCCCCCCTGTGTCTGTATCATTGAGACTGGGGAGAAAAGACTGGCCCCACGGTGTCTATTTAACTGAGCCTGGGGTAGAACAGACCGGCCCCACTAGATTTCTGTGACGGATACTGGGGTAGAGAAGACCAGCCCCACTGTGTCTGTATCACTGAGCCCGGGAGAGAGCAGATCGGCCCCACTGTGTCTGTATCACTGAGCCTGGCAGAGAGCAGACCGGCCCAACTGTGTCTGTATCACTGAGCCTGGGGGAGACGAGACAGGCCCCTCTGTGTCAGTATCACTGAGCCTGGGGGAGAGCAAACCGGCCCCACTGTGTCTGTATCACTGAGCCTGGCAGAGAGCAGACAGGCCCCACTGTGTCTGTATCACTGAGCCTGTGGGAGACTAGATCGGCCCCACTGTGTTTGCATCACTGAGCCTGGGTGAGACAAGACCGGCCCCACTGTGTCTGTATCATTGAGCCTGTGGTGTGTTGTGCCTGTTCCACTGTGTCTATATTACTGATGACGGGGGAGGGCAGACCGGCCCCACTGTGTCTGTATCATTGAGCCTGGGGAGAGCAGACAGGCCCCACGGTGCCTATGTAACTGAGCCTGGGGTAGAACAGACCGGCCCCTCCACATTACTGTGACGGAGCTTGGGGGAGAGCAGTCCGGCCCCACTCTGTCTGCATCAATGAGCCTGGGGGAGAGCAGACCGGCCCCACTGTGTCTGAATCACTGAGCCTGGAGGAGACGAGACCGGCCCCTCCGAGTCAGTATCACTGAGCCTGGGGGAGAGCAAACCGGCCCACATGTGTCTGTATCATTGAGCCTGGGAGAGAGCAGACCGGCCCCACTGTGTCTGCATCACTGAGCCTTGGGGAGACAAGACCAGCCCCGCTGTGTCTGCATCACTGTACCTGGGGGAGAAAAGACCGGCCAAACTGTGTCTGTATCACTGAGCCTGGGGGAGAGCAGACCGGCCCCAGTGTGTCTGTATCACTGAGCCTGTGGAGAGTTGTGCCTGTTCCACTGTGTCTATATTACTGATGATGGGGGAGGGCAGACCGGCCCCACTGTGTCTGTATCATTGAGCCTGGAGAGAGCAGACAGGCCCCACGGTGTCTATGTAACTGAGCCTGGGGTAGAACAGACCGGCCCCTCTAGCTTTCTGTGACGGAGCTTGGCGGGGAGCAGTCCGGCCCCACTCTGCCTGCATCACTGAGCCTGGGGGAGAGCAGACCGGCCCCACTGTGTCTGTATCATTGAGCCTGTGGAGAGTTGTGCCTGTTCCACTGTGTCTATATTACTGTTGATGGGGAGGGCAGACCGGCCCCACTGTGTCTGTATCATTGAGCCTGGGGAGAGCAGACAGGCCCCACGGTGTCTAGATAACTGAGCCTGGGGTAGAACAGACCGGCCCCTCTAGATTTCTGTGACGGAGCTTGGGGGAGAGCAGTCTGGCCCCACTCTGTCTGCATCACTGAGCCTGGAGGAGAGCTGCCCGGCTCCAATGTGTCTCAATCACTGAGCTTGGGGCAGAGCAGACTGGTCCCACTGTGTCAGTCTCACGAAGACTGGGGGAGAGCAACTCGGCTCTAATGTGTCTGTACCACTGAGCCTGGGGGAGAGAAGACCGGCCCCACTGTGTCTGCATCACTGAGCGTGTTCGAGAGCAGGCCTTCCCCGCGGTGACGGTACCACTCACACTGGGGGAGAGAAGACTGTCCCCACTGTGCCTGTATCACTGAGCCTGTGTTGAGATGTGCCTGTTCCACTGTCTCTGTATTACAGATCCTGGGGGAGAGATGACCGGCTCCACTGTGTCTGGATCACTGGATTTGGGGAGAGCAGACCGTCCCCACTGTGTCCCTATCACTTAGCCAGCGGAGAGCCGACCAGCCCCACTGTGTCTGTATCACTGACCCTGGGGTAGAGCAGACCGGCCGCACTATGTCTGTATCACTGACCCTGGGGTTTAGCAGACCTTCCCCGCGGTGACAGTATCACTGAGTCAGTGGGAAAGCAGAACCTTGCCACGGTGACAGTACCACTGAGACTGGGGGAGAGAAGACTTACCCCACTGTGTCTGTATCACTGAGCCTGTGGAGAGTTGTGCCTGTTCCCCTGTGTCTATATTACCGATGATGGGGGAGGGCAGACCGGCCCCACTGTGTCTGTATCATTGAGCCTGGGGAGAGCAGACAGGCCCCACGGTGTCTGTGTAACTGAGCCTGGGGTAGAACAGACCGGCCCCTCTCGATTTCTGTGACGGAGCTTGGGGGAGAGCAGTCCGGCCCAACTGTGTCTGTATCACTGAGCCTCGAGGAGACGAGACCGGCCCCTCTGTGTCAGTATCACTGAGCTTGGGGGAGAGCAAACCGGTCCCCATGTGTCTGTATCATTGAGCCTGGGAGAGAGCAGACAGGCCCCATTGTGTCTGTATCACTGAGCCTGGGGGAGACTAGATCGGCACCACTGTATCTGTATCACTGAGCCTGGCGGAGAGCAGACCGGCCCCACTGTGTCTGCATCACTGTACCTGGGGGAGACAAGACCGGCCAAACTGTGTCTGGATCACTGGGCCTGGGGGAGAGCAGACCGGCCCCAGTGTGTCTGTATCACTGAGCCTGTGGAGAGTTGTGCCTGTTCCACTGTGTCTATATTACTGATGATGGGGGAGGGCAGACCGGCCCCACTGTGTCTGTATCACTGAGCCTGGGGGAGACAAGACCGGCCCCACTGTGTCTGTATCACTGAGCCTGGGGGAGACAAGACCGGCCCCACTGTGTCTGTATCACTGAGCCTGGGAGAGAGCAGACCGGCCCCACTATGTCTGTATCACTGAGCTTGGGGGAGAGAAGCCCGACCCCACGGTGTCTGTATCACTGAGCCTGGGGGAGACAAGACCGGCCCCACTGTGTCTGTATCACTGAGCCTGGGGGAGACAAGACTGGCCCCACTGTGTCTGTATCACTGAGCCTGGGGGAGACAAGACCGGCCCCACTGTGTCTGCATCACTGAGCCTGGGAGAGAGCAGACTGGCCCGACTGTGTCTGCATCACTGAGCGTGTTCGAGAGCAGGCCTTCCCCGCGGTGACATTACCACTCACACTGCGGGAGAGAGGACTGTCCCCACTGTGCCTGTATCACTGAGCCTGTGTTGAGATGTGCCTGTTCCACTGTCTCTGTATTACAGATCCTGGGGGAGAGATGACCGGCTCCACTGTTTCTGGATCACTGGATTTGGGGAGAGCAGACCGTCCCCACTGTGTCCCTATCACTTAGCCAGCGGACAGCCGACCAGCCCCACTGTGTCTGTATCACTGACCCTGGGGGAGAGCAGACCGGCCGCACTGTGTCTGTATCACTGATCCTGGGGGAGAGCAGACCGGCCCTACTGTGTCTGTATCACTGAGCCTGGGAGAGATCAGACCGGCTCCACTGTGTCTGTATCGCTGAGCCTGGGGGAGAGAAGACCGGCCCGACTGTGACAGTATCACTGAGCCTGGGAGAGAGCAGACCGGCCCCACTGTGTCTTCATCACTGAGCGTGTTCGAGAGCAGCTTTGCGCCACGGTGACAGTACCACTCAGACTCCGGGAGAGAAGACTTGCCCCACTTTGTCTGTATCACTGAGCGTGTGTTGAGATGTGCCTGTTCCACTGTGTCTGTATTACTGATCCTGGGGGAGAGAAGACCGTCTCCACTGTGTCTATATCACTGCATTAGGGGAGAGCAGACCGTCCCCACTGTGTTCCTATCACTGAGCCAGTGGAGAGCCGACCAGCCCCACTGTGTCTGCAGCACTGACCCTGGGGTAGAGCAGACCGGCCGCACTGTGTCTGTATCACTGAGTCATTGGTATAGCAGAACCTCCCCACGGTGACAGTATCACTGAGACTGGGGGAGAGAAGACTTGGCCCACTGTGTCTGTATCATTGAGCCTGTGGAGAGAAGTGCCTGTTCCACTGTGTCTATATTACTGATGATGGGGGAAGGCAGACCGGCCCCACTGTGTCTGTATCATTGAGACTGGGGAGAAAAGACTGGCCCCACGGTGTCTATTTAACTGAGCCTGGGGTAGAACAGACCGGCCCCACTAGATTTCTGTGACGGATACTGGGGTAGAGAAGACCAGCCCCACTGTGTCTGTTTCACTGAGCCCGGGAGAGAGCAGACCGGCCCCACTGTGTCTGTATCACTGAGCCTGGCAGAGAGCAGACCGGCCCAACTGTGTCTGTATCACTGAGCCTGGGGGAGACGAGACAGGCCCCTCTGTGTCAGTATCACTGAGCCTGGGGGAGAGCAAACCGGCCCCACTGTGTCTGTATCACTGAGCCTGGCAGAGAGCAGACAGGCCCCACTGTGTCTGTGTCACTGAGCCTGTGGGAGACGAGATCGGCCCCACTGTGTTTGCATCACTGAGCCTGGGTGAGACAAGACCGGCCCCACTGTGTCTGTATCATTGAGCCTGTGGTGTGTTGTGCCTGTTCCACTGTGTCTATATTACTGATGACGGGGGAGGGCAGACCGAGCCCCACTGTGTCTGTATCATTGAGCCTGGGGAGAGCAGACAGGCCCCACGGTGTCTATGTAACTGAGCCTGGGGTAGAACAGACCGGCCCCTCCAGATTACTGTGACGGAGCTTGGGGGAGAGCAGTCCGGCCCCACTCTGTCTGAACCACTGAGCCTGGGGGAGAGCAGGCCGGCCCCACTGTGTCTGAATCACTGAGCCTGGAGGAGACGAGACCGGCCCCTCCGAGTCAGTATCACTGAGCCTGGGGGAGAGCAAACCGGCCCACATGTGTCTGTATCATTGAGCCTGGGAGAGAGCAGACCGGCCCCACTGTGTCTGCATCACTGAGCCTTGGGGAGACAAGACCAGCCCCGCTGTGTCTGCATCACTGTACCTGGGGGAGAAAAGACCGGCCAAACTGTGTCTGTATCACTGAGCCTGGGGGAGAGCAGACCGGCCCCAGTGTGTCTGTATCACTGAGCCTGTGGAGAGTTGTGCCTGTTCCACTGTGTCTATATTACTGATGATGGGGGAGGGCAGACCGGCCCCACTGTGTCTGTATCATTGAGCCTGGAGAGAGCAGACAGGCCCCACGGTGTCTATGTAACTGAGCCTGGGGTAGAACAGACCGGCCCCTCTAGCTTTCTGTGACGGAGCTTGGCGGGGAGCAGTCCGGCCCCACTCTGCCTGCATCACTGAGCCTGGGGGAGAGCAGACCGGCCCCACTGTGTCTGTATCATTGAGCCTGTGGAGAGTTGTGCCTGTTCCACTGTGTCTATATTACTGTTGATGGGGAGGGCAGACCGGCCCCACTGTGTCTGTATCATTGAGCCTGGGGAGAGCAGACAGGCCCCACGGTGTCTAGATAACTGAGCCTGGGGTAGAACAGACCGGCCCCTCTAGATTTCTGTGACGGAGCTTGGGGGAGAGCAGTCTGGCCCCACTCTGTCTGCATCACTGAGCCTGGAGGAGAGCTGCCCGGCTCCAATGTGTCTCAATCACTGAGCTTGGGGCAGAGCAGACTGGTCCCACTGTGTCAGTCTCACGAAGACTGGGGGAGAGCAACTCGGCTCTAATGTGTCTGTACCACTGAGCCTGGGGGAGAGAAGACCGGCCCCACTGTGTCTGCATCACTGAGCGTGTTCGAGAGCAGGCCTTCCCCGCGGTGACGGTACCACTCACACTGGGGGAGAGAAGACTGTCCCCACTGTGCCTGTATCACTGAGCCTGTGTTGAGATGTGCCTGTTCCACTGTCTCTGTATTACAGATCCTGGGGGAGAGATGACCGGCTCCACTGTGTCTGGATCACTGGATTTGGGGAGAGCAGACCGTCCCCACTGTGTCCCTATCACTTAGCCAGCGGAGAGCCGACCAGCCCCACTGTGTCTGTATCACTGACCCTGGGGTAGAGCAGACCGGCCGCACTATGTCTGTATCACTGACCCTGGGGTTTAGCAGACCTTCCCCGCGGTGACAGTATCACTGAGTCAGTGGGAAAGCAGAACCTTGCCACGGTGACAGTACCACTGAGACTGGGGGAGAGAAGACTTACCCCACTGTGTCTGTATCACTGAGCCTGTGGAGAGTTGTGCCTGTTCCCCTGTGTTTATATTACTGATGCTGGGGGAGTGCAGACCGGCCCCACTGTGTCTGTATCATTGAGCCTGGGGAGAGCAGACAGGCCCCACGGTGTCTATGTAACTGAGCCTGGGGTAGAACAGACCAGCCCCTCTAGATTTCTGTGACGGAGCTTGGGGGAGAGCAGTCGGGCCCCACTCTGTCTGCATCACTGAGCCTAGGGGAGAGCTGCCCGGCTCCAATGTGTCTCTATCACTGAGCTTGGGGCAGAGCAGACTGGTCCAACTGTGTCTGTCTCACTAAGACTGGGGGAGAGAAGACCAGCCCCACTGTGTCTGTGTCACTGAGCCTGGGGGAGACAAGACCGGCCCCACTGTGTCTGTATCACTGAGCCTGGTGGAGACAAGACCAGCCCCACTGTGTCTGTATCACTGAGCTTGGGGGAGAGAAGCCCGGTCCCACTGTGTCTGTATCACTCAGCTTGGGGGAGTGAAGACCGGCCCCACTGTGTCTGTATCACTGAGGTTGGGGAGAGAAGACCGGCCCCACTGTGTCTGTATCACTGAGCCTGGGGGAGTGCAGACTGGAAGCCACCTATCTTCAGATAACTGCCCAGCAGAGGCTTTGTGGCTTGGGGGAGATTTTGTCCAGAGAAGTGACGGGTCAGGGTTTCTTGGGATCTGGAGTTGGACCCTTGAGATATTGTTTTTGGTTTCGCTTTGGACAGTGTTTTGTGGGTGTTGACTGTTTTAAAGGCAGCTGGAGAAAACCTGCCAAGCAAGCAGTCACAATAATTACCCTATTCCATCTCTTTGAGATGTTCTTAGAAGCAATTGTAAGAGATCGAGAAATTGATGCTGCATTCCTATTGAAAGGCCTGCCAGAAACCCCTGTTGTCACATTTCTCTTGGAAAGTCTGTCAAACTGATCTTCAACGTCACCTGGAAAGAAATGTTCCAGCAATGTCCTACTGACAGCCATCGATATGCATTTGTGACACCAAACCAAAAAAGGACAGTTCCACTTAAGTTTAAAGTTTAAAGATACAGCACTGAAACAGGCCCTTCGTCCCACCGAGTCTGTGCCGACCACCAACCACCCATTTACACTAATCCTACACTAATTCCATATTCCTACCACATCCCCACCTATCCCTATATTTCCCTAACACCTACCTATACTAGGGGCAATTTATAACGGCCAATTTACCGATCAACATGCAAGTCTTTGGCATGTGGGAGGAAACCGGAGCACCCGGAGGAAACCCACGCAGACACAGGGAGAACTTGCAAACTCCACACAGGCAGTATCCGGAATTGAACCTGGATCACTGGAGCTGTGAGACTGCTCTGCTACCAACGCACCACTGTGCCACTCTTCTTCTTCTTCTTCTTCTTCTTCTTCTTCTTCTTCTTCTTCTTCTTCTTCTTCTTCTTCTTCTTCTTCTTCTTCTTCTTCTTCTTCTTCTTCTTCTTGTAAGTATTTGCCCAAGGCATTCGTTTTTTATTGTAAGAGAACTCGAAAGAAAACATCTCCATTTTTAAAGTTAACTGTTGTGCGTGTGTGTGTGAGTGAGAGAGAGTGAGTGTGAGAGAGAGAGAGATAGAGAGAGAGAGATGGAAAGGCTGAGGTAAAAAGAGACTTTCATATTTCGCTCTGTGCGTTAATGCTTTGCTTCGTTACTGGTTAAGTCTTGTTTTATAATAAATTGATAATTGTGTTGTTTACAGAGGAAACTTGCTGGGGGAGTTTTATTCTGGGATAAAGAATAGAATATTTGACTGATTGTATCTGTAACTGGGTAAACACTGAAATATATGTTGTGATCTGTGGAGAATTGCAACCAGAAAAGAGAGTGCACTCCTCCTATTTCGGTCGTAACGTGTGAAATGCTTAAATGTTGATGTTCAGAGAGACATCGGTGCCCTCGTACAAGGACTAAAGAAAGTTAGAATGCAGGTACAACAAGCAATTAGGAAGGCAAATGACATGTTGGTCTTTATTACAATGGATTGGAGTACAAGAATAAGAATGGCCTTGCTGCATTTATACAGGGATTTGATGAGACCACACCTAGAGTACTGTGTGCAGTTTTGGTCTCCATATTTAAGGACGTTTCTACTTGCACTGGAGGCGGTCCTGCCCTACATTCTCTGGAGTTTGGAAAATATAGAGATATCTCATTGAAACGTACACGAATCTGAAGGGGCTCGAGAGGATGGTCTCTGAGACGCCGTTTACCCTGGCTACGGAATGTATAACACGGGAGTACATTTTCAAGGCAGAGGGGCGCTCCGTTATGACTCAGACGAGGAAAAGCTCCTTCAATAAAAGGGTTGTGAATCCTTTGAATTCTCTACTTCAGAAGGTGAAGGATGCCCAATCATTCAGCGTGCTTAAAGGTCGAGATAGGCAAATCTATTTTGCCTCTCAGGGAATGAAATGATATGGAAAAGAGGCAGCAAAGTAGAGTTCAGAAAGAAGATAAGCCACCATCGCATTGATTGGCGAACAGGCTCGAAGCACTGAATGGTCTGCTCCTGCTCTTATTTGTCATTTGCTTATTTTCTTAGAATAAGAGACAATATTTGTTCTGTTGCTTAAACGTCCTCAGGGCATCTCATTGTTTAATCAATTTTAAAATTAGTATAATGGGGTATTTCATCACATTCTTCAACTGAGCTCTGAACATATTCTGTGTCACAGCATAAATACAAGTATTTGTGCAACAACTCAGGAGCTGAAGCATGAATCCCATTTTCATTAAAAAGGCAGGTAGAATTGCAGAATTATAAACCAACCACCACATGCGTTTCCATATAGAATGCACCATTAACTCTGACCATAGCAGAATGAAATTACCCGAGATAAGGAACAGTAAAATGATGGATTTTCTTCGGTTATCCATTTCTGGGTCTCTGGGGCTCTCTCCACTGCTGTGAGGCCGCAGTCGCCTTCGTGCTCTGCTGGCAAGTATAATGTGTCTGACAGTAAAAACATTGAGTAGTAAAATCAAAACAAATGCGATGCCAGGTGTTATAATGCTATGAAAGAACGCAATTGTTCCCCAGACTGGTGAAGACATAATGTCTGTTTTGACACGGCAAAACCAGGGGCTGTTAAAACGGCTATACTGATTTGATAGCAGAAAATACCAGGTGATGTCTTTTAAACAGCTCAGCACAGTCACTGCTCCAAGAACCACATCAGCTGTCTTCTCTTTGCAATATCTAGTTTTTAACTTCTGGCAACAAATGGCCACAAATCGATTAAAGGTGAAAGCGACTGTGAACCAGACCGAACCGTCCGTTTCTGCATAAAGCAGGGTGGCATGGATATTACATGCACGGATGCAATAAAGTGGGAGAAATGCTTCCCGATAACGAATTGGAATGTGCCGTAAAATCAGGTCGAGGATAATGACCAGTAGATCCGCCGCAGCCATGGCCACCAGGTAACGAGTGACACATTTGGAGAGACCGCACTTTCCTCGAGACAGGATTGCTATCGTCACTAGGTTAACTGTGTGGGAGGGAAATGGACAGGGAAATTATACATCAAGCTGAAAGCAATTGTTCCAGTGTGACTGCGTACATATTGAGATTTGAAAATCTGTTACTGTGTCAAATGATATAATAAAATGCTTTTGCATGTGGCAGGGTTATCTGCTGCAGCATTGATTGTCATTCAATGACGTCAGCCATTTAACCATAAAAGTTATTATCTGGGATGAGGTGACATATGAACATGAACAGTCAAAATGAATGAAAGATGCGGCTGAGATGCTGGTGTATTTAATGCTCCAGTAAAATAAACAAATAATATCTCAGTGTCACAGGAAAAATAAGGACTACAGGAGCGTGGCTTCCATTCGGAAATGTCAGCATGTGTTCACAAACCATAGTTCGTGCAAGCGATTAAGCCCAGGCTGTTGATGTTGGTCATTCACCAATGACTGTGGGTTTGAATGAGGCAATCAGCCCAGTTTCCTGTTCCTTGTCATTTGCCAGCGATGCTGTGTCAGATTGAGGAATCAACTTCTGTTGTTGGCCCTGATCAATCGGCAATGACCCAGTAAAAATTGGGGGGAGGGGGAGGAGAATGAACATAGCTTGCTGCTTGTGGTATTTTTACAGTAACCGTGGTCTAGTGTGGGGATGAGCTTTGGATCTTTCTCCTTCTTACTCGTCACTGACACTTGGTTTGTGTAGGGGAACTCGGTCCTGCATCCTGCTCCTCATCTTTGCCGAGTGATTTCTGTGTTAGCGTGGGGTAATCGGTCTAGGAGTGTGCTCCTCATCCTTATTGAGTGGCCCTGCATTGGTGTGGGAAAGCAGTCCATGTTCCTGCTCCAGATCTTTACCCACTGAATCAGGGGATCGTCCCAGTATCCTGCGAATTATCTTTAGCCAGTGACACTGGGTTATGCGACAGTATGTCCTTCCTTCTCACCCTGCAATGAAGTGTATTAATCTAGCATTCACCTGTCAATAATTGTTCAGTTACACCTTTGGAAATGCGATTGTGCATGGCTGTTTTTAATGGATTGTGCGTGGCATCATGTCCCTGAAGTAACATGACTTCATTCGCACTGCTTGAAAATGGGCATATAACAGGTGGCCAATGTAACACCGCTCATTTACCTCCACCGCCCAAGACGTTTATTTAACCAAGAAAACGGGAGCTGGCTTGGAAAATTAAACAGTGAATCAAGTGTGGATGGAGAAAAAAAACTTGGCTGCAAGACCTCTTGTGAGCATTGGAGGACCTCCGTGGAACTGTAAATGCAAGAAGTGCATAAGTCCAACAGAGGAGAGGAGAAACTGATTGAAGCTAGATGAGGTTCAGATGCAATTGTGCTTTCTCAAACAACTTTTGAAAAAAAAATCCAATTATTTTTGAATAACTGCAGAATCAGCAACACCGGTCCTGTAAAATCTGATGGTTCAATATGATAAAAATATATTCTGTACTAGCACATTGTATGTTTACATTCTCAGTAATGTTTCTGTTGTAATACACTACACTGAGGTGTCAGAAACTATCTGAAAGACAGTAAAAGGCCGAATGAATTCTTGTCACCATTCAGGGATAATTGGACAAGTTTCAAAACAGTGACGTTCCCAAATCAATGTATTATTCACAATACCATGGTGATAATCTGGAGCATTTACACTAAAGGAGACATTGACAGCATCGAAATTGATTTGTTGGACAGTTCGTGAGATTCCCTCACGTGCAACAGGTTTGCAGGACAGAATTCAAATTATTTCAAAGCAATATTTGGAAATTAAATCACCGGAAAATCTTTGAAAAATAATTACCAGCGTCCCTAAGTTAACTAACAGGAAGGGAAATAAAGAGGGTAATTCTCCATCAGACTGGCAGGAAAAGCAGTAGTCTGATGGATTTTGGGTGACATTTATCGGTTTGTTATTGCATTCAGTAACGGATATAATTTTTGTTCCTGGGTCATGGTTTTCTGCTGGAGGCACGGATTGAATAAAATGATAACGATGGGACTGAGAAATAAATCAACAAACAGGTACTTCTGCGGGAGTCAGGAGAGGATGCGACATACGAAATGAAGGGGATTAAATTAAAAATGATAAATAATAGCCGAACAGTAAATCAGCAGCCCAGGAAATATTGAGAAGAGTAACAGTGTTCAGGAGGTATATTTTCAACATTCTCTCAGGTCTATTCATGACATGGTCATCAAACCTGCAGACAAGGGTGGTGCTGTTGTCGTATGACGTACTGACCTCGACGTTGCAGAAGCTCAACGCCAACTCACGGAAACTTATTCCTCCTCCCTCTGGACCATGACCCCACCACTGAACATCAGAATTTCAGACTTTTTAGATTTAGGGATACAGGACTGAAACAGGCCCATCAGCACACTGAGTCTGTGCAGACCATTAACCACCCATTTTATACTACTCCTACACTAATCCCACATTTCTACCACATCCTCACCTGTCCCTATATTCCCCTGCCACCTACTTATACTAGGGGCAATTTATAATGGACAATTTACCTATCAACCTGCAATTCCTTTTGGCTGTGGGAGGAAACCTGAGCACCCAGAGGAAACCCACGCAGCCACAGGGAGAACTTGCAAACTCCACACAGGCAGCACCCAGAATTGAATCCAGGTCGCTGGAGCTGTGAGGCTGCGGTGCTAACCACAGCCACCTTCCAAAGGACTGTCACTGACCTCATCTCCTCTGGAGATCCTTTCTCTACAGCTTCCAACCTAATAGTCCCACAACCCCGGACAGCCCGCTTCTACCTCCTGCCCAAAATCCACAAACGGGGCTGTCCCGGCAGACCCATTGTGTCAGCCTGCTCCTGCCCCACTGAACTGATTTCTTCCTATCTAGACTCTATCTTTTCTCTGCTAGTCCCGTCTCTTCCCACCTACATCCGTGACTCTTCTGACGCCCTACATCATTTTGACAATTTCCAGTTCCCTGGTCCCAACCGCCTCCTCTGCACTATGGACGTCCAATCGCTCTACACCTCCATCCCCCACCAGGATGGTTTGAGGACTCTCCGCTTCTTCCTGGAACAGAGGCCCAACCAGTACCCATCCACCACCACCCTCCTCCGCCTGGCTGAACTTGTTCTCACATTGAACAACTTCTCCTTCAACTCCACGCACTTCCTTCAAGAAAAAGCTGTCGCTATGGGTACCCGCATGGGTCCCAGTTATGCCTGCCTTGTTGTGGGATATGTCGAGCATTCTTTGTTCCAGTCCTACTCAGGCCCCCTCCCCCAACTATTTTTTCTGGTACATTGATGACAATCGGTGCCGTTTCCTGCTCCCACCCCGAACTGGAAAACTTTATCAACTTTGCTTCCAATTTCCACCGTTCTCTCACCTTTACATGGTCCATCTCTGACACGCCCCTTCCCTTCCTCGATTTCTCTGTCTCCATCTCTGGGGATAGGTTGTCTACTAATATCCATTATAAGCACAACGACTCCCACAGCTACCTCGACTACACTTCTTCACACCCTACCTCCTGTAAGGACTCCATTCCATTCTCCCAATTTCTCCGTCTCCGGCGCATCTGTTTTGATGATGCTACCTTCCATGAAGGTGCTTCTGATATCACCTTCTTTTTCCTCAACCGAGGATTTCCCCCCACTGTTGTTGTTGCGGAACTCAATCGTGTCCGGCCCATTCCCCTCACCTCTACCCTCACCCCTTCCCCTCCCTCCCAGAACCGTGACAGGGTTACCCTTATCCTCACTGTTCACCCCATCAGCCTCCATATCCAAAGGATAATCCTCCACCATTTCCGCCACCTCCGGCTTGATGCCACTACCAGTTCCATCTTCCCCTCCCTTCCCCTGTCAGCATTCTGAAGGGATCGTTCCCTCCGTGACACCCTGGTCCAATCCTCCATTACCCCCACCAACTTGTCCCCGTCCCATAGCACCTTCCCCTGCAATCGCAGGAGGTGTAATACCTGCCCATTTACCTCATCTCTCCTCACTATCCCAGGCCCCAAACACTCCTTTCAGGTGACGCAGTGATTTACTTGTACTTCTTTCAATGTAGTATGCTGTATTCGCTGCTCATAGTGTGGTCTCCTCTACATTGGAGAGGCCAAGCGCAGACTGGGTGACTGCTTTGCGGAACATCTCCACCCAGTCCGCAAGCAGGACCCTGAGCTTCCAGTTGCTTGCAATTTCAACACTCCCCCCTGCTCTCATGCTCACATCTCTGTCCTGGGATTGCTGCAGTGTTCCAGTGAACATCAACGCAAGCTCGAGGAACAGCATCTCATCTACCGAAAGGCACACTACTGCCTGCCGGACTGAACATTGACGTCAATAATTTAAGACGATGACAGCCCCCCATTTACTTTCATTTTTAGTTATTTTTTCTTCTTTTTTTTTTACATTCTTTTTACATTTTTTACAATCTTTTTTTGCATTTATTTCATTTCATCTTACTTTGTTCAGTTTGCTTACCCACTTTTTTTCAGGTTTGCACTTGCTGCTGTTCAATATTCAGTGTATTAATACCTAATCTGTACTGATGCTTTGTCTTTCAACACACCATTAACATATTGTTTGCCTTTGCTTTTGACCTTTTGGTCAGCTATGTGGCCTGGTCCAATCGAGACCTCCTTTGTTATCTCTTGCCCCACCCCCACCTCACTTGCTTATAACCTGTGACTTTTCTAATATTTGTCAGTTCCGAAGAAGGGTCACTGACCCAAAACGTTAACTCTGCTTCTCTTTTCACAGATGCTGAGTGGTTCCAGCATTTCTTGTTTGGAGTTCAACATTGTTGTTTTTGTTTGTTTTTCTTGCTCTGGATGGAATCGCACATTGCTGTTCCGCAGTGTTCAGTATTTGCTTCATTTTACTGAAATCGATTATTGACGTGGACTTATGAACACAGGGCAAAATTTCGAAATTTGCCACTGACAGGCAGTGTGGAACTGAAGTTGAAAGTGATGAAGAGGGTAGTAAATTTCTAAAGGACACTGCCAGGCGAGTGAAATGGGCGGATACATGGAAGATGGCACTCAGTGCAGAAAAGTCAAAGACATTGATGGTGTGGGCTTGTCTGCAAAAACTAAAATTTCAAACTTTGAAGGAGGCATGAATAATAGAAATGCCAATATACACTGAGAATGATAGTGGAAGGCATCAGAAGACTTTGAAAGTCTGGCTAAATGAGCAGACACCTGCAAGTTGCAATTCAGAATTTGGTGGCACAGTGATTCGCACCGCGGCCTCACAGCTACAATGAGCTGTGTTCAGTTCTGGATACTGCCTGTGCAGAGTTTGCAAGTTCTCCCTGTGTCCGCGTGCGTTTCCGCCGGGTGCTCTGGTTTCCTCCCACAGCCAAAGACTTGCAGGTGAATAGGTAAATTTGCCATTGTAAATTGCCCCTAGTGTCGGGAGGTGGTAGGAGAATGGTGGGCATGTGATAGGGAATATGGGGTTAATGTAGGATTAGTATAAATGGGTGGCTGTTGGTCGGTAAAGACGCGCTGGGCAAAGGGCCTGTTTCAGTTTTGTATCTCTAAATAAATAAATAAACCAGGAAACATAATTGATACATTTGGGTAGGCAGTAAGAGGACAAGCAATATAAACCATGTGACATTTTTTTTAAATTCTAGGACAGTAGAAAAATAAAGTTGAATATTTAGAAAGAAATGTTAAACGTAAATAAATGATTGGGTGTGCACTAGTTTAGAGTATTGCGTACAATTCTGAGCACATAGGAACATATGACAATCCAGAAAAAGAGGAGGAGGCCATTTATCTCTTCAGCCAGCCTTCCATTCTGTGAGACCATGGCTTAACTACGACCTAACTTGATATATCTCCCTTCATCCCACATCCATCAATACATTTCAATAACACACTTCTATCAATATCAGGCTTAATTTTGTTAATTGATCCAGTAGAAATTGACTTGTGCAGAAGAAACTTCAAAAGTCTCCCACCCTTTGTGCGGAGTAATATTGCAAAGTTTCATTCTTGAAAAGTCAAGCTAATTTTTTTTTTCATGGGTAGCAAGCATCGCTGGCAAGGCGAGCCTCGATTGTCCATCCAGAGTTATCCTTGAAAAGGTGGTAGTGAGCCGCATTCTCGACCAACGCACTCCTTGTGATGTAGGTGCACATACGATGCTGTTTGGGAGAGATATCCAGGATATTGACCCAGAGATAGTGGAGGAATGTGATACAGTTTCATGTCAGGATGATGTGTGGCTTGGCAGCAAACTGGCAAGTGGTAGTTTTCTCCTTCGTGTGTTGCCCTTGCTCTTCTAGGTGCTTGAGTTTGTGAATTTAAAAGGTGCAGTCGAAGGACGAATGGCAAGTTGCTGCAGTGCATCTTGCAGCTGGTACTCACTGCTGCCACTGTGTGATAGCAGTGGGAGGACTGATGGTTTAAAGTAATGGATGGGCTGCCGATGTATAGGATTGCTTTGTCTTGGATGTTATTGAGCTGCTTTCGTGTTGTTTGATTTGTAGCCCTTCAGAACGTGCAAATTATTTCGTAACACTCCTATCTCTTGCTTTGTAAATTGTGCACAGGCTTTGGAGAGTCCGGAGGTGAGGCACTCGCGAAAGAATTTCCAGCCACTGACCTGAAATTGAAGTTATTGTGTTTATAAGGCTGGTACAGTTAGTTTTCTGGTCAACTACAATGGTCAGAGTCTTGATGTTGGGGCATTTGGGCATGGTAATTGCGTTGACCGTCAAGAAAATGTGGCCAGATTGAGTCTTGTTGGAGATCATCATTACCTGACACTTGTGTGGCATGTATGTTACTTGCTAGATATTAGTCCAAGCTTGAATATTATCCAGATATTGCTGAATGTAGGCACGGTTGGCTAACATAACTCAAGAGGTAAAATGGTACTGAACACTGTGAACCAATTAGTGAACACTCCAAATTCAGGCCTTATGATGGAGGTAAGTTCATTTATGCAGCAGATGAAGATGCTTAAGGCGAAGAAACAACCCTGAGGAACTCGGGAAACGATGTCCAGATACTGAGATGATTAGCATCCAAATAGCATCTTCCTCTGCTCTCGGTACGACTATAACCAACCGACAGTTTCCATTTGATTCTAATTAACTTCACTTTTGTTCATTCTCCTTGATGCTGCAGTCGGTCAAGTGGTTCCATGTTGACAAGGGAACCACTCTCACCTTGACCTCCTGATTCAGATTCTTTGTGCATGTTTATACAGGGCTCTAACCATATCTGTAACTGACTGGCCCCGTCAGAATTCAATCTGAGCATCAGTAACTGGAATATTGCTGAATAAATTCTGCTCGAAAGCACTGTTGAAGATACCTTCCATCAAGGTACTGATGATTAAGATTAGACTGACTGGGTACTTGGATGTTCCTACATTTTGTTGACAGGACATATTTGGGTAATTTTCCACATTGTTGGGCAGATGCCAATGTTGTAGCTGCACTAGAACGGCATGGCTCGCACCGACCTAGGGCTGAATATAGTGTCGGCGTGGAAGCCTGTTATGGTGGCATAGGCGGACACATAATTGCAACACAGAAATTTGATGTTGTGTCATTAGTTACTGTTTTTTTCCAATGGTGGGAAAGCACAATGGTGGATTTTAAATATAACTAAAACTTGATACTGATTTAATGATGGTTGAGTGATTCTGTGAATGGCGGGTGGCATTTACGTCCCTCTGGATTTATGACAAGTAAAACCTGGCAGTACTGAGTCGAAGGTGCACATTGCAGTGAGCAGTAGGCAGCTCAGAACATTTCTGCATTGGAGAAGAGGTTGATTTGGAGATGATTGTAGGACTGCATTTATTTGTGCACTGAAATGGAGAGGGGTACCGGGAGCTCTGCCAGTATGTCTGGGGTACTGCGGGCTCTGAACGAAGGTTTCAGCACTCGGGGCTCTGTGAGGGGCCCAGGGTTCTGGAGCTCGGGGAAATGCCGGGGGAACTGAAGGCTTTGCAAGTGGATACGGAGTTCTGGGGACTCTGTAGGGAGCCCGGGGTACCATGGACTCTGCAACAGACTCTTTGGTTACTGGGGGCTCTTCACGAGTCTCCAGAGTATGAGTGCTTTGCAGCGGGTTCCAGGGATCCGGGGGCTGTACAATGGGCCTAAGAGTGAATTTGATGATGTTTGTTCGGGATCAGTATAGGGTTCGCAAACTGTTGTGTGATGTGCCTGCTTACTCACGCTACTGGAACTGAAGATGGGCCATTATTAAGGTTGGTATTTTAGTCCATCAGCCGCTCCACAGGCAGAATTGTCACTTCCTCCGGTACCAATGCATGAGGCCGAATAGGTTGAGCAATGAGCAAACAATGTCCCTAATTCTAGCGTACAAATCTTTAGTACTACAGCCAGGATGTTGCAAGGACCCATAGCCATCGCCGCATCAAGCAGAAAATATTCAGCTGTTTCTTGCTCTGATGTAAACTAAATTGATTTGGTGAAAGACTGACATCTATGATGATGAGGACGTCAGAAGGAGGCCGAGATGGATCATTCACGTGGTACTTCTGCCTGAGGATGATTGCAATGTTTCAGCGCTGTTTTTACACTGACATACTGGGCTGAAAAACCCATTATGCTGGAGATATTTGTGAATGTTCCTCTTCTGGTTAGTCATTTAAATGTCGACCATTCATCACAACTGGATGTGGCTGGACTGCAGATCTTTGTTTAGTTGGTTGTGAGATCTATTAACTTTTTCTTCGCAAGTCTGCTTCTTATTGAACAAGGGTTGGTCCCCTGGCTTGATGATATCAGGAGAGTGAACGATATGCCATGCCGTGAATTTACAGATTGTGCAGCAACAACATTCCACGACTGCTATTGGTGCAAATAACCTCATGGATGTTCTGAGCTGATAGATATGTTCTGAATCTTTTCACTATGCCCCGAGACCTAGATTTCCCAACCAGCTGAAACAGTTTCTTTCTTTCTTTCTTTCTACCCTATCTTTTCCATCTGACAAGTTGTTAAAATTCAGTGTGCATTGTAATTTCGAGGGAATACACTCACACTCCGCACCCCGGTTTTTGTAATATTTCCATGTAATTTACGAATTGAAGTCCAGTTACCATTCTTGTAAATCTACTCTGCACACCCTCTGTGGTCAATTTATGTACCTTTCCTAAGTTGTGGTCCTGAGAACTGCTCATAGAATACCCAGTATTGTCTAGCCAAGTCTTTGTACAACTCAAACAGGAATTCTTCACCCTGGTACTCTATCACTCGAAATATAATGCTCAACATTCCATTCTTTTTGATTACTTTCTGTGCTTGTTCACTATACTTTTATGATCTGTGTACCTGGACCACAGGTTCGTGCCATATTTGTAACGTTTCAGCATTTATAAATAACCTGTTCTATCCTATTTTGGATAAAAGTGGAGGACGTCGCATTTGTACACATTGAAACATAATCCGAGCAGTTTTGTCCATTCACTTAATCTGTCAATATATCTTTGTAATTTTACCATCCGACCATAAGTACGAAGATATGAATTAGGAGCAGGGGTAGGCCACTCGGTCCCACCAGCCTGCTTTGTCATTCAATAAGTTCATGGCTGAACTGATTACTTCACATTTCCACCTTTCCCCATAACATTCCACCCTTTGCTTATCAAGAATCTGTTTACCTTTGTTTCAAAAATATTCAAAGACCATACTTCCACCACTTTTTGTGGAAGAGAATTCCAAAAGACTCACGACCCACTGAGAGAAGAAAAAAATCTCCTAATCTCTGGCTTAAATACGCGCCCCCTTATTTTTAAACAGTGACCCCCCGCTCCCACTTCTAGATTCACCCACTGTGCCGCCCTACTTATATGCATCATTCTATTAATATGAATTTATTTGCCTGAAACAGTGAGAGAGAGAAAAGAGAGAGTGAGAGATGGGAATAAAAATTGTGGGAGAGAGGGAACAACAGGGTAAGACAGAGTGTGGAAGGAATTAATTTCTGAAAGATAATTAGATGAATAATTGAAGGGGGAAGGTGTGTGCAACTGTGGAAAAAGGAAGGCTAATGGAAATTACTGAAGAGGTAAGACCGTGGATGAATTTGAATAAATATATGATACTCTTAAACTCAAGACTCTGGTGGATCTGGAGTAGTGTATCTCAGTGAGCACATAGGTAAGGGATGAATGGGACGTGGTTTAAGGTGGCATATAGATGCAGACTTTTTGATGAGGTCTGCTGCATATAGGCCGTGCAGGATAGTATTAGCTTAGACAATTCTGGACGTAGAAAAGGCATGGATAAGCCTTTCAGAAGCAGACAGGCTGATGGGAGGAAAGGGCAATATTCTGGAGGGGGTAGTAGGCACAATTCATGTTCTGGAACTATACCAATTCAGAACTCATCTTAAGGCCAAATGGAATGCTGAACTTAACAACAGTCTGGTTGAATCTCCGGCAGTGGGCAGTGCCTGCAATGGAGTAAATGAATAGTGAACAGAATTTATGATTTAGGACGGAAAGGGTGATCTTTTAGGGGCGGTACAGTGAGGCAGTGGTTAGCATCGCAGCCTCACAGCTCCAGATGTTCGCTTCGTGGTACTGCCTGTTTGGAGATTGAAAGTTCTCCCTATGACCACGTGGGTTTTTGCTGGGTGCTCCGGTTTCTTCCCACAGCCAAAAGACTTGCAGGTGATAGGTAAATTGGTCATTGTAAATTGCCCCGAGTGTACGGAGGTGGTTGGGAATATGGGATTACTGTAGGGTTCGGATAAATGGGTGTTTGTTGGTCAGCACAGACACGGTGGACCAAAGGGCCTCTTTCAGTGCTGTATCTCTAAATAAAAGTAAAATAAATAAACAAAGTGATTGCTTTGGGCTGCCCAAGTTTTAAATGGAAAGATCAGTAACACAGTGAACCTTGATATACAGATCGAATAGCAGAACAAAGGGACATACCAGAGACATCACAAACAGCAAGGAGAATAGAGAAAATAACAAGAACAGCGCAGCATGATTTTAGAACTAAAAGTTGGACATAGATACATTGACACCAACACCAGCGAGGATGGGATAATAAATCTTTTGAATAATCAGAAGGCCATAATAGAATCGATGATCTAATTTCATCCACGCATAATATGCCGAAAGATAGACAAACTCAGAGGAGAAACTCCTCCTCATTGTTGCAACGTTCCAATCAAAGGTTCTTAGATTCTGATCCATTGTTGTAATTCTACCAAATACTATTCTCAGATTCCAGACAATTGTTCCAATATTCCACACTCAATTCTATTTTCTCCCTTTCATTGAAGAAGCAGAGGTGATGCTGCCGAACACATTGAAAGCTGTCCCTTATTAATAGAAGAGGGAAACCTTGCAGTGATACAACTGGGTCCCATGGAGATTAACATTAATTACAGACACTGAACAAACAGGATCGGTTAACCCTCTTCAATCCAGCACTATGCACAATAAAGTAAAATACTTAGAGACTTTGGATGGAATATATGTGAATTACCGATGGAAGGAGTGTTGGAAACAGTGTAAGCACAATCGCTCCAATTCTCCATGGATATGGGAATGGTCCCGGAGAACTTGAGGGTTGCAACTGGTGCACACTGTTTAATAAAAGAAGAGATGAATAAACCCTGTAATTACAGGTAGGTAGCCTAACATCGCAGGCACGGAAATTTCTGGAGGTCATAGGCCAGCACAAAATATTTCTGGCTTGGTAAAACATCACTACGACATGTAAGACAGCACAGATGTAATCGAATTATCTGATGAAGTAACCGACAGGGCTGTTAAGAGCAATGAGTGTTAGGTTATCTAATTGGCTGACAATAGTCATGTGACAAAAGTCCATTCAATGACCTTCTATGAAAACCGTGACTGTGGCTATGACACTGGCCAAGGAACAAAGCTAAAGAAGAGGAGTGGTGAACAGTTCTAAAAACTGGAAGGGACGATACTGTAATGTTCCCAGGGAATGAACCACTGTTCTGCTATATACATATATTAATGAAATGGACTTATGTATCAGGGCACAATTTCAGTAGTTGAGATGGCAGGAGGTCGAAAATGTCGGAAACAATGTTCGGGTAGGATCAGCCTTTAGTAGGACATAGACAAACTGGTGAAATGACCTGGCAAATGGCAGATGTAATGCAATACATAAAATATTGGAATGAATCATTTTGTCAGGTATAATGAGGGAAGTCAATATAAAGTGAACTGCACAATTTTAAAGATGGTACAGTAAAACAAATTGTAGACTTGAGTGTGCATGTAAGCACATCTTTTAATGTTAAGAGAAGTTGCAAAGGCACACTCAATCTTTATCCTTGTGAATAGACTCATTGAGTACCACAGCAAGAAACTTATGCTAAAAGTTAATAAATCACCAGTTAGGCCCTGGCTGAATTATTGCATCAAATTCCCGGAACCACACTGCAGGAAAGAGGTCAAGAGGGTGCAGAGGGTCCGAGTATGGTATCAGGACACGATATTAAGGTGATTGACACACAGCCTTAGAGGATATGAGGCAGTTTTATTTTATTCAGTGAGTTGTTCTGATCTGGAATCCACCAGCTGAAAGGGTGGTAGAAGCAGATTCAATAACAATTTTTAAAATCGGCCTGGATAATTGCTGACACAGCAGTGGGGACGGTGGTGATTGTGTGTATGTGTATGTGTGTGTGTGTGTGTGTTTGTGTGTGCGTGCGTATGTTCGTGTGTGTGTGGGCGGGGGAGGAAATTGATTTACCGGGTGATGGAAAATAACAGGCAAATACATCTAATTGGAACGTTCTTTCAAATAACCAGAACAGATACGATGGGCCGAATGATTCTATTATTTTATTGCAACAGCAGCCCTTGAGACGTTATTTCATGTGTACAGTTGACATTCTGCCGTTTTTGATCCAAATGTTAATCTTTACTCGGATACATGCGACAGCAGGAAATAAAACATAAAGGGTATTTCAGAAACGTTTTGTTAACAATTTCTTTAGCTGAGAGTAATGCTCCGCTATGATCATAGGCCTCAACTGATTTATAGAGTCATAGAGTCGTGCAGCATAGAAACAGGCCCTTCGGCACACCGCTTCCATGCCGACCATAATGCCTATCTATACTAATCCCACCTGCCTACATTAATTCCATATCCCTCTATGCCTTGCTCATTGAAGTACCTGTCCAGATGCCTCTTAAATGTCGCTACTGTTCCTGCCTCCACCACATCCTCACGGACATCATTCCAGATACCCACAACACTTTGGGTGTAAGATTTACCCCTTTGATCACCTTTAAACCTCCTTCCTCTCTCCTTAAATCTATGCCCTCTAGTTCTAGTCACCCCTACCACGGGAAACAGACTCTGGCTATCTACCCTATCTATGCCTCTCATAATTTTATATATCTTTATCATATCCCCTCTCAGCCTCCTTCTCTTCAAGGAAAACAGACCCAGCCTATCCAATCTCTCTTTCTAACTCAAGCTCTCCAAACCAGGCAACATCCTTGTGAATCTAGTCTGCATCCTCTCTAGCTTAATCACATATTCCCTGTAGTGCGGCGACTAGAACTGCACATAATACTCCAAATGCGGCCTAACCAATGTGTTGTACAACTGTAACATGACGTCCCAACTCTTGTACTCAATGCCTTGGCCGTTGAAGGCAAGCATGCCATCCACCTTCTTCACCACCCCGTCTACCTGTGTTGTCACTTTCAGGGAACTATGTACTTGCACCCTAAGGTCTCACTGCTCAAGAACACTTCCCAGGGTCCTGCCATTCACTGTCTATGTCCTGCCCTGGTTTACTTCCCAAAATGCATCACTTCACACTTGTCTGCATTAAATTCAATTTGCCGATCCCTTGCCCACTTTCCCAGTTGATCTCTCTCCTGTTGTAATCTTAGACAACCTTATTCACTGTCCATCATACCACCAATTTTGGTGTCATCTGCAAACTTACTAATCATGCCCCTTACATTTTAATTAACAATTTACAAAATCATTGATTTTATTCCTATTTAATTTTTTGTTCATTGGTTCTCGACATATGGGTGACATTGGCAGGATCTGCAACCTTTGCACATCCCTCGTTACCGTGAGTAAATGGTGGTCCTTAATCTGGAACCGCTGCAGTCCTTATGGGCAAGGAGCTTTCACAATACAGTCACAGAAGGAATATCAGAGGGCTAGAGTGGATGGTCCTTGAAATACGGTACAGAGATTATGAGAAACGATGAGCCTGTCCCTGCAAGCAGTGCACAAAATTGGTGCTGCTTGATCATTTGCATGATTGAGCTGTGCAGCCAGGGCTGAGCTTGCTGCTTCGTGACTGCAAACCTCAACAAGTTCGGACCAGACCAGCAGTATGTAAAGCTAACCTGCACTACTTAGAGCCAAACTTTACTTTTTAAAGGTGATATATATTCGAGCGGCAGCAGGGGCTGGAACATTTTGGATAACATTTTGAAGACTGCAGGAAAGGACTGGCATGGTGCAATGGACAGGACGGCAGACTCCCAGGTTTTAGAATGTTGCACTGGAGTTGCTGGTGTTGGAGGTGGACTGGAGGCGCATGGGGCCATGGAAGTTAATGCACCTGTGTGGCACCGAGGATCGAGATGCAGTGCAACAAGAAGTTTGAAGACTCGCACAAGTGGTCAAGCTCACAGAATGCATTGACATATGTCACTACCTAGCAACTACACAACCAGCCTCATGCACTACTCCACTCACCGCACCTCGTTCACTCGCTTCTGAACAATCTATATCAAATATGACTCAAAGTAAAGCCTAGCTACCCGACGAGAACCCGATCAAACCCGACTACATGTGTCGCGTTTGGTTTGGTTCGGGACGGGTCTACATTCTGTGTCCAGCAGTCGGGCTTGGGTCGGGTCGGTCTGCACTGCTCTGTTTCGCTTCGGCAGCCTTGGTGACTGGAACATTGAGACCGTCTCTGCGGGAGATGGGACCCGTGAAGGCTGGACGAGTTGCAACTGAACAGAGCTGGGACTGAGTTCCTTGCGGCACGTTTTGCTAGTGCTGTTGGGAAGGCTTTAAAACAGTTTGGCGGGGGATGGGGACCTGAAGGGATAAAAAAGTAGAGGGAGTGGCAATTTTGGACAAGAAAGCTATTACAGCTGTGGGTGTGGGGGGGGGGGGGGTGGTGATATGTTGGAAGGTTCATGAAATGAGGGCTTATGGATTGAGCTAAGGACAAAACAAAAAGGGGCAATCACAGTGCTGGGAATGTACAACAGACCCCCAAACAGTCAGAGGGAGATAGAAGAGCAGATTTGGAGGCAACTCTCTGAGAAGTGTAAGAACAGAAGGGCAGTAAAGTGTAGGGGATTTTAACTACCCGCAAATAACTGAGATAGTTTACGTGTGAAAGGGGTTGAAGGAAGATAATTCTTTCAGTGCATTCAGGAGAACGTTTCTGGCCAGTATGAAACAAGACCAATAAGAAAGAGTACAGTTGTAGACTAAGTTTTAGTAAATAAAGATGGACAGGTGGAAGGAGTGGCAGTGGGGATGATTGTTGGTAGTGATCAAAAGTCGGTCAGTTTTAACATAATTATCGAAAAGGACAGATATAGAACAGGGGTTAGATTTCTCAATTGCGGCAAGGTCAATTTTACTAAACTGAGGATTGGTTTCGTGAATGTAGACTGGAAATAAGTACTTGAAGGTCGTTCAGTGTTAGAGCAGTGGGAGGCATTCAAAGGGGAGATTTAAGGGGTTCAGAGTAATCATGTTCCCACAAAGAATAAAGGATGAGATGGCGAAATCTAGAGCCCTATAGATGTCAAGGAGCTTACTGGGGAAGATACGGGCAAAAAGAAAAGCTTATGTCTGGCACCGACAACTTAATATTACAGAAAGCCATGAGGAATATATGAAGTGGAGGGGTGAAATCAAAAAGGAAATTAGGAAAGCAAAGAGAGGGCATGAAAAAATATTGGCAAGCAAAATCAAGGTGAACCCAAAGATGTATTATCAATATATTAAGAGTAAGAGGATAACGAAGGAGAGAGTAGGGGCCAATACATTACCAAAAAGGTAACCGATGTGAAGAGGCAAAAGATGTTAGTATGATTTGGATTGAATACTTTGCGTCAGTATTCACAAAAGAGGGGGACGATGCAGATATTGTAGTTAAGGAGTAGGAGAATGAAGTATTGACTGTGATAAACATAGGGAGAGAGGAGGTATTGATAAGTTTAGCATCCTTGAAAGTTGATAAATCACCAGAGCTGGATGAAATGTACCTTAGGCTGTTAACAGAATCAAGAGGGAAAATAGTGGAAGGTCTGAGAATCATTTCCAGTCGTCTCTGGATACGGTTGTGGTGTCAGAGGATTGGAGAACTACTAATGTTGTACCTCTATCTAAAAAGGAAGCGAGGGATTGACCGAATAATTACAGGCCAGTCAATCTACGCTCAGTAGTGGACAAATTATTGGAATATATTCTGAGAGACAGGATAAACTGTCATTTGAAAAGGCACAGGTTCCGCAAGGATAGGCAGCATGGATTTGATATGGGAATATCTTGTTTGACCAACTCGATCGAATTTTTTGAAGAAGTAGCAAGGAAGATTGATTAGGGCAATGCAGTTGATATGGTCTACATGGCACTTCGCAAAGCTTTTCATAAGGTGCCACATGGTAGATCGGTTAAAAGCAATAAATTCCCATGGGACCCAGGGAAATGAAGCAAGGTTGATACAAAATTAGCTCAGTGGCAGGAAACAAATGGTAATGTTTATGGTTGTTTTAATGACTGGAGGCCTGTTTCATGTGACATTCCTCAGGGCTCAGTACTGGGTCCCTTGCTTTTTGTGGTATATATTAACGATGTGGACGTAAATCAGAGGGTTAGATAGGGTGGATAGTGAGAGTCTTTTTCCTCGGATGGTGATGGCAAACACGAGGAGACATAGCTTTAAGTTGAGGGGTGATAGATATAGGACAGATGTCAGAGGTAGTTTCTTTACTCAAAGAGTAGTAGGGGCATGGAACGCCCTGCCCACAACAGGAGTAGACTCGCCAACTTTAAGGGCATTTAAGTGGTCATTGGATAGACATATGGTTGAAAATGGAATAGTGTAGGTCAGATGGTTTCACAGGTCGGCGCAACATCGAGGGCCGAAGGGCCTGTACTGCGCTGTAATGTTCTATGTAAATGTAGGGTGCATGATGAAAAGTTCGCAGATGACACCAAGATTGGCCGGGAGGCAGAGAGCGAACAGGATAGCTATAGGATGCAAGAAGATATTGATGGATAGTTCAGATGAGTTGAAATTGGGAAATGGAACTCAACCTGGTGAATTGCGAGGTGATGCATTTGAGGAGTACTAAGAAGGCAAAGGACTACAGGATTAAAGGGAAAATACTGAAAAGAGTACAGGACGGGAGGGACCATGGGGTGAATGTCCACCGATGCCTGAAGGTAGCAGGACAGGTGGATTACCTGGTTAATGAGGCAGGTGGAATCATTTCCTTTATATACCAAGATATGGAAATGTGCAGAAGTAACAGGGTTGTTGTCATGGGTGACTTCAACTTCCCTAATATTAATTGGAACTCCTTAGTGCAAATAGTTTGGATGGAGCAGTTTTTGTCAGGTGTGTCCAGAAGGTTTCCTGACTCAATATGGCGATCGGCCGACGAGGGGGAGGCTATGTTGGACTTGGTGCTTGGCAACAAACCAGACCAGGTGGCAGATATCTCGGTGGGAGAGCATTTCGGTGATAGTGATCACAACTCCCTGACCTTTACTATAGTCATGGAGAGGGACAGGAGCAGACGGAATGGGAAAAAATTTAATTGGGGGAGGGTGAATTACAATGCTATTATGCAGGAACTGGGGAGCATAAACTGGGAACAGATGTTCTCAGCGAAATGCACCACAGAAATGTGGAGGTTGTTTAGGACGCACTTGCTGCGACTGTTGGAGAGGTTTGTCCCGATGAGGCAAGGAAGGGATGGTAGGCTGAAGGAAACTTGGATGACAAGAGATGTGGAACAGCTAGTCAAGGGGAAGAGGGAAGCTTACTTAAGGTTGAGGAAGCAAGGATAAGACAGGGCTCTAATGGGTTACAAGGTAGCCAGGAAGGAACTGAAGAATGGACTTAGGAGAGCTAGAAGGGGACATGAAAAAGTCTTGACGGGTAAGATTAAGGAAAATCCCAAGGCGTTCTACACTTATGTGAGGAACAAGAGGATGGTCAGAATGAGGGTAGGGCCGATCAGGGATAGTTGAGGGAACCTGTGCCTGGAGTCGGAGGAGGTATGGGAGATCCTCCATGAATACTTTGCTTCAGTATTCACCAGTGAGAGGGACCAGGTCGTTTGTGAGGACAGCGTGAAACAGGCTGATATGCTCGAACAGGTTGAGGTTAAGAGGGAGGATGTGCTGGAAAGTTTGGATGATATGAGGACAGATAAGTCCCCGGGGCCAGACGGGATATAACCAAGGATATTACGGGAAGCGAGGGAAGAGATTACTGCGCCTTTGGCAACGAGCTTTGCCACCTCACTGTCCACTGGAGTAGTGCCGGATGATTGGAGGGTGGCAAATGTTGTTCTCTTGTTCCAGAAAGGGAATAGGGATAACCCTGGGAATTATCGACCAGTCAGTCTTATGTCGGTAGTGGGCAAATTATTGGAGAGGATTCTGAGAGACAGGATTTATGATTATTTGGAAAAGCATGGTTTGATTACAGACAGTCAGCATGGCTTTGTGAAGGGCAGGTCACGCCTCACAAGCCTTATTGAATTCTTTGAAGATGTGACAAAACACATTGATGAAGGAAGAGCAGTGGATGTGGTGTATATGGAATTTAGCAAGGCGTTTGATAAGGTTCTCCATGGTAGACTCATTCAGAAAGTGAGGAGGCATGGGATACAGGGAAAGTTGACTGTCTGGATACAGCATTGGCTGGTCCATAGAAGTCAGAGGCTGGTAGTCGATGGAAGGTATTCACCATGGAGCTCGGTGATCAGTGGTGTTCCGCAGGGATCTGTTCTTCCACCTCTGCCCTTTGTGATCTTTATAAATGACTTGGATGAGGAAGTGGAAGGCTGGGTTAGCAAATTTGCCGATGACACGAAGATTTCTTGAGTTGTGGATAGTGTGGAAGGCTGTTGTAGGTTGCAACGGGACATTGACAGGATGCAGAGCTGGGCTGAGAAGTGGCAGATAGAGTTCAACCTGGAAAAGTGTGTAGTGATTCATTTTGGAAGGTCGAATTTGAATGCAGAATACAGGCTAAAAGACAGGATTCTTGGTAGCGTGGAGGAACAGAGGGGTCGGGGTGTCCATGTCCATAGATCGCTCAAAGTTGCCACCCAATTTGATAGGGTTGTTAAGAAGGCGTATGGTTTGTTGACTTTCATTAACAGGGGGATTGAGTTTAAGAGCCACGAGGTTATGCTGCAGCTCTATAAGGCCCTGGTTCGACCACACTTGGAACATTGTGTTCAGTTCTGGTCGTCTCATTATAGGAAGGATGTGGAAGCTTTAGAGAGGGTGCAGAAGAGATTTACCAGGATGCTGCCTGGACTGGAGAGCATGTCTGACGAAGAAAGATTGAGGGAGGTAGTGCTTTTCTCATTGGAGCGAAGAAGGATGAAGGGGACTTGATAGAGGTGTACAAGATGATGAGAGGCTTAGTCAGAGACTTTTCCCCAGGGCGGGAAGGGCTATCACCAGGGGAAATAATTTTAAGGTGATTGGAGGAAGGTTTTGGGAAGATGTCACAGGTCGGTTCTTTGCACAGAGAGTGCTGGGTGCGTGGAATGCGCTGCCAGTGGTTCTAGTAAAAGCAGATACATTGGGAACATTTTAGCGACTCTTGTATACGTACATGGATGATCGTAGAATGAAGGGTAGGTAGTTAGTTTGATCTTAGAGAAGGTTAAAGGTTTGGCACAACATCGTGGGCCGAAAGGGCTGTACTGTCCTGTACTGTTCTATGTTCTATGTTCTATTTTCTATATAGCAGAAATGTGCAGGGAGCTTATGCTGGAGCTATATTACTCATTGCTTTGGCCACAACCTGTATATTGTGTGCATTTCCGGTCACCTCGTTGCAGTTAGGATGCACTTGCACTCGAAATGATACGGAGGAGATTCATCAGGACGTTGCGTACTGGAAAAGATGTAGCTCCGAGGAATGGTTGGATAGACAGGGCTGGTTCTTCTTGGAGCAGAGAAGACTGAGGGATGATCTGGATAAAATGCATAAAGTTGTGAATGGCCTGGATAAAGTGGAGGTGTTCGGCCTTGCAGAGAGGTCAGTGACGAGGGGGCATAGATTTAAAGTGATTGTTAGAATAATTAGAGGGTAGATGAGGAAACTACTTTTCACTCAGTGGGTGGTGGGGCTCTGGAATGCACTGTCTGAAAGTGTAGTTGAGGCAGGAACCCTCAACGCATTCAAAATTAGTCTGCATATGCACCTCGAGTGTTGTAATCTGCAGGGCTACGGACCCAATACTGGAAGGTGGGATTTGAATGAGTGGATTGTTCTGCAGCTGGCACTGACACGAAGGGCCAAGTGGCCTCTTTCTGTGCCTTAAACCCCCTATGATTCTATGATTCTCGACTCTCACGTGATCTTTTCAAGAGATCTAAAAGTTGGAGGATCGTGTGTCTGTCTCAAAACCATTGTCTATCTCCCCATGAATGATCCCAATGCCGCGGGTAGTGGCCCGACTATCAAACGTGGTTTTCTTGAAAAAAGACGTTTGTAGGCAAGGATGCAAATAACTCCAAGAAAAACCGGGGACGGGGTTCGACGGGAGCCGAGCGGGACGGGGGTGGGTGGGAGCGAATCGGGCCGAGAAGGGTGCGAGCCAGCGGAGCAGCCAGAAAGAGCTGATCGGCCAGAGAGAGCAGCCAGGGGGCAGTAGAGCGGCCGGAGAGTGCAGCAAGCAGGAGGAGCAGAGCAGCCGAAAGAGCGGAGCAGCGGGACAGAGCAGCGATGAAAACATCGGAGCAGTCAGAGAGTGCAGCGAGGGGGAGCGTGGAGCTTGAGGCATGGGTGAATATCCGTTGGCATTGCATTGCTGTACACGTAAAGCGCATGCACAGTGTGCGACCAGGCGGGTTGCCTGAAGTTGCATACGTCACGCGATGATGAGTCCACTCATGAATTATTCTGAGGATTAAGTAAAGTTAGTCAATTTGAGACACCATTCCAAGAACCTCCAATTCCCCAAAGGACAAAATCAACTTCCTTAATCTCATTTTTGTTGTTGAGCGCTCTTTCCATTCTCTATCTCATGAATGGTGCGATCTGCACAAATGTTACATTTTCTTACCTTCTAAAATATCATAACTCCAAATGACTACTGATGATGAAGAATGCTATTATCTGTTGAAACTTCATTGACACTCCTCAGATTGAAGACAGTCACCCCACCTGCACATCACCTCACTCGATGACAGTCATTATCCTTTCACAGGAATGCTGTTAATACCTAAACTATTATCATGCAATTACATACAATTAAAACAGTAGATTATGCACGCTGGCTTATTATTTACCTCAGATACCCCTTTACTGTTGATAGGAAATGCACCAAATTATACGGATTTTTAAAAAATCTAAGTTTCTCAAATTCAAATAATGGTGTCGCTAGTTGACAATATCTTTCATTCATTTATCTTAAAAAAAAGTTTTCCTTCAATACTGAGCAACCACCTGGACGGTATTTCCATCAACGATTTTGAAAATTATGTATGTTTATACCCATTTAAACTCAGATAGATTTCCTTTTGAGTACTTGGAATAGCAACTCATAATAATTTCTTTATTATTGATTTAAATGTCATAAACAATTATTTCCATGTTTAGTGGCTTCAGATGAATTCATCAGAGACAATAATGTCTACAGTTGTTATGGAAGCTGTCTGCAAATAATTGCAAAGACTTTCTCTGGAAAAATAATAAATAGAAACAAATGGATGAATGAATTAATGACAATTCCTGCCTTTTTTTAAAAAGAGAAGGCCAAGCCTTCAGATCAAGATATCACCATGCTGTCATAAATGTTGCAAAAGTCTTAAAGTGCTGAAGTCGATTAATCTCTGTGAACATATGTTCCAATTATTTAGAGAAACGAAGAACTCAATGTCCATTCGGCTTGGAGCCAGATGAGTTAATTCAATCCAGATATCTGTGGCAATTTAGAAACAGCAATTATCACAAAATCCCATTTATATCTCACAAAAAATGCCATTCAGCAAATTGTTAAGTTGCGAGCGGAAAGGGTTAACCCTACTAGTTTTAAAGAGGTGAAGCAAAAGTTCTCTGGATGTAATGACATCCCACCTCTCTTTCTAAAATCAAAGGACAAAGAAACACATGTTCAAACCAATTCTAACCACTTTTTAACGAGGGAGAATCCTGAAGAGACAACATGCTTTTTCCTTGAAAAAGCCGCTCTGAGACATCCTTGACCCTAGCACCACGGAGGCAACACACAATCCTGGAGCCTCGTTTGCGGCCACAGAAACGCCTGTCTGTTCGCCTTACAATTGAATCTCCTATCACTATGGATCTCCCATTCTTTTTCCTGCCCTGCTGTACAGCAGCGCCATCCGTGATGCCACGAAATTGGCTGCTGCTGCTATCCCTGAGAGACCATCCCACCGACAGTATCCAAAACTGAATATCAATTTGACAGGGGATGGCCACAGGGGACTCCTGCACAACCTCCCTGCGTCTACTACTCCTCCTGGTGGACAGCCATCCCTCTTCTGCCTGTGCAGCCATTACCTGCGGTGTGACCACCTCGCTGAACATGCTATCCACTGCGTCCTCAGCACTATGGTCCTCACTGGATGCAGGGGTGCGGTGCTTAAGGATTGGAGAATTGCTAAGTTGTACATCTGATGAAAATCGGAGTGAAGAATAGACCTAATATTCACAGGCCAGTTAGCTTAAGCTCAGTCGTGGGCAAATTATTGGAATCTATTCTGAGAGACAGGATAAACTGTCACTTAGATAGGCACAGGTTAATTTAGGATAGTCAGTATGGAATTGTTAAGGGAAGATCTTGTTGGACCAACTTGATCACATTTCTTGAAGCAGTAGAAAGGAAGATAGATGAGGGTGGGCAGCTGATGTGGTCAACATAGAATTTAGCAAGGCTTTTGACAAGGTCCCACATGGCACACTGGTTAAAAGAATAATATCCCCATGACATTCAGGGAAATGCAGCAAGGTGGCTACAAAATTGGCTCAGTGGCAGGCATCAAATTGTAATTGTTGACGGATGTTTTAGCGACAGGAAGGCTCTTTCCAGTTGCGTCCCGCAGAGCTCAGTACTGGGTCCCCTGCTTTTTGTGGTGTATATTAATGATTGGATGTTAATGTACGG
Organism: Heterodontus francisci; assembly: GCF_036365525.1. NCBI lineage: Eukaryota > Metazoa > Chordata > Chondrichthyes > Heterodontiformes > Heterodontidae > Heterodontus > Heterodontus francisci. Next base: position 118,640 of record NW_027141781.1, read on the forward strand.
ATCATGATCAATAAGTTTGCGTACGACAAGAAGATTGGCCCTGTGGTAGATATCGAGGAGAGTAACTTTAGGCGGCAGGAAGATATTGATGGTCTGCTCAGATGGGCAGAAGAAGTGGCAAACGGAATTCAACTTGAAGAAGTGTGAGGTGGTGTATTTAGTGAGGTCAAACACGGCAAAGGAATACATGATTAAAGAGAAAATACTGAGAAGTGTAGCGGAAGTGAGGGGCCTTGGAGTCAATGTCCATAGGACCCTGAAGGTAGCAGGACAGGATCGATAACGTGGTTCAGAAGGCATATGGAAATCCTTCCTTTATTAGTAGTGGTTTAGAATATAAGAGCAGGGAGGTTATCCTGGAACTGTGTAACTCATTGGTTATGCCGCAACTTGAGAACTTTGTGCAGCTCCAGTCACCTCATTACAGAAAGGATGTAATTGCACGAGACAGGGTACAGAGGAGATTTATGAGGATCTTGCCAGGACTGGAAAAATGCAGGTAGGAGGAAAGATTGGATAGGCTGTGGTTATTCTCCTTGGAACAGAGAAGGCTGTGAGGAGATCTGATTGAAATGTACAAAATTTTGAGGAGCCTGGATAGAGTGGAGGTGAAGGATTTATTCACCTTCGCTGAGAGGTCAGTGACGAGGGGGCATACCTTTAAACTGATTGCTAGAAAAATAGAGGGGAGATTAAGGAAACAATCTTTTCACCCAGAGGGTGGTAGGGATCTGGACCTCACTGCCTGAAAGGGTGGTTGAGGCAGAGACTCTCGACTTATTGAAAATGAGTCTGGATATGCACCTCAGCTACCATTATCTGCAGGACTAAGAACTAAATGTTGGAAGGTGGGATTGGAATTGGTGGATCCTTTTCCAGCTGGCACAGACACGATGGTTCAAAGTGGCCTCTTTTTGTGCCTTAAACATTTTATGTTCCTTTGATTCTATGGTTCTTGGAAGCTTAAAATAATAAATTATTCCTCTTTTCCGCTGATATTTGTTCTATGCTTTTTACCAATCATTTCCTCGTAATTCAAATGACATCTGATTCACAGCTCTTGCGGATCTCGGTCTGGTTGTTTCCGTTAGCAATTCCCTTCCCTGAATGTATAAAGTTGGTCAGACGAATCAGAGCAAGATTCCAATCAAATTCACGATCAGTCATTTCGTATTAGCTTTTATCAACGTCTGGCCCCAAGTTGCACCCTTGTATGTTTTGGGGTTTTGAGGCGTAAAACACATTTATTTAAAAAGTCTCAGTTCTGAATTTTCAACTTATTACAATGGGGTTCTCAGCTGTGCCTGACCTAACGAGGGACTAATAACGGCTACTTATGAATCCAGTATAATTTATTAAGCAAGATGTTATAAATACATAACAAAAAAAACTGAAGACAACATGGAAGTTTCTTACCCTTCAAGGCCAGGATTCCTTGAATGTTGCCAGCACAGGCGATCCCTTTGTTCTCCTGTCTCTGAATTGACATTACGTTGAACCGTGTTTCTGAATAATTACACCACAAACACCATTGTAAAGTGTACCAGCAAAGACTCTGAGTTTCCATCTTTTGGGATTCCGATTCCTTATTATGATATCCTTTAAATTAACTGTTTCATTAGTTTAACGTGAGATTTTATGCTGTCACTGCACCTCTGTAATTAGAGTGGAGTACGCGAAAAGTATGTCTATCTCTTATTTCCTAGGCTCCTTGAGTTAATATGGCACTGTGTGAACAAATATCACATCCTTGTAGATACAAAACAGTTAAACATCAACCTTTCATCTTCTTATGAACAATACCAACGACAGTAAACAATTCACCTCAACATTCCCAGGCTTTTTAAGTATAAATGTTTTCTTCGACAGCTATTGCTAATTGATCAAGTCAGTTAGCATACTTATTAAACTGCATGGTTCTTGTTTAATGATAGGTGTCATATCCAGTTCAAGCTTCTTTCACATCAGTTCCTTGAGGGCGAGCAATCACTCTCCTCCTGACCCCTTTACGAAGGTCATCTCTTTCCTTCTGCTCACTGCTCATTATCTTTTTGAATTCCTGCTAATTTACTTCCGATCTTCCTGCTCACGACCCCCTTCTTCCCGTCCCTAACAACTCTAGTATTTGTATTTACTCTTCCAGGCCATTTTCGTCTGGACCTCCAGCGGTCTCCTCTTGTCAATTAACCACTGGATCTTTAAGCTGGTCTCAGTTGCTTTGTTTATTCATTAATTTAATAATTGATGTAACTGGATATTTTATGGTGCTCTTTAACTGCTCTCTGAACTCGGACTGAGTGGCAACATAAATAAATGTGTTTGTACAGCAACTTAAATTCCGTAGCATGTATGCGACATTTTCAAAGATATAATAAGAATCATCATCTAAGAAATGACCAACACGAAAAATGTATAACATATACACCAGCCACAGAAATATGAACCTGCCAGATATGCTGAAGAGTAAAATCATAGACTTCCTTCTTCTCTGCATTTCAGAGTCACTGTGATTATCTTTCTTGCTCTGACACCTCAGTCTCTGACGAACGCGACTGGTCACTAATATGTGTCTGAACGTCAGAGCGTTCAGCAACAGAATTAAAATGAAAGGCAATAATGGTGTTAAAACTTTTCCAAACATTCTAAATCCAATCCATCGAGGGTCAGTAAAATAGCTTCGCTTCTTATAACAGCGCCATTCGACATTGTCGATTGCCCATCTAGGTTTAAATCTAAAGTAGATGGGAATATTTTTTAGACAGAGCAGAATGCAGGTTGTGAATAGAACCACAGTCGCAGTTTTCCTGGTGCAATATTTTGATTTCAGCTTCAGGCAACAAATGGCAGCAAATCGATCAAATGTGAAAGCGATGGTGAACCAGATGGAACAGTCGAGGGCTGCACGGATCAGGACATAGCGAGAGCGACACACAAAGGTGAGGTCCAGGAAATCTAATGTGAAATAAAGCCTATTGATTCTTCGGAGTATGATCTCAGTGATAATGAACAGTAGATCCGCCGTTGACATGGCCACCAGGTAGCGGGTGGTGCAGGTGGAGAGTCCGCAATTTCCCTTGGACAGGATCACAATTGAGACTAAATTAACTGCAAAGGAGTGAAGGGAGAAGTGGCTGTAAATTACTGAAAAACATTCTCTGCTTCTCAACCCTGGCAAAAAGGTTTTTAGCACCAAAACCGTGTTGATTGGGATCGGGTCAGATCGGGTCCATGACCCCAACCTGCCTCCAACACCAGTAGTTCCAGATTTAACAAATCCTGGACGAGGAGGTGCAGCACCCCGCTCACCGGACGCTGGTCAACTAGTTAAATGTAGCAATGAGGAGCCAAAGAATGGGTAGACTGGAGAACTGCACCCCTTCTCCAAACACTCCCACTGGAGGAACCCATCCCGGACTCGAATCACTCCCTGGGGTCGAAGAAAGCCATCCCTGACTCGAACCAGTCCCTCGGATAGGTGACACTCATACATCTTGGACCACTCCCTCTGATGTATAATTGTGTGACAGTGAAAAGGGAGTTTCATATTTCAATGCAAATGTGATCAAAGCACAGACATTAATTTCTACAGGAATATCATTAAAAGAAAAGTGTCATAATAACGTATTAGCAAGGTGGTGATTGAACACATAAATAATGTGTACTCTTCTGGACTATACATGATAATAATATCCAGGGTAACCAGCAGGTGCACGTATTCTTCACAGAAATAATACCATAACTGGGAGATAATAATTATTGGGATATGTTGTGGCTCTATTATGTCGATAAGAGAAGGATGAGTGTTGAACTAATAGAGGCCTTTAAAATTATATAAGGGTTAGAGAGGGAAAACGTGGACCTGATATTTCCACCTATGCTGGTGACCTGTTCTGCATTCCCTGAAAATATGATGGTCATCAATAAATTCACGATGGAATTCAAGAGAGACCTATTTAGTCGGAGTGCTCGGAACGTGGAATTGAGACCTCTTGGAATAGCTACAATGGAAAAAAATAAGAAGAAGCGAGGTTAGTACATGAGGGAGACAGGATTGGAAGGATATACAGATAGGATTAGATGAGCTGGAATGAAGAGAGGCTCGTGCAGAGCTTGAAGACAGTCCTAATCTAGTGGTACCGAATGCCCATATTCTGTTCTGCAAAAATCAGTAACTTGTCTGTTAACAAGTCATAGTCATCAGTGTTTTTCGTCATATTGAAGAGGATTATTTATTATTGCAGTGCATTTATGACCAAACGCTTACAAGACTGTGCTCGGGAAGTAAATTAATCAGCACCTGATAGTGCTGTCAACAACATTACTTCGAGTAAGAGTAAGATGGGGAACCGCATTGAATACAATGACAGATACTCCAGGAAATACGTGTTCCCTGGAGTTACGTGGTCCACATCATTTAGTCAGACACAATCAGTGCAATTCTAGAGTGCCAGTTATACATGATCGCTGAGGTCAGGTGCTCCACTCCAGTTAGTGCCCACACAGTATAATTCTACATTAACACATAATTCCGGTAATCCTTCCACTCTGAGATTTTCCTGCTTTGAACTGTGATTCCACAGAACACAACGTTCCTCATAATTCAATAACTTTACAATACAGAGTGTCTCGAGCTTGAAACAGTTGAGACAATAGATTAAAACTGCACAGATAAATCAGGAAATTAATGCAATTATATTATTGAGTGTGTGTCTGTGTAACTGTAACCATTCGATCTCATGTAATATTATTATTCTCATGGTAATCGAAGAAACCAGCTCATACACAGATTTACAAATCCTCACTGTTTCGGGATACTTACCAGGAAGGCCAATTACAGCAAGGATCACATAGAATATGTTCCTCACCCATTGAATTGGTCCGTGCATTTTTTGCTTGGAGTGATCGGTCAGTTCATGCTGCAGGTAATATCTCTGAAATACATTCTGAGGTGACACATTCCCAATGCATTAACTTATTACCCTCTCGGATCGCCAAGGGGATACTGAAGTTGCAAAATTGTTCAAACAGTTTTTCTTAATTTTTGAACAAACAGATTACAGCAGCTGTGTTAATTCGCTGTTGATGGAATATATTTTCCTCTAAAATTGGATTGGACCCATCCCCACCCCCAAGTCTGGACAAATCTGATCACAATAAGCAACTAATCATAACTGGAAGCTGTGTTAAATAGAAATCAAGGAAGTCCTGGAAAATTCATGAGTCCCATCTGTAGATTTCATGTTGTTTAAGTGATGGCCTTCACTCTGCATGACAATTCAGAAATTAAATTCCAAATGTCAGAGAAGCCTGTAACGGATGTTCGTCTATAATTTGGATGCTCTCTTTAGCTGTGCAATTCCGTTCAACAATTCATATATTTAAACAAAACGGGGGATAGAATGGTTGCAACACAGCAGTTGGCCATTTTGTCTGTGTTTGCCCGTGTCAGCTCTCTGCACGGGCAGCTCAGCTAATCTCATTCCCACATCTGCTCATCACTAACCTGCATTGTTTTTCTCTTCAGTTGTTTATTCAATACGCTTCTGATTAAATCTATCTTCACCACTCTCTCAGCCAGTTCATTTCATATCCTCAAAACGTGCTTTGGAAACATACGTTTTCCCTCATGTCGTTTTGATTCTATTGCCAATCCCTTAACCTGTGTCCTTTAGTTTTCGCCAGGTTTGTCAATGAGAGCAGTTTCTCTCTATCTACTCTGTTTAAACAGCCCATGGTTTGGAACAACTCTATCAAACTCTCTCTCAATTTCCTCTTGAAGGAGAACAACCCCGATTCTGTCATCTGTCGGCATAAAACATCTGTCACCCCTGGAATTGTCTCTTGAACATTTTCTACACCTGCTCTAAAGCCGATACATTGTTCCTCAAAATGTGGTGCCTAGAACTGGACACAATGGCAGGATTTTCAATATTGTTCTCTCCCTCACACGGTCCAAGCTACTCCGTTTCCCTTTTAAACCTCTTTATCCGATACATCGATGATTGTGGCTGTGGCAAACCCTTGTTCGCATCGAGCTCGAAAATGTAATCAAATTTGCATTGAAATATCTGTACCTCCCTCGCCTGAAAACGGTCCATCTGTGACTCATACTTCTCTTCCACGAATTCCCTCTCTCCATTTAAGTGGACAGACTCTGCATCAATATTTACTGTGATCCACCAACTTCCACAGTAATCTTGACCACACCTCCTCAAACTCCACTTTGCCGAAATAATAACTTCCATTCTCTCAGTTTCCTCATCGACTTTTGTTTGTTTAAACGATGCCATCTTCCATACCAGAGCTTCTGCAGTCTCTTAATTTCACGTTAACCCTGCATTCTTCACATAGATTTTGCAGAGGCCTCCACTTTATCTGTTCCATCACCCGAGTAACTGTCCTCACCTCCTTCCCTACCTTCCAGAACCATGATATTACTTCACGTATTCTCACTTTCCAGTCCAACCGCCTCCAGCTTCAACACATCATCCTCCTCTATTTCCACCATGTGGAACAAAATATCTTTGTTCACTCTTCCGTCACACCCAAGATCTGGTTTGCTTGCCCGAAACTCCTTTCTATGCAAGTGCAAGATATGCAACAGATTTCCTTTCACCTATGATCATAAGGTCATTAGAAATAAAAGCGGGAGTAGGCCATTCAGCCCATGGATCATGTTCTACCATTCAATACCACAATGGCTGATCTGACCATGGCCGTAATTCCAATTTCCCGCGAGACAACAGTAAGTCGTGAAAAGTCAGTCCAAACCGGCCTTGAATATATTCAATGACCCAGACGCCACTGACTCTGGGTAGGTGAATTCTAAATGCGATGGAACTTTCAAGAGAAGAAATTCCTCCTCATCACTATTTCAGTTTGGAGACTGCTTATTCATAAACTGTGGAGAATGTGCTGAGCACAGGGCGGGGCAGGGCACCAATGTAACACACATCTGGGCTTAGTCGGAAGTAGCAAGATGAGGTTTGTTCCTTCTTTTTCCTTCGATGTGGGTATTGCTGGCGAGGCTGGGATTTGTTATCCATCTTTTGTATCTCTTGGAAACGTGGTGGAGAGCCACCTTCTTGAAACGCTGGACTCCATCTGCTTTAGGTGCACCCGCAGTGCAATTAGAAAGGAGGCTGCAAGATTTTGACCAGCAATAATGAAGAAATGGCGATGTCGTTCCAATTCAGGATGTCTGTGTCTTGGAGGGAGCATTCAAGTGTTCATGTTTCTATGCATCTGCCGCCCTTATCCTTTTAGGTATTAGCAGTCTCATGCTTGAAAGGAGCTGTCGAAATAAATATAGTAACTTCCTGCGGTGTGATGTTATATATGGTGCACACGGCAGCCACTGTGTGCTGGTGGTGGAAAGCGTTAAGCGTTAGTATGGTGCATCATATGCCCATCAAGGAAGCCCATTTTCTTGGATTTTTCTGTGGCGCGTGAGTTTTGTTGGCAGCGGCACAGATCCAGGAAAGTGTGGTGTATTCCATTATTCCTGACTTATACCTTGTAGATTGCAGATGCAAAGGTCAGTGAGTTATTTGTTGCATAAATCCCAATGTCTGATCTTCTCTGGAGCAACAATATTTATTTGGCTGGCCCAGTTAAATTTCTGATCAAAGGTAACGACTATGATATTAATAATGTGGTAATTGGGGAGTGACCACGACGATGAATATCAGGGGAGGTGGTTAGAATCTCTCTTGTTGGACAAGGCCATTTCATGGTAAATTTGTGATGCGATTTTTCGTTGCCTTTCATCAGCCCAAATCTGATGCAAACAATGCAAAAAATGCAGTGCTTTTTGTGGGAGTGAAAGAAGACAGTTTCAGTTTGTCCGTCATTTTTCCAGAGTAAATTGCTTCTCAACCTGGCCTCAATCTTCGACCGTATAATTGAAAGAGGAAAATGACAGGGTAGTTGGGGGAAGTATAAACTATTTTTGGTCTATTTGTTGAAACAAACCACGAGTTTCATGATTGGATGCGATAATTTTTAAAAGGGACATTGTAATGATCAGGAGTACATGGAAAATACGGTGTACTGTGTCATATATGGACAAGAAGAGGGGTAATTGGATCTGATACAGACTCTTCAATTCACCATCAATGTTAGAACATAGAACATAGAACAGTACAGCACAGTAAAGGCCCTTCGGCCTACGATGTTGTCCCCAACCATGAACATACTCGAAGATCAAACGACTGACATACCCTTCACTCTGCTATCATCCATGTTTTAAAGGGGAGGTCACAATATGGATAGTTATGATTGTGTGTATACGAACCTTGGGGCATTCAAGGCTTAATCTTGGAAATCAGAAGAACCATATCTTCCCACTGCTTGGAGAGACATCGTAGTAACAGGGGGGAATGCAGAATGGGTGTGCGGGGGTTCGGGCTAATGGGAGGGCCAACCTTGCCTTCTTGTTGATGGAACTGTTCCTCGAGTGTCCAGTTGGTAGGTGATGGAGGAAGCTGTTAGCAGCACAGCTCTTACTCAGAGTTCTGGAAGGGATTGACAACGGATTGCAGTGTTCCACGGAAAGTAAGTAATACAATTCCGGCCCCAAAATATAATTCTATCTTCTGAGTTACCAAAACACAGCAGCAAGAAACATCTAACAATGAGGACTATGTCAGTTGGCTGTCAAGGCAAAGCTGCCACAGGTTTCACATTAATAACAAACAGAAACGAAAGACGTGGATTCACTGGTGAATCAGATTCAATCCTTTCTCAGTACAAACATCTTCCTATTTCAATAATTTCGTTTTCTTTTCTCGAGAAAGTCTATTTTCCCTCCTAATTTTACATGTTGTTCCCAAATATTTATGTGATTTTCTGTTCAATTTCGCACAATATCAGGATGGAATAGTTCTACACTTACTAACTTGACATTCAACAAACCCCCCCAAAATTCTTCCAGGCAGATCTGCCAGCAAATGTATGGCCATGTTCTTCTGCCTCTCCCTCACATGAATTACAATGATTGCAGATTTTTACTTTGTGGTGAGTAGGTTCCTTGTTGGTTTGAATTACCCTGAGGGAGGGACTGATAACCTCATGGAATATTTTGTTCACCTGCCCTGCACGGCCTGAAGTCAGTCAAATCCCACTCCCTGACAGCGATCAACAAAGGAACATGAAACATGCCAATTACAAGATCTGATCCTGAGAAGGTGCAAAATGTAGGACCATTATGTTAATTTGATAAACATGCATCCTTCAAAGGATAAAGCAGGAACCAGTCTTACTTCCACATCGGTTTATTCACAATCATCCAGATATTATAAGTGCAGACTACATTTACCTGCTCCAGACCAGCTTCCCTGTATCCCTCCCAGGGCGGAAACTGGTTCTTCCATAAGTACCCTAATATTTCCACAATTAGTATCAGCTGCTCTTAATCACAATTAGAGCAAGCAACTATATATAATCAATTGACAACTCATTTGCAACATTGGCTCATTAGCAGCATTTTATGAGCAGTCCATCAATGTGTCCATTGTACATTATTATTTTTCTTGTGATTCCTGTCCTAATATATAAGCTACATGTGAGAATTTCAGCTCCTGTTTGAAGACCAGAACGGCTCTTCAAATATCCTGCATTGCATGAATGCACAACCTGTGGACTGTTCATTCAAAACACACCATGAAATCTAACGTGGCGGCGCACACTCACACAGCGACATACACAAGCACAAACATTGCATCCAGACATCTCAGAAGGCATGATAGAGCAGGTTAAAACAGCGTGACATCAAGCACGAGGGCAAACGTATGGAGAGTGCGAGATTGATGAGCACGTAGTGAGATATATCGACTTCCAGACGGGTTTTGAAGGCAAGAAGAGTGTTGAAATGGTGTCGTGCTGGAATTTACGATGCCCTGGGTACAGTTTATTGGGGAAAACCCTTTTGAAGATGCAGCAGAAACAGTGGTGCAGAACACATACTGTTCGACAGCAGATGATAAGGGAGGAGTGGAGTGGGCTAAGTTCACAGCGATTTATAGCTTGGCAGATTGTTGTGATTGACACGGTGTCATTTGCAACAGGGTTGATATGTTCGTCCACGATTCTTCAAATTATTTCAGTGGAGCAATAAGGAAAAGGGAAATTTGATGAAACTGTGCTGGACAGGGATTGGGGTCTTATTCTTGGTCAGGATTTGAGCTGTGGCATTCAGCATACCTGCCGTTTAGGCTGTGCTCCTGATTTGCTCGTTGGTGGACAAAAACTGTGGTCGGCGACAGGCATAGTGAAACTGACCAGGAGCAGAGCCTTGTCATGTGATCCTGTCTTATTGGAAGTTGGGGGACCTTGTGCTGGCTGCTGTTTGACTGGCTCCTGGCTTTGTGATCAGATTTCCTCCATGGCGACCATTCAAAAGCTTCAGTGAACTTGGGCAGCAGCTGGTTCTGACAGTGGACACAGTGAGTATGATTCTTTCATATAAATAGATGAAAAAATACGAGCGTAGAATGTGGGAGGTCGGCCACGAGTGTGTTTGAACATTCAAACCTGGAGCTGGCAAAGACACGGATGAGTTTTCAGCAGCATTTGAGGTGAAACGGGGAAGACGAATGGGTCATTGTGATGGCGCAGCCTTGTGGCTGAAAGCTCATCTCGAGGTTACTATATGACCAAGATTGCGAAAAATATGGTTCAGTCTCAGACAGTTTCCAGAAAAAGGAATTCTGGCTCGAGAGTAAAGTTTGTGGCAAGGAACAAAGGAAATGCCTTCAGACTTTCCACAATTTAATTGAAGGACATTGCTGTTCACCCAGTACCAGATTTCTGACAAACCGTGTGACAATCCAGAGACAACCGAGGAATGAGAGATGTGAGGGTGAGGTAGAGTTTGGTGTCTTCAGCACCAATAGTGAAACTGACATTCTGATTCTGGGTGATGTCATTGGCAGACAGAATGTAAGTGAGAAATAGACCTTTCGAGATAAATAGAGACATTGCTGCAGAAATTGGAGTAGAATCTACTGATGGTGATATTCTGGCGATGATTATAACGATAAGAATGGAAGAAGATAATTGCAGTTCCAGTCACGGGGAGGATGGTGGAGAGATTTGAAGGATTGACTGATCAACTCGGTCAATTGCTGCAGACAGGTCGAGAACTCGAGGAGGAAAAGGTAATGTTTATTTCAGTCACACAGGATGCCATTTGTGATTTTTATAAGAGCGAATATGTTACTGTGGCAGTGACGGATGTCTGATTGGAGGACTTCAATTGTGGAGTTCTGGAAAAGATAGGCACAAATTAAGGAGGCAACAAGAGAAAGGCAAGAGGTTGGGGTGGAAACTGAGTTTGTAAATCGATTAAAGAAAGGGTTATAGAATAAAAACAAAAAGTGCTGGACATCCTCACCAGGTCTGGCAGCATCTGTGGGGACAGTAGCAGAGTGAACATTTAAGGTCAGTGAGCTTTCATCAGAAATGGCAAAGGTTAGGAATGTAATAGCTTTTAAGCAAATAAACCTGGAGTCGGGCAAAAGAGAACAAAATGGAAGGTGTTGATAGGCCAGAGGGTCACAGAGAATAACTGACAAGAAATTCGTGGGACAAAGGCAAAGGCAAAGAAGATGTGTTAAAGGTGTGGTGAAAAACAGCACATTCGTGCAGAGACGGTGTTAAATGACTGAATAATGAAAGCTCTCACCAAAACCACAAACATGAATAAAAACAGTGGGCAGGCACATGGCGAAAATAAATTGAATGATGTAACAAAGTAATATAAAATAAAGTAAAAATGAAAAGTAAAACTAAAAATAAAAACAATGGGGGCCAGTCATGCTCTGAAATTATTGAACTCAATGTTCAGTCCAGTTGCCTGTAGCTGGCCGAATCAGTAAATGAGTTTCTGTTCTCCAACTTGCGTTGATGTTCACTGGAGCAACGCAGCAAGCCCAGGTCAGAGATGTGGGAATGACAGCAGGTGTGTGTGTTGAAATGGCAAGCGACAGGAAGATCGGGGTTATGTTTCCGGGCTGAGTGGTGGAGTTCGGAAAAGTGGTCACCTAATCCACGTTTGGTCTCCCCAATATAGAGGAGACCGCATTGTGAGCAGCGAGTACAGTATACTAATTCGAAAGATGTACAAGTAAGTGGCTGCTTCATCTGAAATGAGTGCTTCGGGCCATGGATGGTGAAGAGAGAGGAGGTAAAAGGGCAGGTATTACACATCCTGTGATTGCATGTGACGGTGCCGTGGGAAGGGGATGAGGTGTCGGGGGTAATGAAGGAGTGGTTCAGGGTGTTGCGGAGGGAACGATCCCCTCGGAATGCTGACAGGAATGGTGAGGGGAAGATTTGTTTGGTGGTGGCATCACGCTGGACGTGTTAGAAATGGCGGAGAATAATCCTCTGGATGTGCAGGCTGGCGGGACAAGAGGAGCCCTGTCGCGGTTCTTGGAGGGAGAGGAAGGGGTGAGAGCGCATCTGCAGGAAATGGCCGAGACACGGTTGAGGACCTGTCAACAACAACGGGGGCGGTGGGGGTGGGGGGCGAGGTGGGGAATCCTCGGTTGAGGAACAAGGAATACATTTTCGAGGCGCTGTTGTTGATGGTTGCATCATCAGGGCAGATGTGTCGGAGAGGGAGAAACTGTGAGAATGAAATGGAGTCGCTACAGGAGGCAGAGTGTGAAAAAAGGGTCGCTGGGTCTAATCCTATTCTGTCTGTTCTGTTTCAATGATTCTGGGAAATGCTTAAATCCCTGAAGCAAAGGAAAGGACAAAGAAATGGAGACTTACGATCCCATGTACTTTGATACACTCTGATTTTTTTTTTTAGCATAATACGTTGCCTGATAAGTTTCAGTTATCCAATTTGCTGGCAATGTTAACAAACCTATAAATGTACTTTTGTTTCGAAGAGTCTTGAAGAAATAAGACAATAACAGAAATCTTTGGGTTGTAAATATAAGAAAGTTTAGGAAAGGAAAGACATAATTCATAAACTTAGAGTAATGGCATTTACAGCTTTAGCCGGTTTCATGATTTGCTGAAGTATAGGTCGCTTTCAAGCTCTCAGGTCTCTGCTCTTGATATCGAACCTGCTTGCAGAAAAAAAATGTAGTGCATACTCCGGAAACTTCAGAATCTGTGCAACACAGAAAAATCATGGAACCCTCATTGTTATTCCTTAGATAACTATCATGTATGTCGCAGTTAGTGTATTTTTGACTTAATAATTGGTATGAGCTGTTGTTTGGTAAACTTAGTTTGTTCTTAATTGCATCTTCCATTTGATAACACCTGGTTTGAAATGGTAGCAATGTGTTATCCATAGAGAACAATGTTTTCTTCACCCTACCAGTTTCAATCTGATGCTGAGCAACTCAGTATTCATAAGCTAGACTCTCACAAGGCCTTGGTGTACAGTAACTTATCAGAGTTCAGAAAGATTCCAATTTCATATGAAATTGATTTTTACAGAAACTTTAAACTTAAACAGTTTGTATTCATTAATACTTTAAATGAATGAACAGACTTTCTAATATATTTATCAATTACAACAATGCACTCATTATAACGTAATCATGTTTCATTACTTTTATAATCATGACTGGCTAATACTTAATGCAGAATCAATGCATGTAGATAATAGATAATACAAAATGCAGAGTACGAAATGGCTGAAAAGACAAATGAGCTGGATGAACTGAGGATCATTCGTGAAGCTGAGGGGGTGATAGATAGAAGCTACAGGGATGTCGCTACTCCACAAAACAAAGGCAGCTGGGTAACAGTTAGAGGTGGGAAGAGGTCAGTGCAGGGATCTCCTGTGGTCGTTCCCCTCAGCAACAAGTATACAGTTTTAGATACTGTTGGGGGGGACGGCCTATCGGGGCAGGCTGCAGTGAACGGGCCTCTGGCACGGGGTCCTGCACTGTGGCTCAGAAGGGAAGGAGGGAGAATGGGAGAGCACTAGTCATCGGGGACTCGATGGTGAGGAGTACCGACAGGCGGTTCTGTGGGCGCAAGCGAGACGCACGGATGGTTTGTTGCCTACCTGGTGCCAGGGTCCGTGATGTTTGTGATCGCGTCTTCAGGATCCTTAAAGGGGAGGGGGAGCAGCCAGAGGTCGTGGTGCACATTGGCACCAACGACGTAGGAAGGAAGGGTGGCACAGATGTTAGAAGTGAGTTTAGGGAGTTAGGCTGGAAGCTGAAAGCTCGGACGGACAGAGTTGTTATCTCTGGTTTGTTGCCGGCGCCACGTGATAGTGAGGCTAGGAATAGGGAGAGAGCACAGCTGAACACGTGGCTGCAGGAATGGTGTAGGAGAGAGGGCTTCCAGTTCTTGGATAATTGGACTGCATTCTGGGGAAGATGGGACCTGTTCAAACAGGACGGGCTGCATCTGAACCAGAGGGGCACCAATATCCTGGGAGGGAGGTTTGCTAGTACTGTTCGGGAGGGTTTAAACTAGTTTGGGAGGGGGATGGGAACCGGACTTGTAGTCCAGGGACCAGTGGGTCCACTCAGAAAGACAAAGAGTGTAGTGAGGTATTGGGGAAGGTAGCACTGTCGCAGAGGACAGATGGGCACGGAGAAGGGTTAAAGTGCGTATACTTCAACGCAAGTAGCATCAGGAATAAGGTGAGTGAATTGAAGGCGTGGATGGGCACTTGGGACTACGATGTTGTGGCCATCACTGAAACGTGGATAGGTGAGGGGGAGGAATGGTTCTTGGAGGTACCTGGTTATAGATGTTTTCATAAGATTAGGAATGGTGGTAAAAGAGGTGGGGGGGTGGCATTGTTAGTTAGAAATAGTGTTACAACTGCTGAAAGAATTTTCGAAGAGGATCTGCCGACTGAGGCACTGTGGGTTGAGGTCAGGAACAGGAAAGGAGCAGTCACCTTGATGGGAGTTTTCTATCGGCCCCCCAATAGCAGCAGGGAGGTGGAAGAGCAGATTGGGAAACAGATTTTGGAAAGGAGCAGAAGTCACAGGGTAGTAATTATGGGGGATTTCAACTTCCCAAATATTGATTGGCAACTCTTTAGATCGAATAGTTTGGATGGGGTAGTGTTTGTGCAGTATGTCCAGGAAGCTTTTCTGACTCAGTATGTAGACTGCCCGACCAGAGGGGAGGCAATATTGGATTTGGTACTAGGTAATGAACCAGGGCAAGTGATAGAGCTGTTGGTGGGCGAGCACTTTGGAGATAGTGATCACAATTCTGTAGCATTCACTGTGGTAATGGAGAGGGATAGGTATGTGAAACAGGGCAAGGTTTACAATTGGGGGAAGGGTAGATATGATGCTGTCAGGCAGGAACTGAGGAGCATAAGTTGGGAGCATATGCTGGCAGGGAAGGGCACGGTCGAAATGTGGAACTTTTTCAAGGAGCAGATAGTAGGGGCCATTGATAAGCATGTCCCTGTCAGACAGGGAAGGGATGGTCATGTGAGGGAACCGTGGTTGACAAGAGAGGTTGAGAGTCTTGTTAGGAAGAAGAAGGATGCGTATATAAGGTTGAGGAAAAAGGGCACAGGCATAGCTCTGGAGGGATACAAGATGGCCAGGAAGGATCTGAAGAAAGGGATTAGGAGAGCTAAGAGAGGGCATGAAAAATGCTTGGCGGGTAGGATAAAAGAAAACCCCAAGGCCTTTTACGCGTATGTCAGAAATATGAGGATGACTAGGGGGACCGTAGGTCCGGTCAAGGACAATAGCGGGAGACTATGTGTTGAGCCGGAAGAGATAAGTGAGGTTTTGAATGAGTACTTCTCTTCGGTATTTACGAATGAGAAGGGGTGTATTACTGAAGAGGACGGTGTGAAACAGACTGGTAAGCTCGAGGAAGTGCTCGTTAGGAGGGAAGATGTGTTGGGGTTTTTGAATAACTTGAAGATAGACAAGTCTCCCGGGCCTGACGGGGTATATCCAAGGATGTTATGGGAAGCAAGGGATGAAATTGCAGAGCCGCTGGCAATGATCTTTTCATCTTCTCTGTTGACGGGGGTGGTACCAGGTGATTGGAGGGTGGCAAATGTTGTGCCCCTGTTCAAGAAAGGGAATAGGAACAACCCTGGGAATTACAGGCCAGTTAGTCTTACTTCGGTGGTAGGCAAGTTGATGGAAAAGGTGCTGAGGGATAGGATTTCTGAGCATCTGGAAAGACACTGCTTGATTCGGGACAGTCAGCACGGTTTTGTGAGGGGTAGGTCTTGCCTCACAAGCCTGATTGAATTCTTTGAGCAGGTGACCAAGCAAGTGGATGAGGGTAAACCAGTGGATGTGGTGTACATGGATTTTAGTAAGGCATTTGATAAGGTCCCCCATGGTAGACTTATGGAGAAAGTCAGGAGGCATGGGATAGTGGGGAATGTGGCCAGTTGGATTAAGAATTGGCTAACTGATAGAAGGCAGAGAGTGGTCTTAGATGGTAAATACTCAGCCTGGAGCCCAGTTACCAGTGGCGTGCCACAGGGATCAGTTCTGGGTCCTCTCCTGTTTGTGATTTTTATTAACGACTTAGATGAGGAAGTCGAAGGGTGGGTCAGTAAATTTGCAGATGATACAAAGGTTGGTGGAGTTGTGGATACCGAGGAGGGCTATTGTCGTCTGCAAAGGGACTTGGATAGGTTGCAGTGCTGGGCTGAAAAGTGGCAGATGGAGTTTAACCCTGAAAAGTGTGAGGTCGTCCATTTTGGAAGGACAAACACGAATGCAAAATACTGGGTTAACGGTAGGGTTCTTGGGCATGTGGAGGAGCAGAGAGACCTTGGGGTCTATGTGCATAGATCGTTGAAGGTTGCAACTCAAGTGGATAGGGCTGTGAAGAAGGCATATGGGGTGTTAGCGTTCATTAGCAGAGGGATTGAATTTAAGAGCCGTGAGGTGATGATGCAGCTGTACAGGACCTTGGTAAGGCCTCATTTGGAGTACTGTGTGCAGTTCTGGTCGCCTCATTTTAGGAAGGATGTGGAAGCCTTGGAGAGGGTGCAGAGGAGATTTACCAGGATGTTGCCTGGAATGGAGAATAAGTCTTACGAGGAAAGGCTGAACATTCTAGGCCTCTTCTCATTAGAACGGAGAAGGATGAGGGGTGACATGATAGAGGTTTATAAGATGATCAGGGGAATAGATAGGGTAGACAGTCAGAAACTTTTTCCCCGGGTGGAGCAAAGCGTTACAAGGGGTCATAAATTTAAGGTGAAGGGTGGGAGATATAAGGGGGATGTCAGGGGAAGGTTCTTTACCCAGAGAGTGGTCGGGGCATGGAATGCCTTGCCTGGGGAAGTTGTTGAGTCAGAAACTTTAGGGACTTTCAAACGGCTTTTAGAAAGGTAT
The DNA here is from genome assembly GCF_036365525.1 of Heterodontus francisci. Lineage (NCBI taxonomy): Eukaryota > Metazoa > Chordata > Chondrichthyes > Heterodontiformes > Heterodontidae > Heterodontus > Heterodontus francisci. The sequence goes on from NW_027141781.1 coordinate 135,973, forward strand.
ATGGATAATGGAGAATGATGGGGTATAGATTAAATTGTCCTTGACAGAGGACAAAGGATCGGCACAACATCGTGGGCCGAAGGGCCTGTTCTGTGCTGTATTTTTCTATTCTATGTCTATAATCTTAAAATGGCTTCCTTGACCTTATTGGTTATTAAAGCGAATACAGTATCAAAATGATAAGGTTTAGCTGCGATCACACGCTCCGTGGCTGCCGACAGCTATCGCTGCAACCCAGGGATTTTCAAGGTTTACCCAAACTGGAGCCGCAGTAGTCAGCAGCAGACCTGGGAGGGTTTAGATAAACATACAAACACACAATCACAGCAACAAGATACTTACATTTGCCATAGAAAATACCATTTAAGATAACCACAGCAAATATTACTCATATTAGATACAGCAGATGTCACTTGAGCTAATCGTAGAGTATATTAACTCAACAATCTACAGAAAATATCACTTCAACTGGTCACAGCAAACATTACTGAAAATTGCTGTAGAAAATGCCACTTAAACTGGAAACAGAAAATAACACTTAAACTAGACACTAGAAATATCACTTAACATTATCACAGCAAATTTCAGTTAACATTAACACAGCAAAAACTGTGCCCATTTTCAGTATTTTTTTACTTTTTTGGGGATCATGTTACGTGATATTTTCTGCGTGCTTCTTATGTTGCATTTATTGTGACAATTTTAACTGAAATCCATTGCTGTCATCTTACGAACAGGTAGTTACTTTTGCAAACACATTTCTATATATTTTCAACAACCTGTCTTTAAGCGGATTGTGATTTAAATGTTTTCCTTTTCTTTAAGAAAAATACCCCGATGACGCATTTCTCGACTCCCTCAGCTTGAGAACCTTGACTTGTAACAGACTGTCACAACACTGTTCTTAAAGTTAAGTCAAAACAGTCGGGTTCATTAACACACAGTCTTGAACAAGGGAGGGGGTTAAGTTCACAAGGCACGCTCACAGACATACAAAGAAAGGTAAAGGCATCAAAAGGACAAAGACATCTAACACGTAGAAAATACCTTAATTACAAACTGACAGGGGCTTCAGTTGAAAATAGGGATGGTTTATTTTTTGAACTAACATAAAGTTTAACAAGGATTTATTTAGTGACTGTCATTCCTCCACTCGTGCCTATTGTGACTTGACGCACCATAACACTTCCAACGGTTGCTTCCAGTCCACTGGAAGTGGCAACACTGCTCTGCTCAAGGCCAGTTCATTCTGTAACCATATTAATTACCTTTTCGATGACAAAGCTATATAATGTGTAAATGTGGTGTTGGGGTTTTCGAGTATATAAATAACTTAATGGGAAATAGCTTTGTCTGTAATCTGATGTATTAGCTACCAATCCAATACTGTTTAGATAATGTTGATTTTCAGTTTGATTGTTTTTGCAAAAGTCTGAAAGCATGGAATCTTGCTGTCATATTATTTAATTGGTCAATGGAAAATTAATACTTGTTGTTTCAAGATAACATTCTCCATAGAGGTCAGACCAGACCGGACCTGATGTGTGTGTATCACTGAGCCAGGGGGAGAGCAGACCGGAAGCTCTGTGTTTGTATCAGTGAGCCTGTGAGAGACCTGATGGGCTCCACTGTGTCTGTATCACTGAGCCTGGGCAGAGAGCAGACCGGCCCCACTGAGCCTCTATGACGGATCCTGGGGCAAAGTGGACAGGGTCCACTGTGTCTGTGTCACTGAGCCTGCGGAAGAGCAGACCGGCTCCACTGTGCCTGTATGAGTGAGCCTGGGGTAGAGCAGACCGGCTCCACAGTATCTGTATCACTGAGCCTGGGGGAGAGCAGGCTGGCTCCACTGTGTCTGGATCACTCAGCCTGGGGGAGAGCAGGCTGGCCCCATTGTGTCTGTATCACTGAGCCTGACGGAGAGAAGACCCGTTGCAATGTATCTGTATAAGTAAGACTGATGGAGTGAAGACTCGCCCCAATTTGTCTGCATCACTGAGCCTGGGGGAGAGCAGACTGTCGGCACTGTGTCTATATCACTGAGACGTGATGAGAGCAGACCGTGCCAACGTGCCTGCATCACTGAGTCTAATGAAGAGAAGACCCGCCCCACAGTGTCTGTATGACTGAGCCTGAGGGAGAGCAGATTGGCCCCACTTTGTCTGCATCACTGAACATGGGGGAGAGCAGAAAGGGCTCCACTGTGTCTCTATCACTGAGCATTGCAAAGCGGCCCCACTGTGTCTGTATCACTGAGCCTGGGGAGAGTAGACCAACTCCACTGGGTCTGTATCACTGAGATTGGGGGAGACCAGACCGGCCCCAACGTGTCTGTTTCAGTGAGTCTTGGGGAGAGCAGACTGGGCTCATTGTGCGAGTATGAGGGATCTTGGGGGACAGCATACAGGCCCTCTCTGTTTCTGTATCACTGAGCCTGGACAGAGCAGACCAGCACCACTGTGTCTGTATCACTGAGCCTGATGGAGGGAAGACCCGTCCCAATGTGTCTGCATCACTAAGACTGACGGAGAGCAGACCAGTCCCACTTTGTATGCATCACTGAACATGGGGGAGAGCAGACGTGCTCCACCGTTTCTGTTTCACTGAACCTGACGGAGAGAAGACCTGCCCCACTCTGTGTTACTGAGCCTGGGGAGAGACGATTGACCCTGCTGTGTCTGTCACTGAGCCTGGGAGGACAGCAGACCGGCCCACCATTGCCTGCAATACTGAGCCTGGGGGGTGGGCAGACTGGCCCCACTGTGTCTGTATCACTGAGCCTGATGGAGGGAAGACCCGTCCCAATGTGTCTGCATCACTAAGACTGACGGAGAGCAGTCCAGTCCCACTTTGCCTGCATCACTGAACATGGGGGAGAGCAGACGTGCTCCACTGTGTCTCTAACACTGAACCTGGGGGAGAGCAGACCAGCTCCATTGTATCTGTCTCACTGAGCCTGACGGAGAGAAGACATGGCCCACTCTGTGTTACTGAGCCTGGGGAGAGAAGATTGACCCTGCTGTGTCTGTCACTGAGCCTGGGAGGAGAGCAGACCGGCCCACCAGTTCCTGCAATACTGAGCCTGGGGGGTGGGCAGACTGGCCCCACTGTGGCTGTATCGCGGAGCCTGACGGAGAGAAGACCCGTCCCAATGTGTCTGTATCACTAAGACTGACGCAGAGAGGACCGGCCCTACTGTGCCTGTATCACTGAGCCTGGGAGAGAGCAGACTGGCCGCACTATGTCCATCACTGAGACGGGGTGAGAGCAGACAGACACCACTGGGTCTGTATGACTGAAGTTGGGGGAGAGTAGACCGGCCCCAACGTGTCTGTTTCAGTGAGTCTTGGCGAGAGCAGACTGGCCCCATTGTGTCTGTGCCACTGAGCTGGGGGGTCAGTGGACCAGCCCATCGGTATCCGAGATACTGAGCCAAGGGGGAGGGCAGACTGGCCCCACTGTGTCCGTGTGTCTGATCTTGGGGAAAAGCAGACCAACTCCACTGTGTTTTTATGTGTGCGCTTCAAGGGGAGCAGACCGACTTCACGGTTTCTGCATCAGTGAGCCTTGGGGAGAGCAGACTGTTCCCGCTGTGTCTGCATCACTGAGCTGTGGGAGAGCTGACCGGCTTTACAATGCCTGTGTCACTGAGCCTGGGGGAGAGCAGCGTTACCGCACTTTGTCTGCCTCATTGACCCTGGTGGAGAGTAGCCTGGACCCACTGGATCTTTATCACTGAGCCTGGGGGAGAGCGGACCGGCCGCACTGTGTCTGTAACACTGATCCTGGGGTACAAATAACAAGGAACAAAGAACAGTACAGAAAAGGAAACGGCCATTCGGCCCTCCAAGCCTGCGCCGATCTTGATGCCTGTCTGAACTAAAACCTCCTGCACACCCGGGGTCCGTATCCCTCTATTCCCATCCTCTTCATTTATTTGCCAAGGTGCCTCTTAAAAGTTGTTTTCGGACCGGCTTCCACCACCTCTCCCAGCAGCAAGTTCCTGGCACTCTCCACCCTCTGTGTAAAAAACTTGCCTCGCACATCCCCTCTAAACTTTGCGCCTCGCACCTTCAACCTATGTCCCCTCGTAACTGACTCTTCCACCCTGGGAAAAAGCTTCTGACTATCCACTCTGTCCACGCCACTCATAACTTTTTAAACCTCCATCATGTCGCCCCTCCACCTCCGTCGTTCCAGTGAAAACAATCTGAGTTTATCCAACCTCTCCTCACAGCCAATGCCCTCCAGACCAGACAACATCCTGGTAAACCTCTTCTGTACCCTCTCCAAAGCCTCCACGTCCCTCTGGCAGTGTGGTGACCAGAAATGTACACAATATTCCACGTGTGGCTTAACTAATGTTCTGTACAGCTGCAGCATGATTTGCCAATTTTTATACTCTATGCCCCGACCGATGAAGGCAAGCATGCCGTCTGCCTTCTTGACTAACTTATCCACATGTGTTGCCACTTTCAGTGACCTGTGGACATGTACACCCAGGTCTCTCTGCCTGTCAATACTCCGAAGGTTTCTGCCATTTACAGTATACTTCCCACCTGTATTTGATCTTCCAAAATGTATTACCTCACATTTGTCCGGATTAAACTCCATCTGCCATTTCTCTGTCCAAGTTTCCAACCGATCTATATCCTGCTCTATCGTCTGACAATCCTCATCACTATCCGCAACTCCACCAACCTTTGTGTCTTCCGCAAACTTACTAATCAGACCAGCTATATTTTCCTCCAAATCATTTATATATACTACAAACAGCAAAGGTGTCAGCACTGATCCCTGTGGAACACCACTAGTCACAACCCTTCATTCAGAAAAGTACCATTCCATTGCTAACCTCTGTCTTCCATGACCGAGCCAGTCTGTATCCATCTTGCCAGCTCACCTATGATCCCGTGTGACTTCATATTTTGCACCAGTCTGCCATGCAGGACCTTGTCAAAGGCTTTACTGAAGTCCATATGGACAACATCCACTACCCTTCCTTCTTCAATCATCTTCGTCACTTCCTCAAAAAACGCAATCAAGTCAGTATAAATTGGACGATTTTAGAGCTGCAGGAGGTTACAGAGTTAGAGAGGGGCGAGAAAATCGAAGGAATTTAAAACAGGGATGACATTTTTACCATCGAAGCGTCGCTGGTCAGGGAGCCAATGTAGGCCAGCGCTCACCACGCTGATCGGAGAACGGGACTTGGTATCAGTTGAGACAAAGGCCGCAGAGATTTGGATGATTCAAGTTTATGGAAGGAAGAATGTTGGAAGCCAGTCATTGGAACATTCAAGTCTGCAGGTAACAATGGCATGGATGAAGATTGCAGTAGCAGATGAGTTGAGGAAGGGGCCGAGTTGAGTAATGGACAGAGGTTGAAATCGGTGGTCTTAATGATGGTGCAGTTCTGTGCTCTGATCCTCATCTCAAGGTCAAATATGACATTGATGCTGCGCACAGTCTTGTTCAACTCAAACAGTTGCCAGGGAGGGGGTTGCATTTGATAGCCGGGGGACGATGTTTGTGCCAAGGGAAAAACACAACGGTCACTCTTCCCAATATGTGACTGGAGGAAATGTCTCCTCATCATGGATGTCAGACAAGGAGTCTGAGAAATTAGAGGCAATCGAGGAGTTGAGAGAGATGAATATGGTAATGTAGAGCCGGGTGTTGTCGACAGAAATGTGGAAGTTGATGCTGTACTTTGGATGATGTCTCTGAGGCGCAGCATGCCAATGAGAAATATAAGTGGGTAAAATATAGATCCATGGGGGACACCAGAGGTAAAAGTGTTGGAGCAGGAAGAGAAACCACTGCAGACAATTCTCAGGCTGTGATTAGATCGGTAAGAATGGAACGGGTTGAGAACAGTTGCAGCCATCTGGATTCTCACATTACTCTTGACTTGTTCTCTGCCTCCTTAATGTAATATTTCACTGGTGTAACTCCCTTTAACGTTGCTTTATCAGAATTTTTCACATTTTTCGTTTTTTTACTCAATTCCTTTTTTTCCTTAACTCAATTTCTGTAAAATTCAACTCATTAACGGTGATTTGTACATTTCAACGGCCCTCATTGCAACACCAGATGAGTTTTGTGTACAGAACTAGATGCAATTAGCAAAGACAACATCAAGCCTGGTATTCGTGCCAAGCAGCAGGGCTTACGGCTGGTTCCTGGGTTGGTTAATTGTTAATTTGCACTTTCTCTCTCTCAGTGTGAACTTGCTGACGATTGTGATCCTGTCCAGAGGGAAGTGCTGTCTCACCAAATATGGCACTCATTATTTGGTGGCCACGACAGTGGTGCACCTAATGGTGGCGATCATTGAAGTCAAACTGAAGTGAATTAACAGTACTTACTTGCTGATAAATGTCTTTTTCATCAGTTCCATAGGCGCCATGAAACTTGTCTTAAAAATTGCAGCAATAAAAACAAGAAATGCTGGAAATACTCAACAGGTTTGACAGCATCTGTGGAAATAGAAGCAGAGTTAACCGTTCAAATCAGTGACCCATCTTCAGAATTGGCAGATATTAGAAATGTGAAAGGTTTTAAGCAAGTTAAGCGGGGGTGGGACAAAAGATAACAAAAGGGAAGGTGTAGATAGGACGAGGTCACAGAGAATAACTGACCAGAGGTCATGGAGCAAAGGCAAAAAATATGTTCATGGTGTGTTGAAAGATAGGGTGTTAATGGACTGAAAACTAAACAGCCACAAGCACAAATATTAAAAAAACAGTAGGTAGGCAAACTGAACAAACTAAGATCAAATAAAATAATATAAACACAAAAAAGATTTTAAAAAGAAAGAAGAATAAAATAACTAAAATAAAAGTGAAATGGGGGCCCGTCATGCTCTGAAATTATTGAACTCAATGTTCAGTCCAAGAGGCTGTCGTGTGCCTAATCGGTAAATGAGATGCTATTCCTCGAGCTTGCGTTGATGCTCACTGGAACACTGCAGCAATCCCAAGACAGAGATGTGAGCATGAGAGCAGTGGTGTGTGTTGCAATAACAAGCAACTGGAAACCCGGGGTCATGCTTTCGGACTGAGTGGAGGTGTTCCAGAAAGCGTTCATCCAGTCTGCGTTTGGCTTGCTTAATGTAGAGGAGACCACATTGTGAGCAGCGAATACAGTATACTAGAGAGACAGAAGTACAAGTAAATCGCTGCTTCACCTGAAAGGAGTATTTGCGGCCTGGGATAGTGAGGAGAGAGTCGGAAAATGGGCAGGTATTATACCTCCTGCGATTGCACAGGAGAGTGCCATGAGAATGGGGCGAGGTGATGGGGGTAATGGAGGATTGGACCAGGCTATCACAGAGAGAGAGAGAGAGCGATCACTTCAGAATGCTGAAAGGGGAAGGGAGGGGAAGATACGTTTGGCAGCGGCATCACATCGGAGATGGCAGAAATGGCGGAGGATGATCCTTTGGATATGGAGGCTGATGGGCGGAATCTGAGGACAAGGGGAACACTGTCGCAGTTCTGGAAGGAAGGGGAAGGGGCGAGGGTAGGGTACAGGAAATGGGCCAGACACTGTTGAGGACCCTGTCAACCACAGTTGGGGGGAGGGAATCCTCAGTTGAGGAAAAAGGAAGACATATCAGAAGCGCTGATATGGAAGGTAGCATCATCAGAGCAGATGCGTTGGAGATGGGAAAACTGGGAAAATGAAATAGAGTCCTTACAGGAGGCAGGATGTGAAGAAGTGTAGTCGAAGTATCTGTGGAGGTCGGTGGGCTTCTAACGTATATTAGTAGACAGCCTATCTCCAGAGATAGAGATGGAGAAGTCGAGGAAGGGAAGGGAAGTGTCAGAGATGGACCATGTAAACCCGAGAGAAGCAAGGTTGATAAAGTTATCCAGTTCGGGGCGGGAGCAGGAAACGGCACCGATACAGTCATCAAAGTACCGGAAAAATACTTGAGAGAGGGAGCATGAGTTGGACTGGAACAACATATGTTCGACATATCCCACTAAAAGGCAGGCATAACTAGGATCCATGCGGTTCCCCACAGCAACACCTTTTACTTGAAAGAAGTGAGTGGAGTTGAAGGAGAAGTTGTTCAATGTGAGAGCAAATTCAGTGAGGCAAAGGAGGGTGGTGCTGGATGGGGATTGGTTGGGCCTCTGTTCAAGGAAGAAACGGAGAGTCCTCAAATCGCCCTGGTGGGGGTGGAGGTGTAGAGAGACTGAACGTCCATTGTGAAAAGGGGGCGGTTGGGGCCAGGATACTGGAAATTGTAAAAATGACATATGGCCTCAGAAGAGTCACAGATGTAGGTCGGAAGAGACTGGACCAGTGGAGAATGGATAGAGGTAAGATAGGAATAAATCAGTTCAGTGGGGCAGGAGCAACCTGACACAATGGGTCTGCTCGGGATGTCCTGCTTGTGGATTTTGGGAAGGAGGTAGAAGTGGGTTGTCCAGGATTGCGGGATGATGAGGTCGGAAGATGTCAATGATTGTCTTGTGGACAGTCGCTTGATGTTCGGTGATGGGGTCATGGTTCAGAGGGAGGTGGGAAGAAGCATCTGCAAGTTGGCGCTGAGCCTCTACAAGGCAGAGGTCGGTACGCCATACAACAACAGCACCACCCTTGTTTGCAAGTTTGATGAAAATGTCGAGGTTATACCTGAGAGAACGGAGTGTCTCAAGTTCAGAAGAGGACAGGTTAGAGTGAGTCAGGGGGGCAGAGAAATTGAGATGACCAATGCCTCGCCAACAGATTTCAATGAAAAGATCAAGAGCGGATAAAAGGTTGGGGGAGGGGTCCAAGTAGAGGGAGAATGCTGGAGGTGGGTGAATGGGTCTGCTGATCGGTGGGGTGGGGGGTGGTGGGGGTTCTCCTGGTCAAAGAAGTGAGCTCCGAGGCGCAGGCGATGGAAGAACAGCTCAACGTTATGTCGAGCGCGAGATTCATTGAGGTGGGGCGTAAGGGGATAAAACGGAGTACTTTGCTGAGTACAGAACCTTCGGCGTCAGAGAGCGAGAGATCAGAGGCATATTTATCCGTGGCGGATGGGTGGTTTGACAGAATTTTAACGCATTTACAGCCGAACCTTTTCATCCTGTTGTTCAATGCGCTCACTGTCCAACATATTCCTTCGTCCAATATATTCCGGCAGGGCACTGCTACGCAGCATGGATGACTAAAATGATCCAGACAGCAAGAACTGGAAGAGATCAATGATCTTGCTCTTTACTATGTCTGGCAATTCCGCTATTCACTGGGTGGCATCTGTTGCGCATTGCCTGAGGTGGTGGGTGTGGGGGACCACAATTATACAAACAATACTACAGTAACCCAACACACATCACCAAGCAAACGGGATGCCTGCTGCAGCTTGTCAGCTGTTGTAACAACACATGTATCTGTGGACTGACACCGGGAATGTTCACGGAAGAGTTGAAGAATGGGATGAAACATCTGTTTACACTGAATCGGAGATTGGGAACAAAGCAAACAATTGATCAGAATGCTGCACCAAGCTGTGTGAATTGCAATCCAGACTGCAACACCTCATTTTCATATATATTCCGTAACACCACGATAGCAGGTGATGGGAGGAAACAGTCTGACTCTCCTGAGAGTGAGAGCTAGCCAATGAACCAGCTCAGAAGCAGAGTGCAGCTGCATTGGGTCTGCCCCCACACTTGATATAAAATAGAAAGAAAGAAGACAGGTAAGGCAAATGCAACAAAAATGTCTAATTCTGAAAAAAAAGGAATAAAAAGAATGGAAAATCTTCTGGTCACTTTAGAGCAGGAAATAATAATCTGGATACAACCAGATCTTGTAAATGTCAAGTGTACAAATGTAATGGACACTGGACCACATCAGTTAAATATGAAACCATGAGCAATAATGCATACTGGATCATATCTGTTATATGTGAATCATAGAATCATATAAAGTTCAAGGACAGAAAGAGGCCACTTGGTACATCATGTCTGTGTTGGGGAAAAAGATCCACCTATTCTAGTCCCACCTTCCAGTACGCGGTCCGTAGCCCTGCAGATTATGGCACTTGAGATGAATATCCGGACTTCTTTTGAATATGTTGAATGGATCTGCCTCAACTATCCTTTCAGGCAATGAGATCCAGACAAACACCACCCTCTGGGTGAAAAAGGGTTTTCCTCATCTCCCCACTAATTTGTGTACCAATCACGTTAAATCGATGCCTGCTCGTCACTGGCCTTTCTGCTCAGGTGAATAAATCCTTCTCCTCCAATCTATCCAGGCCCCACACAGTTTTGCAAATTTCATCAGATCTCCCCTCAGACTGCTCTGCTTCAAGGAGAACAACCCCAGCCCATCCAATATTTCCACATAGTTGCATTTTTCAAGTCCTGGCAACATCCTCGAAAACCTCCTCTGTACCCTCTCCAGTGCAATTACAACCTTCCTGTAATGAGGAGACCAGAACTGCACACAATACAAAAGGCGTGGCCTAACCAATGAGTCAGACAGTGCCAGAAAAACCTTGCTGCTCTTGTATTCTATACCTCGTCTAACAAAGGAAAGGATTCCATATGCCTTCGTAACCAGCTTATCGACCTGTTCTGCGACTTTCAGGGGTCTGTGGACATTGACCCTAAGGACCCTCACTTCCTCTACACCTGTCAGTACTTTCTCATTCATTGTGTATTCCTTTGCCTTGTTTGACCTCCCCAAATGCATCACCTCACACTTCTCCAAGTTGAATTTTTTCTGCCCATCTGACCAGACCATCAATATCTTCCTGCAGCCTACAGATGTTCTTCTCGATATCTACCAACCATTGTGTCGTCCGCAAACGTTTTGATCATGCCCCCTACATGTACGTCCAAATCGTTTATGTATACCACAAAAGCATGGGACCCTGAACAGAGTCCTGCAGAACGGCGCTGGAACTGGAAACAGCCCTCCAGTCGTTAAAACAGCCGTCAACAATTAACATTTGTTTCCTGCCACTGAGCCAAATTTGTATCCACATTGCTGCATTTCCCTGCATTCCATGGGATTTTACTTTTTTAACCAGTCTGCCATGTGGGACCTTGTCTAAAGCCTTGCCGAAACTCCGTGTAGACCACATGAACTGCACTAACCTCATCTACTTTTCTTGTGACATCTTCAAAAATTTCGATCAATTTGTTGAAACAAGATCTTCCCTTAACAAATCCATGCTGACTATCCTTGATTATCCTATGCCTTTCTAATGAAAGTTGATCCTGTTTCTCACAATAGATGCCAGTAATTTGACCACTATTGAGATTAGAATTACTGGCCTGTAATTATTCGCTCCATTTTTAAACAGAGGTACAACATTAGCAATTATCCAATCCTCCGGCACCACAACTGTATCCAGTGAGGACTGAGGAATGATAGTCAGACCATCACTATTTCCTATCTTGCTTCTTTTAACAGCCTGGGCTACATTTCATCCGGCCCTGATGATTCATCAACTTTCAAGGATACTAATCCCATTAATACTTCCTCTCTCCCTATGTTTATCACATACAATAATTCACACTCCTCCTCCTTAACTACAATACCTGCATCGTCCCCCTCTTTTGTGAAGAGCGACGCAACGTATATATTAATAACCATACCTCTATCTTCTGCTCCTGCACATAGGTTATCTTTTTGGTCTTTTGTGGGCCCTATTCTCTCCTTCATTATCTTCTTCCTCTTCATGTATCGATAAAACATATTTGGGTTGATCTTAATCTGCTTGCCAATATTCTTTCATGCCCATTCTTTGCTTTCCTTATTTCCATTTTGATTTAATCTCTACACTTTCTATACTCCCCTCGCCTTTCTGTAGTTTTGAGTTCTCGGCGTCGGACATAAGCTTTTCTTTTCCACCTTAGCTCTGGGCTCCTTGACATCCATGGGGTGTGTGGGGGGGGGCGGTGGGCGGGAAGGTTTGGCCGTCTCACCCTTTTTATTTGTGGGGACAGGTTTACGCTGAACCCCTTGAATCTCCCCTTTGAATGCCTCCCACTGTTCTGACACTGATTTACCTTCACGTAGCTGTTTCCAAACCACTTTCGCTAAATCACTTCTCAGTTTAGTAAAATTGGCCTTGCCCCAACTGAGAACTCTAACTCCTGTTCTGTCGCTGTCCTTTTCCATAGTTAGGTTATAAGTGACTGAATTGTGATCACTACCACCAAAATGCTCTCCCACTGCCACCCTTTCCAGCTGCCCATCTTCATTTCCTAAAACTAAGTCTAAAACTGCTCTCTCTCTTTCTGGACTTGCTGCAAATTGCGCAAAAAGTTTCTTCTGAATGCACCTCAATAATTCTGCTCGCTCAATTCCTTTCACACTAAAACTATCCCAGTTAATATTGGTGCAGTTATTGTCCCCTACTATTAATGCCCTATTGCTCTTGCACTTCTCAGAGATTTCCGACAAAGCTGCTCTTCTATCTCCAGCTGACTGTTTGGGATGACTATAGTACACTCCCAGCAGTGGGATTGCACCTTTTTTGTTCCTTAGCTAAATCCATATGGCGTGATTTGATGAACTTTCCAAAATATTATCCCTCTTCGCAGCTCAATAGTTTTCATGACCAAAATTGCCACTCTCCCTCCTTGCCTATCCTCATCCCTGTGCATCTGAAATCCCTGCAACCAGGAACGTTGAGCTGCCATTCCTGTCCCTCCTTAAGCCATGCTTCTATAATACCTATGATATCATACTGCCACGTGTCTATCTGTGCCCTCAGCTCATCTGCTTTATTTTCGATACTACCTGTATTGAAATAGATACACTTGAGCACTGCCAAACTCTTTTATTATTGTCTAACTGTCGTTTGCTCTGTCTTCCAGACTCATCCAGTAACCTTCCATGACGGTGCTTCTGATATGACCTCCTTTTTCCTCAACCGAGGATTTCCCCCCACTGTGGTTGACAGGGCCCTCAACCGTGTCCGACCCATTCCCCGCACCTCTACCCTCACCCCTTCCCCTCCCTCCCAGAACCGTGACAGGGTTCCCCTTGTCCTCACTTTTCATCCCACCAGCCTCCATATCCAAAGGATCATCCTCCGCCATTTTCGCCACCTCCAGCGTGATGCCACTACCAGTCGCATCTTCCCCTCCCTTCCCCTGTCAGCATTCCGAAGGGATCGTTCCCTCCGCGACACCCTGGTCCACTCCTCCATTACCCCCACCACCTCGTCCCCGTCCCAGGGCACCTTCCCTTGCAATCGCAGGAGGTGTAACACCTGCCCATTTACCTCCTCTCTCCTCACTATCCCAGGCCCCAAACACTCCTTTCAGGTGAAGCAGCGATTTACTTGTACTTCTTTCAATGTAGTATACTGTATTCGCTGCTCACAGTGTGGTCTCCTCTACATTGGGGAGACCAAGCGCAGACTGGGTGACCGCTTTGCGGAACATCTCCGCTCAGTCCGCAAGCAGGACCCTGAGCTTCCGGTTGCTTGCCATTTCAACACTCCCCCCTGCTCTCATGCTCACATCTCTGTCCTGGGATTGCTGCAGTGTTCCAGTGAACATCAACGCAAGCTCGAGGAACAGCATCTCATCTACCGATTAGGCACACTACAGCCTACCGGACTGAACATTGAGTTCAATAATTTCAGAGCATGACAGCCCCCCACTTTACTTTCATTTTTAGTCATTTTTAGTTAATTTTTCTTCCTTTTTTTTGCATTCCTTTTGACATTTTTTGCATTTATTTCATTTCATGTTAGTTTGTTCAGTTTGCTTACCCACTGTTTTTTTCAGGTTGTTTTTCTTCAGGTTTGCACTTGCTGATGTTCTGTATTCAGTATATTCACACCTAATCTGTACTAATGCTTTGTCTTTCAAAACACCATTAACATATTGTTTGCCTTTGCTCCGTGACCTTTTGGTCAGCTATGTGGCCTGGTCCAATCTGCACCTTCTCCTTTGTTATCTCTTGCCCAACCCCCACCTCACTTGTTTATAATCTGTGACTTTTCTAATATTTGTCAGTTCCGAAGAAGGGTCACTGACCCGAAACGTTAACTCTGCTTCTCTTTCCACAGATGCTGCCAGACCTGCTGAGTGAATCCAGCATTTCTTGTTTTTGTTTCAGATTTCCAGCATCCGCAGTATTTTGCTTTTATTCATCCAGTAATTTGCTGCCTTCCATTTTCATTTCTGAATTTTCTGTCTTCAATTTTCATTTCTGTCTGCATTTAATAATAATGCACACAGAACCACGAGTGGGAAATGTGATGAATATATTAGTAATATAGACAGCACGACATCTAGTAAATGTGAAACATTTAATAATATTGCACACAGGATCACAGCTAATTGTTACAAAACATTTAATAATAATACACTCTGGGACTTACCTGGCAAATGTGAACCATTTAATAATAATGCACACAGCACCACAAGTGGTAAATGTGAACCATTTAATAACAATGCACATTGGACCATACATGGTAAATGTGTTGAATAAATTAGCATACAGACAGCCCGACATCTAGTAAATGTGAAACATTTAATAATATTGCACACTGGACCTCAGCTAATTGTTACAAAACATTTAATAATAATACAGTCTGGGACATACCTGGTAAATGTGAAACATTGAATAATCTGCACACGGGACCACATGTGATTAATATGATGAATATATTCGTAATGCAGACTGGACTACCTCTCGTAAATCTGATAACTTTAGTGATATGCACACTGCATCACTTCTAATAAATGTGAACCATTTAATAATAAGGCACACTGGACCACATTTAGTTATTATGAAAAAATATTATAATACATCCACTCTGTGCCATATCTGGTATATGTGAATCATTTAATAATAATTCAAATGGATCAAAATTTGATAATTGTAAATAATGCACACTGGTAAATAATCCATACGTTTTAAATATCAACTGTTCAAAAATAATGGAAATTGGAACACACGTGGAAAATCTGAATTGTTCAGTAATTTTAAGTATTTCATGGGGTGTGGGCATCGCTGGAAAGGACAGCATTTTCTGCCCATCCTTAATAGCTCTTGACAACTGGGTGGCTGGATGGGCCTCTTCAGAGGGTAGTTAAGAGCCAAACACATTGCTGTGGCTCCGGACTCACAGTCGGACAGACCAGTTAAGGACTGCAGAATTTCTTCCCAAAAGGACATTAGTGCACAAGATGGGTGATTACATCATCAAATAAAGTTTCATGGCTGCAGCATTGAAGCTCGCTTTCAATTCTGGATTCTTATGAATTAACTGAAACTAAAAATCCACCAACTGCTCTGGTGGCATTTGAAACCATAGCCGCAGAGAATCCAACTGCGTCTCGAGATAAATAACTTAGTCACATCAGCACTACACCACCACCTTGCATTGCACACAGACCTAACTGTGGAAGATGCGAAAAGTTTAATGATAATGCATATTGCGTCATGTGTGGTAAGTGTTTAATCCTCAATAAAACTGCAAACTGGACCGCATTTTGTAAATGTGAAGCATGGAATAATAATGCACACTGGACCACATCAGGTGAATGTGAAGCATTTGATAATATTGCACAGTGTACCAAATCAGGTGAATGTGAAGCATTTGATTTTATTGCACACTGAACCAATTCTGGTGAAGTACATAATTTATAATACTTTGCACTGGACCACATCTCGTAAACGTGAATCATTTAATAATATTCATCACTCGATCGCATCTGCTAAAAATGAAGCATTCAATAATGGTGTACACTGACCACATCTGGTAAATGCGAGTCAATAGAAAATATTGCTCACTGTTCCACATCTAGTAAGTGTGAGGCATTTAATGCCAAAGCAAACGTGACTACATTTGGTAAATGTGAAGCATTTAATGATAATGTACACTGGACACATCTGGGAAATATGATTTATTTAATTAGAATACGCACTGGCCACATCTGGTAAAAATGGAAGCATGTAATGATAATCTGCACGTTGCCAAATCTGATAAATGTGAAGCATTTAAAAATAATGCACATTGCATCACATCTGGTAAACGTAACACATTATATAATTGAATAATAATGCACATTTTACAACATCCGGTAAATGTGAAGCATTTAATCATAATGCAGATTGACCACATCGGGTAAATGTGAATCATTTAATATTAATGCACAGTGGACCACATCTGGTAAGTGTGAGGCATTAAATAATGCAGACTTGACGTAATCTGGTGAATGTGAAGCAATCAGTAATAATGCAAATTGGACCACATCTTGTAAATTTGAAGCATGTAAAAGTAATGGTCACTAGATTACTTCTGATAAATGTGAAACTTTTAATATCAATGCACACTGGACCACATCAGGTACATGTGAAGCATTAAATAATATTGCACACAGTACCAAATCTGGTTAAGTAAATGATTTAATAATAATGTACACTGTGCGACATCTGGTAAATGTCCAATGTTTAATAATGCACACTGGACGATATCTTGGAAATATGAAGCATTTAATAATAAAGCACAATAGACCATACGTGGTAAATATGAGCATTTATACAATAGTGCACATTGTGTTCAATAAGAATGCAAACTGGAGCATACCTGGGAAATGTGAATTGTTAAGACTTTTTTAATTCTTTCATGGAATGTGGGCATCACTGTCGAGGCCAGCATTTGTCGCCTATGCCTAATTTCCCTTGACAACTGACTGACTTGCTACGCCATTTCAGAGGACAATTAACAGTCAACCACATTGCAGTGGGTCTGGACTCACATGTATGCCGGAACAAGTAAGGGTAGTTTCACAGCAACATTGTGAGGCGAGCTTTCAATTCCAAATTTTTGGTAGTTAATTGAATCTAAGTTTCACCAGCAACTATGATGATATTTGACTCGGTGATCCCAGGGTATTAGCCTGGGTTCTGGATAATTAACTAATTTACATTACCACAAAGCCAACATTTCCCATTTCACACAGAGCTGTGTACGGCAAATGTGAAGATTTTCATGATCATGCATATTGGATCATACTTGGTACCTGCTTAGTCAGTATAATAATTCACTCTTGTCCTCATAAGATAAACATGAAGCACTTAATAATAATGCAAACCGGACGTCATCTGGTAAATGTGAACCATTTAATAATCATGCAGACTGAAGCACATCTAGTAATAGTGAAAAATTTCATAAAGATTGGACCACATCTAGTAAATGGGAAGCATTTAATAATAATGCACACTGAAGCACATCTAGTATTTGTGAACGATTTGCTAATAAGGCAAACTGGACCTAATCTGGTAAACGTGACGCATTTAATAACAATGCAAACTGGATCACATCTGTACCTGTGAATCATTTAATAATAAACGGTTGGTAGCACAGAAATAGAGCATTGCTGAAAATGCAGACATTTTGTCAACCATTTTCTTCTTGCACTCTTCAGGACCAATCGCGAGAATACCATTGTAAGGGAAACCAACAAATTAATACAGTATGGGAAGAGACTGTTGATTGGTTCGCTAGTCGACTCTGATTGATAGAGGTGCTGTCATGGAGAATGCACAAGTTTATGGTGATTGACAGTCAACTGCCAAGCTTTCTTTGAAATTTAAATCAGCCAGCTTGCCTATGATTGGTCAAGGCGTAGCCCTGAGGAATGAACCAGAGAATGGCTGTCACTTATTTTGAAACAGGCACAATATGTGCACATGTTCCTTCAGTCTGAATAGCACAAGGATCTGTGATTTATTATGTGCAGCTTCCAGTACGCTTAAATATGCCACGCTGCGGCCTGACTGACAATCTTGAATTGTCAGCATAATTCCTATCACACTGAGAATAATTCAACAAGTGCTACCCAATCATGGAATCACATCTGAAGTCAGACATCGTGTTTTGAGTTTTGCAAGCACGGGTTGTTTGGATATGTCCTGTACCTTACCCATTGCGAATAGCAGAAGGGACATGTTGTGTAATACGATCTGCCATTACTTGGGATGTACGGCCTATGTATTGAGCATCACACTGGCATTGAAATTCATATATCACATTACTCATTGTGTGATTGGCAGAATGTCTTTTTTGGCTTCACAGCAGCATCCTGTCAGTTGTGAATATCACACGAGTTGCTGATGCATAGTAGCAGCGTGAAACTGCTAGCTTCACCTCTTGCTCAAATTGTTGGGATACATTACCATTCCAGGCGAATCCGAGGTAGGCTGTGCACATTTTAGGGCAGAAAATGAGGGCCTTAGGCCCGTTTTTAAGTTTATGCGTTATACAGCGACAAATGATTTGATCAGGGTAGCCATTGTCACGCAGGATGCCTTTGATTCAACCTCTTTCAGCATCAAGCTTGCATGGTGAGCAAAAGGCTTGGGCTTTATTTACAAGGTTGGCGATAAGGTCAATCTTATGGCACATGGAACTGTAAGAATCAAGACACGTGCACTTACCAGTGAAGTTAGGCTTTCTCAGTTGCATGTGTGAAAGGTGGTGTGACTTGTAAAGTGTGTGTGTGTTTGCATGTGATGTGTGTGTGTGTCTATTTGTGCCCAGATTCACTATTGCGTAATGTAACCCCAGGGACCCCTGACGATATTCAAAGAATGAGAGTTACACAGAACTTCATTTCCTTCTCCATTTATTTGAACACAACCCGTCCCTCTGTCTCTCGATTGTCTCTGTCTCTCCACTATCTCTGTGTCTCTCACTGTCTTTCCTGATCACTGTCTATATCTCTCCCTCTCTCCGTCTGTCTCTGACTCTCCCTCTCTCTCTGTCGTTTCTTCTCCCTCTGCCATTGTCTCCCCCTCTCCCTGTCTGTCTCTATCTCTGTCTGTCTCTACCTCTCCCTCTTTCCATGTCTCTTCTTCTCTCCCTGTCGCTGCCTCTTTACATGACTGCTTGTATCTCTCTCACACCATCTCACCCACTCCCAGTCTTGTCATCTCTCTGTCCCTCTCTGTCTCTCCCAGGACATACCAGCCATTTATTCGTTAATTTTGAACCTTTAGCTCTTGCCCTTGCTGGAAATGTCACTACATTTTGAAAGTATCAAACACTGATCCAACACTCGCCCCTAAAAACACTTACACTAAGCCCCCAACGCAGTTCTGGGCAAACAATGGGGATTGTTACTGAGGTTCTGTCAAGTTCCCCTCGCACTCTGTCTCCCCTTCGCTCTGCCTCTAATGTTTGTCAGTTGTTAATGATATTTTTCAACAACATTAGATTTAATGTAAATGTAAACATGTGGCGCAGCATCAATTGCCGTTTGTGGAAGTGAGATTCAAACTGATACTACACCTGGTATGTCGAAGTGTTTCTCCATTTCACTCCTGAAAAGCATTTAGAATATGTTTCGATTTTTAGACGATGCCTCCATTTCCTAGACTCCACATTCTATGGGAATGGTTTCTCTCCGTTTACCCTATCAGTTTCCATTATTAACTTGAAAACGTTGATTAAATCACTCCTTAACCTCCCAAATTCCAGGGATACACAGTGAACCTCCATCTACACAGTCCCGTTAAACGCTCCCAAGCCAAGCACAGTGCCGTGTCAGCCACAGAGTAAATTCCCAGCTGCACTGTCTAATCTCACACTCCCAGGGCAGAGGCAGCATGGGGTTAGATATAGAGTAGAGACAGGCCCTATTGTATTATAAACAGAGAAATGGTCATGTGCAGTGTAACTGAGACAGGGTGAAACGCAGCATTAGCAAATACCTGGCGCAGTGGAACAAGCCAAGATGTAGTCTGGTGCAGTACCAGCGGAGGTAGGGTCTAGTGTTTAAGAACAGAGGCAGGATATAGTGCAGTAATAACTGAAAAACGTTGTTGATCTTAAACAGATGAAGACAATCGTGGGGCTAATTGATTGTTGGATGAAGGGATGGAGAGTAATGTATCCAGCTAGCTGATAACGCAAATTCGGGTGGTACAGTAAGCTGTGAGGAGTCCACAGATAGGATATGGGCAGGTTCACTGAGTGGGCAAGAAAGTTGCTGATGGAATATACTGTGGAGAAAAGTCTGTGTGTTCACTTTGGCGGGAATAATAGATGTACAACTTTTTTCTCATATCATGGAATCGTTTCAGCTAAGAAGGATGACTCCTCAATGAAAACTCCTTAACCTCTTCTCTGAGGAAAACAAACCCAGCATCTCTATCTAAACACTTAACTGAAATCCTCGATTTATGAAAACATTCTCGTCAATCTTTTCTGCACACTCTCTGCAGTCTTCACATTCATCCCAACTTGTGGTTCCTAGAATTGGACACAGAACTCCAGTTGAGGCCGACCCAGTGTTTTACAGCGGCTCATCACAATCTGCTTGCTTTTTTACTCCACGCCTCACTCTATTTATAAACCCATGATCCATATGACTTTTGAACCACTTTCACCAACCTTCCTTGCCACCTTCGATGATGTTTGCACGTGTCCCCCAGATCTCTTTGCCACGTCACCTCCTTTATAATTGTATCCTCCAGTTTATAATGCCTCTCCTCATTCTATTTACCTGAGGAGCTGCAAGATGTCGGCATAGTTCTTCGTGAATATTTTACATCAGTCTTCACAAAAGAGGGCGCAATGCTGATATTGTAGTCAAGGAGGAGATGTTTGAAATTTCGGATGGGATAAACAGTGAGAGAGGAAATGTTAAACGGTCTTGTATATTTGAAAGCTGATAATTGAACTGCATCAGACTGTTAAGAGGTGCAAGGGAGGAAATATCGAAGGCTGTGACCATCTTTTTCCAATCCTCTCTACTTGCGGGCATGATGCCAGAGGCCTGGAAGACTGCAAATTGATTTTTAAAATGAGCAAGGGATAGACTGAGTAATTACAAGCCACCCAGCCTAAACTCAGTGGAGGGCAAAGTATTGGGAAACATTCTGGTGAACAATATGAATCGTCACTTAAAAAGGTGCAGATTAAACAAGCACAGTCAGCGTGTATTTGTTAAGTGAAGATCGTGTCAGACTAACTTAATTGATTCTTTCGCGGGGTAACAAGGAGGTTTGATAAGGCTAGCTGCTCATCACCACCTTCCAAGGGAAATTCGGCAATAAATGCCGTTCTTTCCAGTGATTCCCATATCCCGTGACTGAATTTAATACAGAGTCAGCTCCTGTGCACATATGGTACAGCTGTGTACATGAAATAATTCACTCCTGTCCACTACTGTGTGTCCCAGCGTCACCATGTGTCTGGACCATCACTTTTTTAAGCATTAACCATACATTAGTGTGGAGTCAGTCTCGGAAATAAATGTCCCCGTCCTGTGGGAACACAACAGCGCCATCGTGAACAAACCTAAAATGGCTGTTGGATGTTAGTAAACTAACGTTAAATGAATGAATGGCTAATGTTGTGACTGTGTTTTGTTATTGAGGTTCTGAGTGAGGATTTAGACAGGCATTCAGAGAGAGAAGATGATAGATAAAGTGACAAAGAATGGCCGAGGGACCGAGAGAGGCAGGGGGAGTCAGTGAGGGTTCAGAACAAATATGTTCAGAACAAATAGATGAGGCCCGAGCAGCACTCCAGGAGTCCCAGTCTGCCAAATTAAAAATGTTCTGTTTATCCCTATTGTTTGATTCCTGTTCATTAACCAGTTCTTCGTCCATGCTAATATAGTACCCCTAACTCCATGTGTACTTATTTTTCATTTTAATCTTTTGTGTGGCGCCTTTTCGAAAACTAAGTTTGAAACACCTACTGGATGATCTTTAACTGGTCTCCCAGTTACATACTCAAAATACACAATTTACTTTTCGTGAAACCATGTTATTAGTTTGAATCTACTATTGCACATTTCTCAAGACTGCACACGTACAGAGGGGCCTGGAGGTTCACCTTCAGTCTTCTTTCAACTCTGCAGGACATTTCAAGAGAGTAATTAGCAAAATATATGTGATCTTGGACTTCATCAGAGAGACAAGGAGAGAGTTCGAGGGCGAGATGGGCAGAAAGAGGGAGAAAGAGACGGGTAGAAAGAAGAAGGGGAGACGGGGAGAGACAGACAGAATATAGGAGAAACTTAACAATTAACCATGTTAAAAATATTAATTAAACATTTATAGAGCCTGTGCACTGAAAATATTGTCTGCAGACAGCAACTAAAGTCGCACACCATCCTAACTTGGAACTATGTCTCCGTCCCTTCATTGTCGCTGGGTCAAAGTCCTGGAAATCTCTTCATAACAGCACAGTGGGTGCTCCTACCCACATGGACTGCACTTGTTCAAAAAAGTGGCTCACCCCCAACCTCTCAAAGGGAAATTAGGGATGGGCAATCAATGCTGCCATTGCCAGCGACACGCACATCCCACGAATGACTAAAATAATGGCACCAACCCACCTCAGGAACCATTAGCCTAGACGACCAAAAACCTGGACAGAGAGGTTGGATTGAGGGAGCGTCTTCAAAGAGGAAAGAGAGGTAGTGAGATGGAGAGATTTAGGAACAGAATTAGCTGCAGAGTAAATCTCTGTCTTCTCTGTTCTATCAAACACTCCCATGGCAGGTACAGTGTGGGTTAGATATAGAGGAAAGCATCTTCAATATCTGCCTCGCTTTCTCCTCCTCCATCCAGATGGAGAGAGTAACTGAGAAAGACAGGGATAGAGATGGAGCGAGAATGACAGAGAGAGGAAAGGACTGAAATGAGTTAAGAGAACCAGGGAGAAAAAGGAAGAGATTGGGATGGAGAGTGTCGGTCAGTGTTCTCACAAAACTGTGTGCGGCAGCCTGGAAGGTACCACACAGGTCCTGCTCCGTGAGAAAAATACACACGTCTGCAAAGATTCCTTGAAACGTTGAAGGGACCACGCATGGGACAAAACCAAATCTGGCCGCACATAGAAACGAAACTTTCTGGGATCATTGGAACCAGCTGTGACTCAGTGGGCAGTAATCTTGCCCCGCACACATGATATTGTGGGGTCAGGTCAGAGCACGAAACCTAGCTAATGCCACCCATCAGAAAATCAAAACAGGTTAGCGAGACTCAGAAAATGAAACTTTTGTTAAATTTGTGAGACTCTCTTTCTGGAATGCTTTAGTGTTTGCTGAGAATGTTGACCCAGTGAAATTTTGCCCGTGTGGGATGGCACTTGCTTGAACAGACATTATAACAACTTATTGCAACATGAAGGTACTGTGCATACTGAGTGTAACAACATTTGCAGCCTCGCGCCATATAATATGCTTTGCTGGGTGTGGAATCAGGGATTGAGATTTTCAAAACACTGAGGTAAAATCGAACTTCTCTCGACGCTAAGATCAGTGTTTGTAATAAGCCTGGTTATGAATTAATCATTTAAAGTGTTTAAAGCATAGGGAATATGCCATTAAATAGCGGGATATGGGTTTCTGACCAGCCTGCATAAGAGGGGCACCCACTGCAGTTGTGGTCTCACCAAAAGCAGCCAACATCAAATGACTAACAGAAGTATTTGGTGTTTTACTGAGGTTCCAAGAGATGAGAGAGAGACTGGCATTCACACACACACACACACACACACACACACACACACACACACACACACACACACACACACACACACACACACACACACACACACACACACACACACCAAGGGACAGAAAGTGACTGAATAATGTTTCAATTTCCGAAATGCATTCAATAAGGTCCATCTTAGATTTAAAATGGAACAACTGATTTAGCAACAATAGGCATTTGCAGAAGACATTTGCAACACTCGCCCCTAAAACATACACACTAAACCTGAACACATGACTGGGCAGAGAATGGGGATTGTTACTGATCGTTGCAACTTGTGTCATCCTCCCTCTGTCTCTCCCTTTGTCATGTATGTACATATCCAGCTCCCTCTGTCTCTCTCGATATCTTTCAATCTCTCTTTTGCTCTCCACGTTTCAGTATCTACATCTCACTCTGTCCCTCCTTTTGTCTCTCTCTCCATCTCTCTCTCCCTCACACCATCACTCCCTCTGTCTCTCTCTGTTAACATGGGTGAGTTGAATTACATGTAACCCAGGCATTTAGTTTAGAGATACAACACTGAAACAGGCCCTTCGGCCCACCGAGTCTGTGCAGACCATTTATATTAATCCTACACTAATCCCAGATTAGTCTCTATCCTCCATAAGAACCTGTCTCTAGATGCAGAAATCAACAAGCGCATGGGTAAGGCTTCCACTGCTATGTTCAGACTGGCCAAGAGAGTGTGGGAAAATGGCGCACTGACACGGAACACAAAAGTCCGAGTGTATCAGGCCTGTGTCCTCAGTACCTTGCTCTACGGCAGCGAGGCCTGGACAACGTATGCCAGCCAAGAGCGACGTCTCAATTCATTCCATCTTCGCTGCCTTCGGAGAATACTTGGCATCAGGTGGCAGGACTATATCTCCAACACAGAAGTCCTTGAAGCGGCCAACATCCCCAGCTTATACACACTACTGAGTCAGCGGCGCTTGAGATGGCTTGGCCATGTGAGCCGCATGGAAGATGGCAGGATCCCCAAAGACACATTGTACAGCGAGCTCGCCACTGGTATCAGACCCACCGGCCGTCCATGTCTCCGTTATAAAGACTTCTGCAAACGCGACATGAAATCGTGTGACATTGATCACAAGTCGTGGGAGTCAGTTGCCAGCATTCGCCAGAGCTGGCGGGCAGCCATAAAGACAGGGCTAAATTGTGGCGAGTCGAAGAGACTTAGTAGTTGGCAGGAAAAAAGACAGAGGCGCAAGGGGAGAGCCAACTGTGCAACAGCCCCAACAAACAAATTTCTCTGCAGCACCTGTGGAAGAGCCTGTCACTCCAGAATTGGCCTTTATAGCCACTCCAGGCGCTGCTTCACAAACCACTGACCACCTCCAGGCGCGTAACCATTGTCTCTCGAGATAAGGAGGCCCAAAAGAATCCCAGATTCCTACCACATCCCCACCTGTACCTATATTTCCCTACCACCTACCTATACTAGGGGCAAATCGTAATGGCCAATTTACCTCCCAACCTGCAAGTCTTTTGGCTTGTGGGAGGAAACCGGAGCACCCGGAGAAAACCCACGCAGACACTGGGCGAACTTGAAAACTCCACACAGATAGTACCCAGAATTGAACCCGGGCCGCTCGAGCTGTGAGGCTGCGGTGCTAACCAATGCCGGCGCATCCTCCATAAGAATATTGTTCGACAATTAAGCTTTTTATTTCATGGCACTATTACTCAGACCACCTTTCAATTCCAGATTTTTATTAATTAATTGAATCTGAATTCCTCCAGCAGCAATGCAGTGAGGTATGCCTGTATTCCCAAATAATTAACATGGGCCTCTGGATTAGTAGCTCAGTAATATTATCAGTACACTACCTTCTCTCTCTGTCATCAATCCAACGGAAGCCCCTTTGATTGAGAGCTGCTTCAATTAATGGTCAGCTGTGCTCTTTAGCACCGTCATTTTTGAGAAACCATTCTTGTGCCTTCTGAAAAGATAACCGCTCTCAGTAGGTCCAATTTTTCATGAAGTATTACAAAATCAAGTGTACAATCATATTCGGGCTCTGGACTGTGAATAGAAAATTTATAACCCTGTATTGAGCTTAGATTGTGGAGTCTGGAGCGGATCTTAGTGCTAAAACACGAAATATTCACTTTTTCTATGATTTAACTAACTTAACAATTAGATTAAGTGGGTATTTCAGGATCTTTTTCAGCTCTTCTCGGAATTTAGTCTGGCTCACTGCGTAAATACACGTGTTGGTGCAGGAACTGAGAAGCTGCAGCATTCCTGCTGTGTATTCTGTGATATAAAGAGGGTCATTGGTGGAGGAAGGATATTGTTTTGTAATTCGCTGATAGATGTAAAATACGACCTGCGTCACCCACAACAGTATAAAACTGCCAGATATACTAAACAGTAAAATAATAGATTTCTTTCGATTCTCCATCTCTGAGTCATTGTGATTCTGTCCACTGCTGAGGCCCCGGAGTTGCCTGCGGCCTCTACTGGCCACTAAAATACGTCTCACAATCAGAGCATTGAGCAGCAAAATCAGAAAGAACGGGACACAAGGAGTTAAAACGCGATGAAACAACGCAAACGCGCTCCATGCGGGGGAAGTACTGAATATTTCCTGGGAGATACAGTACCAGGGAACATTATCAATTATATATAAAGGTTCGATTGTAAAGTACCAGGGAAGACTTTCTAAAGCGCACAGCACACTTACTGTTCCGATAACCACAGCTGCTGTTTTCTCAGTGCAATATTTCGTCTTTAGCTTCTCACAACAAATGGTTACAAATCGATCAAATGTGAAAGCGACTGTCAACCAGACAGAAATCATTGTGGTTGCAAAAATCAGGAAATAAATTGACCTGCAGATGGGAGTAATGAACAGGAATGAATCTGTGAAATAAAGACTTGGAATCCACCTCAAAATAGGATCTGTGATAATGACAAGCAGATCAGACACTGCCATTCCCACCAGGTAGTGAGTGACACATTTGGAGAGACCGCACTTTCCTCGGGACAGGATCAGAATCGCCACCAGGTTAACTGAAAGAGATAGAAAAGGATGCAGAGATATTAATGGCCAGACCTCAAGTTAAAACAGACCTCAAGTTTGACATGATCTAGTATTAAATTGACAGCTTTGTTGCAGCATCCAGCATTTCGGTCAGAATATTTTTTGAACACATTTATCAATAATTGATTTGTAAAAATAAAGGTGAAATAAAATGATCATTGGATGCAGTGGAAGGTCTAGGTGAGGGCGCGCTGCCAGGGTGGAAGGGCAAAGGGTTTTTCAAAGAAGGAATCCAATGGTTTAAATCCAGTTTAGCCTCCAGACCAATGGCCGAGTAAGTGAGGAGCAGGGAAGCTGTTTTTTACTTCTTGGTTAAGAGAGTTAACGTGGGCTGATCCGAAAAGTGAAAATGTCGAGTGCCGCTGTGGTGAGTGCTAGACAGTTTTAGGTCGGGAAGAGGCCGATGGAGGCTGAGCCAGAGAGTGGATTGGAGTGATATAAACAAAATGACATTTGGGAACTGGGGAGGAGGCAGGTCCTGAAGGGTTTGTAAAGCGAGCAAAGTGAAGCACCATTTCATTCGGTAAATAACTGCTTCCATTAAGTTATTTACTCAGTTCAGAAATAATTAAGAGGAATATTCACTAAAACAGGTTGAGGATATGACCGGAGTAACACACAGGGAGTGAGTCCAGCAGTAAATCTCACCCAATCTAGCAAAATCCTAATCATACCTTCAACTCACAGTTTCACTATAATAGTTACAGAAAATTTAGCAGTTCATATTCGTGAATTATTCATACTGTGGCCTCTCTCCCTCTTTCTCCTTCTTCCTTCATTCTCCCTCTGTCTTTCTCTCTCTCCCTCTATTTCATTTTCCCTATTCATTCTCGCTTGCTCTCTCTCTCTCACTCAACTTCTCTCTCTATCCACAGCTCGTACCCTGTCCAATCGCTTCTCCAGATTATTCAAGCGTCCACATGCTCACTCAACATGATAACTCAGGTAAATCACCCTCCACAATCCAGCATGTGCACAACTCAGAATGTTCTGATCAAAGGTCACGGACCTGAAATTTTAACCTTCTTTCTCACTCCTCAGATGTTGACTGATCAACTGTGTATTTGAAACACTTATTGCTTTTATCTCAGATTGCCAGCATCTGCAATATTTTGCTTTTATTTACTTATCCAACATAATTTCTATGGATCGGCCATAATTGTCGTTACTCTAACATTGGCAGGACTGAATCCATCACCTTTATTCCAATCCAGCAACTGTATCCCAGGTATTCATTCCAATCCACCTGATAGCTGCTGTCTTTGAATGACCGTCAGAACACTATATGACCCCAGGTTATGCTTCATACGTATTGTTACTATCGAGGCTGGAGGTGTGCACTGTTCATTCACTCCCACCTTTCCACAGGTCACAACATATTCTTAACATTTTCTCAGTTACGGATCCAGTCAATTATCTTCCTCAGAATAAAATGTACTAACCATGTTTCTTTGCTGAACAGCAAAATTAACTGTTTATTACAGAACAATTCATAATTAGTAATAAATTAAAATAATATCAGATCGGTCAAATTATTAAAAATCGAACATTATTTTTTTAAGTCCCCTTTGGTACCTTACCGCTTCACGCATGTGCACATAGACACACATACGCACACCCAGAAACACACACATGCACACACTTACATATGTACTTGCCCACCCCTGAAAAAAGTAAATAGCAGATGAGACACGCCCCGACGAACGGCCACAAAGTCCAAACCTCGAGCACACACAAGCAAGGTCTTTAGAATATTCTAGAATTTGCTGCCTTCAGGCGCCGTTGAAAAGGAATTTAACAGGCCTTCTTGAAAGACAGGAAACAAGAGGAATTGGCTTATTAAACTTCACAGAGTCGTTTTGGGAATTGCGAGAAAAAGAGCTGGGTAGTGGCCTTCTGTTCGTGCTTGGAATACGTTCCTTCTGCTGCAGCAAACATGACTTTCGGCTCCTTCCAGAAGGTATCACAAACACACAAACACAGTGACTCACAACCAAAACTTTTAACAGTTTTCTGCCCTCCCAGATTTTCTCTGTTCCCACTGGGCTTGTCCATTCAAAGGAGTGCTTGTCACTTTTCGGCCCCTATTGTCAGAGCTTCAGCTTTTCTTTAACCCAAGCCATGTAACAAACAGCAACACTGTTGCTAATCCGGCTCCCTCAGTCCTCCTGATTAAAAAAAATCTGGCACATTGTTTAGCTTAACTATATATATATATTTTAAATATATGTTTTTTAACAAAACTGTGTCACGTTCATAGCACCATGTGTCATGCCGAAACAGTTATCTCCTGCTTCCACATCACAGCATCACTACTCTTGGTTCCACTCTTGCCTTAGTTCATCAGATATTGAAACGTACTTCCATGCCTTTGTCTCATCCAGACTGGAATGCACCAATTGTCACGTGGCACACAGCCACCCCACCCGGCCCCCCACCCCCCGCACCACTATCCATTCACTTATGGATCTAGCAATCTGCTGCCTTTATCCTATCCCATGCCCGGTTCCTCTCAAGAAACATTGCTCTATTTTCTGACTTGCATTGCATGGAGAATCCCAACGTCTCCAGTTTATTTTTTCCTTCCTTGCATTTCAAAGCAACACAGAATCCATTTATCCCTATTATTTTATTCCATTGCGTTGTATCCTTAATTCTTAATATGATTACCTCAAAAAGTCTATCAACCTCAGTTCTCTAATGTTTATTGGTCCCCTAATGATATATGTATTTGACCTGCAAACGTCTCAGCTTGTCCCCAGCTCAGAGCTTCTTACGATTAAGAAGCAATTGTCATGCAGACCCCCACCTGCCCAGAATGAGGCATATTAAATTTGTCATTTTAAACTGTTACTGGAAAGAAAAAAGGACTTGTTAAAGTAAATAAACAGACGCTTGCCTTTAGAATCATTTTCAGACTGACAGATAGTGCTTGGAGGGACAAAAGGGTTGCTTCCCTTCTCCATTTATCCGAAAATGGACTTTGAGCACCAAGGTATGGTGTGGAAAAGGCATTCCAGGTTGATTTCTAAGATGGCCGAATACACAAACAGACATGGCCAAACTAACTAGTCTCATGACTAACCTGCTTGGCGACCTGGGTTTTCTGAATTGTGCAAAAGGTTTGAAGTCAGCAGAGATTGAATGGCCCTGGACTGAAAATACCTCTTCTGGCCTGCTCTCCCTCCCTTTCTCATGGAACTCCAACTCCACTGAAGACACATGAACCCCAAGAGAGAAAGGTCTCCTGCACAGCGTAATGTTTAAGAATAATACTGGGCCACAAGGAAAAGCAAGGTCTAACTACAATCAGGGACTCTGCAGCGAGCTCGAAGAACCATAACAAAAACTCGTGTTCAGATACTGCCTCAAACTTTTCCACTTCATTGTTTCTGCTCTTTTCTGCCTCTCCTGCATGTGTGTCTTGCGTATGCACGCTAGCGTGGGTGCATCTTGTATCCCTATGCGTTAAGTTTAATAGAATTTCAACGTTTCTTCTTTAAACCTAAGATAACATGTTTTGGGATGGTTTCCTTGCCTTATAATTGGAAAGCAGTGAACAAGGATTCACAAGGGGGGAGCTTTAAACAGGGTGTGTTTATAATTAAACCCTGTTCCGTTAAGATCAGGTGAAGGCTGAGAGGGAAAGTTAGACCCCTTTCTCACCAGATCGTAACACTATTCTGATTTATCATTCTTTGGTGCACAGTGAATGACCTCAAACCTCCCCACATTGAACTCCATATCCCACAGTTTATCAAATCAGTTAAGCTATCGACAACTCATTTGTACAATTTTCTTTCCATCTACACTATTTACTGAGTCACTTAACTGACAGTCGTCAGCAAACCTAGATGTATGGACCTCGGCTCCTTAATTCAAATTATGTGGAAATACAGTGAAAAGCTGTGCCCTCAGTCCAGATCACTGGGAGGCACTAATAATCACATCCTGTATTGGATTGCTTTCGTACTTCAATTCAAATATTTACTTTAAACACCAAAGTACACAAGAAGCTCATGTAACGGTGGAGAATTCGGTCCTTAACTGCACATCACATAAAAAGATTCCAGTATCTGTTTCTTCCATGTATTATTGTTTAGTTGTAGTATGCACATAATGTAGAGATCGAAGGTATAATTGGTTTAAGTGTTGTGAATATAGAACTGTATGTACAGGTTCCGAAACTTGTTTGATCTCATCGTGAGCACATCCCACAAATAACCCAGGACATTCATATACACAGATAGGGTGGACACTCATTCCCACAGCTGGCATTGTTCAATCTATCTGCAATACATAGAACACATAAAATTGAGTACCTCTTCCAGACCAGAACCCATGCTACTTGAAATTTCATCTCTTGTAATTTTAAAGTCCAGAGTTAGATTGTGGATTTGCTCAATCAACAAAACTACACCATCAACACTGCGATTTATAATCTGCAATTAACTAGAATGGCTCGTGATTCCAAGAAATCCAGTCCAAACTGATACAACATAACATCAATACATTTACAACGAATCCCTCTGACAGTAAATAAATTGAACTGCAGTGAATCAGAGAAGGGGATGTTAAAGGGTGATCAGCAAACTCAGTTCAGTTGCTAGACCTCTGAAGCAGCGTCAGATTCCCACAAGGAACTACTTCACCAAAGTGATAACCAGTAAAATATTGAAAGTCCAGTGAAACCCACTCTTAGGGCCAAAATAGGCGACGGGTGGAACATTTTGTGACCCGCACACACGTCACTAAGTCGCAGAGCATTTGTGATTCCAAATGCGTGGCTCATTCGCATGGCCAGGTCGGCTGTCACCGAACTAATAATAACGTGGAGGGAGAAGTGAGCCGTCCCTCCATCCCTGGCATGGGCTTTCAGCACCAATGCGCAGTTGCCGGCGTCGTTTTTAATGGGCTTGTCGCCCGAAATGATCATTTAAATTTTTAGAGACACGCTTATTTTAACGATTATAAAAGTGAATTAAAAAAAAAATCAATGCCCTCTTCCACCACCCCCAATGGCATCACACATCATTCCTGCCCTTCGCAGCCCCCACCACCCCCAACCCGCCCCGGGAATACCTACTGTTAATATTTGAACTTCCCACAGCCCCCAACCGCTTAAATGTCGGAATCTTTGTCCTTTCCCCCTTCCCATTACCCTTTCGACCAATCCACAGCATTGTAACCCCGCTTCCCCTCCCTACGCTAGGAAATATCACCTCCTCCCCCTCCCCACAGCTGTGGCACCTCATTTCGGGGATTCGAAGGTACGGCATTGCCGCCGCCTGAATGAAAATCCAAACCTGCTGGCAGAATCACTGCGGCGTGCATATTAATAAAAGCGAAGTATCCATTTGCATATTCTAATGCAGTTCCTGTCGCCAAGCAGCGGGGTGTCATCCGCCGCTGAGATCAGGACGGGCCCTGCCCCAGCAGATGGGTCGGCCCACTTCCCACACCCCACACGACACCCACCCCCCCCCACCCCGCCCCGCCACCGCCACCGTTACCCTTACCAGCGTCGGTGAACCTTTACAATCCAGCCCTTGATGTTGGGGAAAGAGGACACTGAACTGCCTCATCGTAAATCACCGAAATTGGAATCATGAAGCAATATCCCAGGCCAGGTTAGCTCCACAACTCCTGCTGGTCTGATCACTGCTCTTAAAACCTTGACGGGAACACACCTAGACTACTGTGTGCAGTTTTGTTCTCCTTATTTAAGGAAGAATACACATAAATTGAGAGAGGTTCAGAGCAGCCTCACTCATTGATGCGTGTTAAAAGGGGCTGTTGCGCGAGGAAAGGTTGAATAGTTTCAGCCTATAAACTTCAGAGTTTAAAGGTATGGGAGACATATTGAAATATGAAATTCTGAGGAAGAACCACAGGTGAGAGGATGTTTCCCCTTGAGGAGGAATCAAGAACTGGGAGGGGAGGGCGCGGCGGGGGGAGGGGGGGGGGGTGGTTGCGGGGGCCAAAAGGTGCACATTTCCGGTGAAGCTGAGGAGGAATTCATTTTCGGTGAGAGTCATGAATCTTTGGAATAGTCGACCCCAGACAGCTGCAGAGGCTGAGTCATTGATTATATACAAGGATAAGATAGAGAGATTTTTGAACTGTAGGTTATTCAAGAATTGTGGCGAACAAGCGAGAAAATGGTTTTGAGGCCGAGATCAAAATACAAATGATCTTAATGTATTGTGGAGCAGAATCGAGGGGCCAATGGCCTACGCTGGTTCCTATTGTTTATATTCTTACGCACTTAGCCCGAGCACCTGATTCCAATACATTAATTTGCGATATTAATCTGATCACATTCTCAGGGATGAAACAACATAAATCATTACACATAAAGAAAGTCGTGCAAGCCCGAACATTTAGAATCGAATGCATTCTCTCAACGGACAGTACACTGAATAATCCAATACTAATGCAAGGATTTGATGAACAAAGATCATCACTGTCAGTATGCTTCTGTTAAAACACCAAATGTGCAGAGCCTTCGGGTAGCCCATCATTCAACAGAACAGACAATTGCTAAAACAATCAGCAAGTATGACATTATCAACTACAACAGTCGATTTAATATTGATTTGCTACAATAGCAGCTGGAGATAACAGCTTACCGGGAACTCCAATGGTAGCAAGAAACGGATAGTAAATATCTTCAATCTGATATATTACTGGATATCCCATTTCTGTGAGAAGCACCAACTGCTGTTGTTCTGTAATCCACAGCTCTGGTAGTCATTCTGAATTGATACATATTAACAGGCCCTGATTTATACAGGGGATAAGTCTCCACTGACATGGCTATTCCCCTGATCGTTGCTATTAGTGACAGACACTTGAACAAACACATTACATCGGTAGCTTTGTCTGCGATGTTAACAAAATGGTACATACAACATGAATATCTTAAAGTCCAGCAAAATATATTAATCAGACCTCTCTTTGGGATAAGGCCGATACATGTCAGCATACAGGACAGATCCTGCAATAATGAGCGACTTCACATGCAGGCTTCATGCAATTGTAATGACAATGTTCACTCCCAATGATTCATGAATAAATGCTGCAGAGTTTTCCAGAGTATACACTGAATCCAGGAATGCAAGCTGTTAAAATGTGAACTTTGACACGACGACAGTTATATCCATGCTCAGGGTTGCCCCTGGGTGATAGTAGGGGCAGCCTCTGAGCGTGCTTCATTGACAACCCTCTCGCTGCTATTTCATTGCAAATGTTTTATCAGTTCATTCTACAGTGGCTAAAGAATAGTAAAATTAGAACTTGGCCATCTCCTGACACTATTCCTCCAGTTCACTCCTCACTGGGGCGCCAATATCCACCTTCCTTCTATCCAAAACTCTACTGTACATCTCCATCCCCCAATAGGTCTAGCAGCTCACACAACGCAATGGTTTTCACTGACCTACATTACATTTCAAATTGCTCAACGGCTTACATTTAAAATACTGGTCCTCAGCTTAAAACCTGGTCGTGGTCTCAAAATTCACGATCTCCACCCTCTCTTCCAAACATGCATCAAACCTCGCTCGTGATCTCTCCATATCTCTGACATTGGGCACTTTTGTTGGAACTGCCCTTTCCTGGTTCATATCTTACTGATACGATGAAAGCCACACCTTCCTCCGCAATGGATTCCCTTCACCCGCCAGCCTGTGCCTGACCTTCCTATTTTGCCTCCTCCTCCCCCACACCTTCATGTTACCCAATGACAACAGCACCTAATTACATGGGGTCAGCTTCCACATGTGTGCTGGCAACACCATGGTCCAGCTCTCCACCAACTCTCTCGACCTTCCACTGCCTCTGTGTGACCATACTACAAATGTCTGTTTAGCAGGAGCTTCAGTTTTCGCCAACTAAATATATGAAATACCAAAGCATCTTTCGCTCGACCACAGAGTCCATACTCATGTCACTGACACCATTCCCCATCCTAGCTGTTGTGCCAGGCTCAGTATGATTTTTTGTAACGTTTATTCTGTTGGTTCCTGATGAACCTCAGATGTCAAAACCCTTCGGTCAAAAAAAAGATACCCCTGCCAAACATCGCTCGGCTCTCGCACTGCCTTAGTCCATCTGGCACTGAAACATCTGCATCTTGGAGGTGAGGCCGTGGAAATCTATTGGAGAGCATTTGTGATTTTCTTATACTGTGGAACTGTTTGGCACCATCGTGTTGATAATCCTTTTCAGAGGATTAGTACGGACGATTGTTATTCCATAAGCTAACTAACGTGTAATCTTTTAGATATACAAGCATAGAATGTGATTTAATTCTTGTTCATGTGTAATTTGCATTAAATCTTGAATTGAGAATGGAAGACTCAAAGCTGGAGGACGTGATTTGGAGATGAAAGATGAGATTGACCAAAGGGAAATTCCTCGTAGCTTTGACTTGGCAAACTATGGCGAAGCTGGTAAGTAAAATTAGTGAAGAGGGAGTAGAAGTATACATTGTGTCATTTGAGAAATTGCCACAATTTGGAATGGCTCAAATCATCTTAGGAAAGCTCCTGGAGACTCTTTTCAAAGGGAAATCTTTGGAGGTGTACTCATCTCCTTCAGATTATCGCTGACGTGACGAGAACAATGTGGACTGTTTTTCTCAATGCTTAATAGTTGATGTTGCAGTAATGGGAAGCGGGTGACCCTTTCACAACCAACATTTACTGCCCATCCCTAATTGCCCCTGACAGCTGAATGACCTGCTGGGCCATTTCTGAAGGCAGTTAAGAGTTAACAATATGGATGTGGGTCTGGAGTCGCATGTAGAGCAGACAAGCATATTTCTTTCCCTCAAGGTCAACTAGGCGGGTGTTTGCGACACCAGATGTCAATTTTCATGGCACCATTACTGAGAATAGCCTTCAATTACAAATTGTCTTTTAGTTTAGTAATTTTATTAATTAATTGAATTTAAATAAATTAGCACCAGCTTCTGTTTTGGGATTTGAACCAGTGTTGTCATCTTGCACGGGCTTGACAACACTTTAATGCAGATATGACGACTAGTCACTGGTAAATATTGCTTTATAGGGATCACAACCCAGTCGATTTTTCTGCAGAAAAAGCAAAACAAAGAAAGCCAGGTTGTTTCAGTGGAGAATATTGTTACAGCCATTTGCACCTGAAATTGGACATCTTGCAGAGAAAAGCAATGTCATTGCTGATGATCTGACCAGAGTTCGAAGAGAAGCAAGTCTGAAGGAAAGCTCTGAATTGTGAGAATTTTGACTTGTCTGAAGTCTATTAATCTTCCATTTGTTATTGGTAAATTTAGTAAAATTGTCGGCTGTCCCTTGATTCGAGGATGACGTGTACATCGGTTCACAATTTGCTGCCATGAGTCATCATGTGACAGAATAGGCCAATTCTCGATCCACAGATTTTTGGGCACTTGGGACAGGGTTTCACACGAGGCGTTGGGATCCCGAGCGTGGGATTTGATTCCTTTTCTTTCCTGCTCTGTCGCCACTCTGCTTCATCATTAAGGAGATTGGACTCAAAGCATGAGAGACAAGTTGTCCCATTTTGAACGGTTTTGGAAAACTCCTCCCAGCCATCAATATCAAAGCTGCCACGCTTCAGAGAGAGCTTCTGAGTGTCTTTGAAATATTTCCTTTGTCCTCGCGGGAGGACATTTGAGAATTGGGAAAACAGTACCTGGCGGGGGATACGAGTTTTGAGCATCCAAATAGAGTATCTTGTCCATCGAAGTTGTTGTTCTTCAGGAAATTTGCGTGAATGCTTGTGGAGCTGGTTTCAAAAATGAAACTAGCGTGTTTTCGATGGTTCTTCCCGTTAATCTGGAGGATGCAGCAGAGTCATAGCTGATGAAATTTCTCTGGCGCTTTTATTTGTCACTGATACACAGTTCAGGTCTCACAGCGGAACAGGAGTACGGCGATGGCAACTGTTTGTACACTAGCACTTTTGTTGACTTGCAGAAGTCTAAACTGTCAAACATTCGCTGCTGTAGTTTGTAGATGGCTGAGCTGGCACAGCTGATCTAGTGTTGGATCTCCCCATCAATGGCGGCCTGTTGAGAGAGGTGGCTGCTAGGTTCTGGGAAGTTTTCAACGCATTCCAGAGTCTCTCCTTCAACGTATATCGGATATGGAATATTTGGATAGCCACAAATAAGTTGACATATCAGTTTTGTTTTGGCAACAATACAGGACATTCAAGTCCCCTCCGTGTAGAATTGAAGAGATAGAGAGTGCCTTTGAAATCTGGAGCAGTATGGGGAATGACACTGCAGTCATCCACAAACTGTAGACCATGTATGTCTGTGGCGTATAGGTTTAGGTTTGACACAGAGGCGACTGAGGCTAAAGAATTTTCTATCGAGGCGAAATTTGAAGCCCTCACCAGAGGGCAGTTGAACTTTGATGAGGCGAGCAGCCACTGTCAGCTAAATCATATATAGTATTAGTAAAATATAGTATGTGCTCTTTGATTGCATGTCACCTCTGCAGTACACAATAAGTTGCTTGTAAAAAATGTTTACAGTATTCAGACCGTATTGAATTTTCTAACTGTTTGAACGAAGCCCTTACTGTAGTAAGGCATTCCTTTTCCCAATGCGGGAAGTGTGATGACTACTAGGCCTGGATGTAATGCCACACCACTCCCAGAGATGGAATATGAGGCGTGTGTCCCATCGATGTGCGATGGCTGGAAGGTGAGGAAGGTCCTGTCATTTTTCCATCACAATGCTACAAATTGGGCGTGGAAAAGGCTTTCCTGGCCAGAGGCCAATTGAGGGCCCTAAGAGGCCTATTATTACCTGCTTAAGGGCCTATTCCTGCCGCTAGTGGAATCAAGCCCTGTTAAGTGAACGTCCTCTCTATAGGTTTGTCTGTCCTCCCCACAAAGGGCCCCAGCAGAGAACAACCCACACCTTCGAAAAGCCCACCCTCCGACATTCATTCCCCCACCGTCCTTCCCCATCATCCGTGCCTGCCAGACTATGAGCTGTGTCGTTAAAAGTCACCAAAATTAGATTTATAAAGTAATACTGCAGAGCAGGCTAGTTCCACGAGGTGAAAATGTTCTCAGAGCATTGGTGGCGCCACATCTTGAGTCCTGTTTACAATTGTTGTCCTCTTACTTCGCAAGCAATATATACGCATTGAAGCCAGTTATGAGAACGTTTATTGGGCAGATTTCGAGCATAAAGGGGCAGCTTTGTACGGACTGGTTGAGCTGGGATACTTTAACGTTAAGACGAATTGAAACATGTCACATTATGACTACTCCAGTTCAATTCCTGGTCAATGGTAACCCCCTGAATGTTGATAATGGGGGATTCAGCACTGGTAATGCCATTGAACGTCAAGAGCAGATTGCTAGATTCTCTCTTGTTGGAGATGGCCATTGCCTCCATCCAGTTTTATTCTTGTTAACTTCTTAGCGGTTTTATACACCTTAGTGACTTGCTAGGCTATTGCAGAGTCAACCATATTGCTGTGGGACTGGAGACACATGTTAGCAGATTTCAATCCCGAAAACAATAAATGAACTAAATGGGCATTTACAACAATCGATGATGGTAGTAATCTCAGGATTGCTACCAGTGCCACGTGATAGTCAGAATAGAAATGAAAGAATAGACAGGATCAATGCGTGACTTGAGAGATGGTGCACGAAGGATGGGTTCAGATTTTTGGGACATTGGGACCTGTTCTGGGGGAGGTGGGACTATTACAAATTGGACGGTCTATACCTGGGCCGGACTGGAACCAATGTCCTTGGGAGTGCATTTGCTAACGATGTTGGGGAGGATTTAATCTGCTGTGGCAGAGGGTTGGGAACCAAATGAGGAGTTCAGTGGACAGTAAGGAGGTAGTAACGAAAGCCTGTAAGGAACTAGATAATGAAGTCAGCGTGACTAAGAGGAAGAGTAGGCAGGGAGTAGATGATGAGCGCAAAGGGAGTGGTGGTCTGAGGTGCATTTGTTTTAATGCAAGAAGTGTCGTAGGTAAGGCAGATGAACTTAGGGTTGGATGAGTACTTTGGAGTATGGCGTTATTGCGATTACTGAGACTTGGTTAAGGGAAGGGCATGATTGGCAACTAAGTATCCCAGGATATCGATGCTTCAGGCGGGATAGAGAGGGAGGTAAAAGGGGTGGAGGAGTTGCATTACTGGTCAAACAGGATATCACAGCTGTGCTGAAGGAGGGCACGAAGGAGGACTCGAGCAGTGAGGCAATATGGGCAGAACTCAGAAATAGGAAGGGTGCGGTAACAATGTTGGTTCTGTACTACAGGCCTCCCAACAGCGAGCGTGAGATAGAGGTACAAATATGTAAACAGATTATGGAAAGATGTAGGAGCAACAGGGTGGTTGTGATAGGAGATTTTAATTTTCCCAACATTGACTGGGATTCACTTAGTGTTAGAGGTCTAGATGGAGCAGAATTTGTCAGGAGCATCCAGGAGGGTTTTCTAGAGCAGTATGTAAATAGTCCAACTCGGGAAGGGGCCATACTGGACCTGGTGTTGGGGAATGAGCACGGCCAGGTGGGTGAAGTTTCAGTCGGGGACTACTTTGGGAATAGTGATCACAATTCCATAAGCTTTAAAATACTCATGGACAAAAATGCGAGTGGTCCAAAAGGAAGACAGCTAAATTGGGGGTAAACCAGCTATACCAAAATTCGGCAGGAGCTGGGGAATGTCGTTTGGGAGCAGCTGTTTGAAGGTAAATCCACATGTGATATGTGGGAGGCTTTTAACGAGAGGTTGATTAGCGTGCAGGAGAGACATGTTCCTGTGAAAATGAGGGATAGAAATGGCAAGATTAGGGAACCATGGATGACAGGTGAAACTGTGAGACTAGCTAAGAGGAAAAAGGAAGCATACATAAGGTTTAGGAGGCTGAAGAAAGACGAAGCTTTGAAAGAATATGGGGAATGTAGGACCAATCTGAAACGAGGAATTAAGAGGGCTAAAAGGGGTCATGAAATATCTTTAGCAAACAGGGTTAAGGAAAATCCCAAAGCCTTTTATTCATATATAAGGAGCAAGAGGGTAACGAGAGAAAGGATTGGCCCACTCAAGGACAAAGGAGGAAAGTTATGCGTGGAGTCAGAGAAAATGGGTGAGATTCTAAACGAGTACTTTGCATCGGTATTCACCGAGGAGAGGGACATGAAGGATGTTGAGGTTAGGCACAAATGTTTGATTACTCCAGGTCAAGTCGGCATAAGGAGGGAGGAAGTGTTGGGTATTCTAAAAGGCATTAAGGTGGACAAGTCCCCAGGTCCGGATTGGATCTATCCCAGGTTACTGAGGGAAGCGAGAGAGGAAATAGCTGGGGCCTCAACAGATATCTTTGCAGCATCTTTAAACACGGGTGAGGTCCCTGAGGACTGGAGAATTGCTAATGTTGTCCCCTTGGTAAAGAAGGGTGGCAGGGATAATCCAGGTAATTATAGACCGGTGAGCCTGACGTCAGTGGTAGGGAAGCTGCTGGAGAAGTTACTGAGGGATAGGATCTATTCCCATTTGGAAGAAAATGGGCTTATCAGTGATAGTCAACATGGTTTTGTGCAGGGAAGGTCATGTCTTACCAACTTAATAGAATTCTTTGAGGAAGTGCCAAAGCTGATTGATGAGGGAAGGGCTGTAGAGGTCATATACATGGATTTCAGTAAGGCGTTTGATAAGGTTCCCCATGGTAGGCTGATGGAGAAAGTGAAGTCGCATGGAGTCCAGGGTGTAGTAGCTAGATGGATAAAGAACTGGCTGGGCAACAGGAGACAGAGAGTAGCAGTGGAAGGGAGTTTCTCAAAATGGAGATGCGTGACCAGTGGTGTTCCACAGGGATCCGTGCTGGGACCACTGTTGTTTGTGATATACATAAATGATTTAGAGGAAAGTATAGGTGATCTGATTAGCAAGTTTGCAGACGACGGTAAGATTGGTGGAGTAGCAGATAGTGAAGGTGACTGTCAGAGAATACAACAGAATATAGATAGGCTGGAGAGTTGGGCAGAGAAATGGCAGATGGAGTTCAATCAGGGCAAATGCGAGGTGATGCATTTTGGAAGATCCAATTCAAGAGTGAACTATGCAGTAAATGGAAAAGTCCTGGGGAAAATTGATGTACAGAGAGATTTGGGTCCATTGTTCCCTGAAGGTGGCAACGCAGCTCAATAGAGTGGTCAAGAAGGCATACGGCATGCTTTCCTTCATCGGACGGGGTATTGAGTACAAGAGTTGGCAGGTCATGTTACAGTTGTATAGGACTTTGGTTCGGCCACATTTGGAATGCTGCATGCAGTTCTGGTCGCCACATTACCAAAAGGATGCAGATGCTTTGGAGAGGGTGCAGAGCAGGTTCACCAGGATGTTGCCTGGAATGGAGAGCGCTAGCTATGAAGAGCGGTTGAGTTGATTAGGATTATTTTCATTAGAAAGACGGAGGTTGAGGGGGGACCTGATTGAGGTGTACAGAATCATGAGAGGTATAGACAGGGTGGATAGCAAGAAGCTTTTTCCCAGAGTGGGGGATTCAATTACTAGGGGTCGCGAGTTCAAAGTGAAAGGGGAAAAGTTTTGGGGAGATATGCGTGGAAAGTTCTTAACGCAGACGGTGGTGGGTGCCTGGAATGCGTTGCTGGCGGAGGTGGTAGACGCGGGCACGATGGCATACACAGATACATGAATGGGCAGGAAGTAAAGAGATAAAGACCCTTAGAAAATAGGCGTCATGTTTAGATAGAGGCTCTGGATCGGCACTAGCTTGGAGGGCCGAAGGGCCTGTTCCTGTGATGTAATTGTCTTTGTTCTTTTTGTTATTATTAAATTAGATTTCCATTTCAACTTTATTCTGTGAAATCAAATTCCACTTCCTGCTGAGGGGAGATTTGAACCTACGTTCCCAAAGCAGCATCCTGGGTGCGTAGGT
Source organism: Heterodontus francisci (assembly GCF_036365525.1). Lineage (NCBI taxonomy): Eukaryota > Metazoa > Chordata > Chondrichthyes > Heterodontiformes > Heterodontidae > Heterodontus > Heterodontus francisci. The sequence continues at coordinate 177,492 of NW_027141781.1, forward strand.
TACTAGTTTATCGACAATAGCACTGTACCATCACCTGCCCTACGCTGTGGTGCTGTCTCTATATTCGGTGACCGAATGGAGATTGGTTGATTGCTTTGTGGAACACTTACACTCAGTCCAAAAGCATGATCCTGAGGTTCTGGTCGCTTGCATTTTCAGCACCCCACTCTGGCTCCCATGCCCACTTTCGGTCCTTGGCCTGCTGCAGTGTTCCAGTGAACATCAATGCAAGCTCGAGGAGCAGCACCTCATCTTTTAATTCGGCACTCTCCAGCCTTGCAGGCTGAACACTGAGTTCAATAATTTCAGAGCATGACTGGCCTCTTTTGTCTTTATATTTTTAAATATTTTTATTGTAATGTATTTTTTAACCATGTGCCTGTTCTTCGTGCGGATAGAGTTGCTCATAACTTTGCTATTAACACTCTCTCTGGACTAATGCTTTGTCTTTCAATGGAAGCATTAATACCCTCTTTGCTGTTGCCTCAGACAGCTTTTTATTTTATCTCTCCTGACCTCTGCTCTATCACACACATTCCCTTTTTATCTCTTCCGCACCAAGCCACCCCTGCTCCTTCACTTGCTTAAAACTTTATTCCTTTCCAAGTCTTGCCAATTCTCTTGAAGGGTCACAGACGTGAAACGTTAACTCTGTTTCTCTCTCTACAGATGCTGCCTGACCTGTTGAGTATTTCCCAGCACTTCCTGATTTTATTTCACATTTATTGAAATTCTGTCTGTTGTAACTTTGAAGTTCAGAGTTCGTCTGTGGGCTGGGTCAATAAAAAAAACGCAACAACGCTGCGTTTTATAATCTGCAAATAACGAGAGGGGCTCTGGATTCCAACAAATACAATGCACAACAGAAAATGAACATTTTACGATTAAATTGAAGTCAAATGAAGTACATAAATTCATCCGCAGTGTATCAGAGAAGGAGATGCCAAAGTGTCAGCAGCAAACTCAGTTCAGCTGCCAGAACTTTGCAGCAGCATTAAGTTGACACAAGTAAATAATACAACAGCAATGATGACCAATAGAAATACTGAAATCCGAGTGAAACTGAGACATGATGTTGGGGAAGGGAAAAAAAACTACTGCCTCCTTGTAACACTGAGACTGCGAACTGTGTTATTATAAATCACCAAAATTATGTTCATGAAGTAATATTCCAAGACAGGTTTGTTCTGCAAAGTGAAACTTTTAGCAACTCCTGATGGTCTGGTAATTGTTCTTAAAAGTTGCTTGGACCACATCTAGATTATTGTGTATAGTTTTGGTGTCCTTAAGGAGAGTATGCATGCTTTGAGGGCAATTCAGAGAAGGATCACGGTTCGACTCCTGAGGTGAAGGGGCTGTCTTGTGGGGAAAGGTTGAACAGGTTGGGCCGATGCTCCTTTGAGTTTAGAAGTATGAGAGAAGTATTTAAACATGCTAAAGTGTGAGGGAACTTGACCGGGGGATGATGAGAGGAAGTTTTCCCTCGAGGGGGAATCCAGAACTAGGCGGCATCGGTTGAGCATTTCAGAAGGAGATTAGGAGGAATTTGTTTTTTAAAAGGGTGATGAATTGTTGGAATTCTCGAGCCCAGAGAGCTGTGGAGGCTGAGCCATTGATTATATTCAGTCTATGATGGAGAGAATGTTGAACTCTCGTGGATTCTGTGGTGATGACGAAGAAGCAGGAAAGGGAATTTGAGGCCAAAACCAGATCAGGAATGATCATATAGAAAGGCGAAGAAACTCGAGGGATCGAATGGCGTACGCCTTCTCCTATTGCTTATATTCCTGCATACATAATCCTTGCACCTGATTCCAGTATAATTAGTTCTGACATTAACCAAATAAAACTATTAGGCTTGATTAACAAAATCATGACAGACATAAAGAAACTCATACAAGTCCGAACATCTAAAATATGAGGATATTCCACATCCAACAACACATCCAGTAAAGAGAATAAACCAGTAATAATGCAAGGAATTGACTAACAGTGATCAAAGTTATTATGCGGCTGCTACAGGACCAAATGAACAGAGACTTATGACAATCCGTCATTCAAATGATCAAAGTGAACAGACGGCTGTATAAAACATACAGCGAGTAAAGCACTTTCAGATACAGCAGTCAAATAATGCTAATTTACGCCATTAACAACTGGAGAAAAAGTGGCGTACTGGAAACTCCAAAGGCTGAAAAAATTCGATACTAAATACGTCCTATCATATGTATTACTGGATATTTAGCTTCTTTGTGAAGCATTGACCTGTGTTGGTCTGAGAATCAGAGCTCTGGCAGTCACTATGAACTGATCCATTATGACAGATAGTAATTTATACAGAGGATAAGTCTCCAATGACATGGGCTATACCCCTGATCATTGATATTAGTGGCAGTCAATTGAACAAACATATTACATCAGCAACTTTGACTGCATTGTAAATAAAATGGTGCATACAAAACAAACATCTCAAAATCCAGCAAATTATCCTCATCAGACCTCTGCCGGGGATAAGACTGAAAACGGTAATCATACAAGATTGATTCCACAATAATGCACAGCATAGTTTACTGGTTTACAATAATTGCAATGATAATATTCATTCGTAACGATTCATTTATAAATGTCACCGATGTCTCCTCAGTACACACTGAATCCAAGGACATAAGCATTTAAAATGAGAAACTTTACAAGAAAACAGTTTAGTCCATGTGTGAGATTGCAGCTGATAACTTAGTGCAGGTATCACTAGGAGAATGATACTCCTCTGTCTGTTATTTTTATTGCATATGTTTAGCGGTTTATTCTACTGTGGCTTCTGTAAAAATAGAACTGTGGCACTGACGGACAATATCCCTCTGGTTCACTCCTGACTGGCAACAGGATCTCAACCTTCCTTCCATCCAACACTGTGTTGTACAAATCCATCCCTCAACAAGTCCAGCTCGCCCAACACTGTCACATTCACTGACCCTGATTAGATCTCAATCCGCCCAACAACTTACATTTAAAATTATCATTCCCAGGTAAGATCCCGTCATGACCTAAGCCATCATCATCTCTACTCCTGCAAAACTGCATCAAAACTCACCCGTGATCGCTCCATACCTCCGACATTAGCCGCTTATGGAAGGACTGCCCTTGCTTGGTTCTTAACTCACTGATCTCATCATAGCCAGGGAATCTCCAGCAATGGCTATTCCTCCCACTACCAACACTTTTCAATCACCAGACCTGAACTTACGATTTTTGCATCGTCCTCTTCCACTTCTGCATTCTTCCCAGCGGCAACAACAACGACAGACATGGGATCATGATCTACATGTGTGCTGACAACACACAGCTCCAGCTCTCCACCATCATTCTCGACTCTCCACTGCCTTTGTGTGATTAGACAACAACTGTCAATTTTGTGTGAGCTGTTGTTTTCTCCAGTTCAACGTACAGAACACCAAAGCTATCATCTTTTGCCCGACCACAAACTTCCTCGTCCTCATTCCCCGTCGTAGTTGTTGTATCAGGCAGCAAATTATGTTTTGTAACCTTTACCCTATTCGTCCTTCCGATCTGAGCTTCCGATCTCACATCCTTTCTAAAATAAAGGATGACTACATCTGCCTCCCTAAATTGACGGTCTAGAGCCCTGTCTCAGCCCATCAGCCACTGATAAAACATATATTCGTCAACTCGACTTCCTCTCGGACAATCTGCCACCTCCTCGTTCCTCTGACGCTCGCCTTTCGGTGGGACTTCCTTCCTTGTTTTCACAGTTATCCATCTGATCAGATACACTATCTCCAGTAATGGAATCTCCCCTCATCCGACATCACCATTACCTTTGATGTTTCTCTTCATCCTCAATGATAAATTCAATTGGAGCTTTCACGGGCAGGTGTGGGCCATGATTTTACTTGTACACTGAGGACATCCATATTCCCTCTCTCTCTCAAAGCTGCCCCTACTGTTTCAGTGTTATCAGACTGTTTATACAAAATACTGCTTTGGATGGTGACAAATTTCTTCTATCAAACATCGACAGGACTAAATCCATCACCTTTCGTCTTCACAAACTGTCTATCCCAGCCACCAATTCCAATATACATGATGGCTTCTGGCTCAGAGTTCCACTCGAATTGCCCCAAATTATGCTCCATACACATGTGTTATTCCGTCAAAGAGATGACCTCCTTCCACCTCAGCAGCATCTGCGACTCCACTCTTGCTCAGCCCAACAGATATTGAAACACTCCTCTATGTCTTTGTCACATTCAGACTCGACTTTACTGACCTCCCATGCTCCACCTTTCATTCACTTTTTGATCCAAAACTTTGCTGCATTTATCCTATGCCATACTCGGTTTCAGATCACTGCGAGACAACAATAGTAATATCCTGACAATTTCAGCACATTGCCTTTGACACGAATCTGTCGCCTTGCTCCTGGCCAATTCCCCAGCCCAGCCAACAGGCTGCCTCACCAATCATTGCTCTCTTTACTGATCTACATTGAATGGAGGACCCAGAAGCCTTGAGTTTATTTTTCTTTACCATGCATTTCAAAACCCTCACGACCTCCTCCATCCCTACTAATACAATTGACTGTCGTGTTGCTGTAACGCTTAATACACTTGTCTCACAAAAATCTGTCGAACAGTTAAGAGATTTCAATATTACCCTTCCTGATTTATGTACTTGGACATGCAAATCTCTCTGCTCCTCCAGAGCTCCCAGCTTCTCACAATGAGGATAGCACTCTGATCTAGCTTTCTTTGGTACAAAATTGAAGACCTGGTACCTCCCGTATTGCACTCAATCTCCCCCAGTTTTACCAATCACTTAAATAATCAAGTCTCTTTGCACCGTTGTTTCTCTCATTTCCACCATTTACTGTGGCACTTAAGTTACACTCTTCAGCAAGCTTAGATAACTGAGCCTCCATTCCCTCATCCTATTCATTTGGACATTTAGTGACAAGGTACCACCCGAGTCGAGATCACTGGGAGACAACAATAACAATAACCTGACAATTTCAGCACATAACCTTTGACGCAAATCTGTCGCCTCCCGTCTGTCCAATTCCCCAGTCCAGCCAATAGGTTGCCTCCAAGTAGAAGCGCGTTATTTTTAGGCGGCTCTGATGTGGCATCTTGTCGAATGCCTTCTGGAAGTTCCTATGAATAAAACACACCACATTTGGCTTTCAGTTTTTTACCAGCCACATTCTTTCTGTTATCAAACCTATGCTGCAGAATTCTCTACTGAACCCTCTCTACCGTCATATAAGTGCTAACAACAATGCAATCGTCTGGTTATGGTTACCTCCCTAATACCTTTATTGGGCAGGATCGAGTTGCCCATGAATAAATTTATGTGACTTATATTTCAACGTTTTTCCAGTTTAAATGCGCTATATAATTTCAAGGTGTTACTGTTTGGTTGTATTACCCTCCAGTCTTGTCCTCTCACAATCCATGCCCATGTCTTAGTTTATTAAATATAACTCTAGGAACACTTGTCTGGTCCTACCATCTCTTCAGCTCCCACACTTCCTTTGATATCCTCATTGAAATTCGGTACCAAACTTTTGGTCATTTCTTATGTTTCCTGATTTAATTGTGCCTGTCTTTCCTCGGAGAACTCTGAATAACCTTGTGAAAGATTAGAGATATAGAGATATTGATTCTTGTACAGCAAAGACGGAGGCCATTCGGCCCATGCTGAATCACTTCAGAGCAATCAAGTCAACCCTACTCTTCTGCTCGCCTTAGACTGGCAAGATTTTTTTTTCAGTGCTCATCCAATTTTCTGTTGAAACTATTGATTGCCTTTCTTTCTGGCACCCTCATGGGCATCTATTTCCAGATCAGTGCCATTCGCACATTCCCCCTGTATCTTTTGCACCTTCAATCTCACCATCAGTTAATCGGAACAGTTTTTGCTTGTCTAACCAATGTAAGCCTGTCATAATCATGTACAACTTCAAGAATTCTCCCCGTATCTCCTTTGCTCCAGTGAGAATACCACTAGCTTTTCTAACCTTACATCGTGACCAAAACCCCTCAAACCTGGGAACATTCTGGTAAATGTCCTGTGAACCATCTCAAGGACATTGAATCCTTCCTGGACTGTGATATCAGAGCTAGTTGCAGTAACTTATTTGGGGTCGAACCAGAGCTTTATGAAGGTCCAGCAAATCTTCCTGGCTTTTGTACTTATGCCTCTATTTATGATTCCCAAGATCCCATATGAATTGCTAAGCACTCGCTCAATATGTCCTGACACATTCAATCCTCGATGCACATGACCACCAGGTCTCTCTGTTCCTGCATACTCTTTAAAAGTGCTCCATTGCCTCACCTATACCTTCCGTCAAAATGCATTACTTGAAACTTGTCTGTATTAAATTCCATTTCTCATGAGTCCTCCCAACTTCTCACCTATCTATGTCCCTTTGAAGGCAGTTAGTAGCAGCCACACCGTTTGGTACCATTCGCAATTTTTTTTTACTGTATTCCAAGATTCAACTGATTTAAATATAAGCAACAAGAAAGAAAAACAGTTCCCAGCACTGACCGTTGGGGAATACCACTGTCTAACATGCTGCACTTTGAATAAAAACTATTTAACTAACTATTTTTTGTAGGTGAGCCATTGTTGCATTCAATTAGACATTATGTGAGTCTCAACTTTGTCAACCAGCCTTATCTGTAGCACCCTGTTAAACAAGGGCTGCTGTGACAAGGGCTCCCTGGGATCCCTGGTGTACAGCAGAAATCTCAAAACCCTCGAGAGGTCGGCTGCGTTTGCTGATAATGTAACCACTAAGTGGCGCAGTACTTGCACATGAGCAAATTCAGGCTCTTCAGCTGGAACGTCTTTGTCTGACACGTTCAGGCAGTTGCCAGGATTAAAGATGGTGCTGCTCAATTTATTACAGGAAATGCTTATAGCTCGATCGTTCGAACAAACTAACCTTGCATTAAGTTGGATGGAAGCCCAGTAATATGTTACTATGTCGTTATTGGATACTAAGTGCAAACCTCAGATCCATATAATATTCCAGTAACTCGATTAAGTACAAAAGAAATTTCATGATTGAATTTCCATGTTCTGATACTTTTGGGAGATAGTGAATTGGCACCCCGATCGATGGAGAAGAAAATCGGGCAGAGTATAACCGCCCCTCTGGCCGCTCTCATCCTCTGCAACTTGCTTTCTCCCCTCCTGCATTCAGGTCGCTTCCATCGCCCCCTTAGCCGTTCGCTCCTGACCTCGCTGATCCTCTTCACTCCGCTGGTGGATTGTTCCCCACTCCTCGCCACCCCGCTTCCCGTGATCCCCCTTCCTGCCGCTAGCTGAAGGCCACAGCCTTCTTCTCGGCCACTAGGCCTCTCGTTTGCTGGTTCACAACACGTCGCCCGAAGAAGAAAAGCGAGCAGCGAGCAGTGACGGGGCAATTTAGGAGTGAATGGCCGAGAGGAGGGAAGCAGCGTGGCCCGGAGCGAATGCCTGAATCAGCAATGGGTGGGGGTGGGGGGGAGAGGGAACGGGGAGCGGGCAGCCTGAAAGCGGGGTGGCGTGAAGCCAGGAGTGGGAACAATCGGCCAGGGGTGTGGGGGGGGGGGGGGGGACGTCGGGACGCAGCAAGGTCTGGAGCGAGCGGCTGTGACGATGAAGCATTGAGGCCAGAAGGGGGTTGCCGGGGAGAGGGGAGAGTGGCGAGTGGGGATGGAACGAGGGACGGGGATCGAGGTCCATCCTCAAAGTCTCCCATTCAGCCACTCACTCCAGCCGAACTGGGGGCTGGATACCCAATGATGCTTTACTGCAATTGCGCGAAGGCCAGGCGCCTGCTTGAGGATAATCCAGGTGCCGATATCAGACAAAAAATTAAATAAGAGCAAAATACTGCAGGTACTTGAAATCTGATATAAAGCAATAAGTACTCGATTTACTCAGTTGCTCTGGCTGCATCTGTAGAGGGAGAAACAGAGTTAACGTCTCAAATCAGCGACCCTTCATCAGCGGATCCGAAATGACATTGACGATGACGTCATCATACGCATGCATCACTTGGTCCTGGTGCTGGCAAGACGTTTGTTGCACTTTTGAGCAGTTTGGAAAATCTGATTACAGATTCTCGCGTTGTCAGGAGTAAGATTGGGAGGGATATCACCAGTTGTGCCAGCGCAAGATCCTGCAAATTCAGTGGCAGGACAGCCGCTCCAATATCAGTGCCCTCTCTCAGGCCAACATCCCCAGTATCGAGACACTGTTCATAGTCCCTCAGTTATGTTGGGCGGCCCATAAATTTCACAGGCCTGACACAGGACTCCCAAAACAAGCTTTCTGCACTGCGCTTCGGCACGGCAAGAGGCTATCAGGCGAGCAGAGGAAATGCAACAATGTCTTTAAAGCCTCCTTGACAAAATATTACATCTGCACTGATACGTGGAAATATCTTGCCCATTCTGCCCAAAATGGAGAAGAAGCATCCGTGAAGGTGCCAGCCAGTTCGAACAACATTGACATATGCCGACAGTGACCAAGTGCAAACAGTGGAAGGAACGTTTTGAAATTCGAGCATCCCATTCATTCACCTCACCAAACACAATTTGCCCCAGCTAAAGTGGAAGAAAGTCATTCTCATTCCCAAGGGACTGCCTAAGAACAAGACTTTGTTAAACACTTTCTTGAAATCCATAGCGACAACCTCCATTGCATTTTCATCATCAACATTCCCTGTTACCTCATCTAACAATTCAATTAAATACTTAATTGAGGTGGGCATGTGTGAATGAGTTTAAAGTTGGGTATTTAAAGCCCAGATTATTATTTCGTGGGATTTGGGCATCTCTGGCAAGGCCAGCATTTGTTGCCCAAGCATAATTTCCTTTGACAACCTAAAGGCTTGCTAGACCATTCCACAGAGAATTTAAGAGTCAACCACGTTTCTGTGGGTCTGGAGTGACTGTATGCCTGACCTTGTAAATACGGCAGATTTCCTTCCCTAAAGGACATTATTACTGCAATTCATGATAGATTAATGGCACCATTACTGATAACAGCTTTCAAGTCCAGATCTAACTTTTAGTTTGGATTATTTTTGATTAATTGAATGTAAATACCACCAGCTGTCGTGGTGGAACTTGAATTGTGTCCCCAAGGCATTATCCTGGAAATCTGGATTACTAGCTCAGTGCCATTACCACTCCGCCACCATCTCCCCAAGCAATCAGAAAGAGTAGCTACACAAGAACTAGTCAAAAACGATGGCAGGGACTCAAGGAAGTATTGAGTGCAAAACGTATTGAATACTTGGATCCTGTTCCGACCCTTTGGAAGATGAACTCAATTAATATCCATGCTCCGCTGTTTACTGTTATCCTGAATTTTATTTCCCTTACAGTATCTATGCAATTCTCTTTTGAATGTTAATATTCAATCTGAAACTAACAGCCTTTATTAAGTGCAATCAACCCACAACAACACGCCGATAAAAATTGTTTCCCCAAGTAGCTCCTCAATGCACATTTTGGATTTGGAAAGGAACATATGTGATTTTAAAAGAGAGAACTTCTGAGAAGAACGCGTAGCTTCAACCTTTCAGGCAGCGTACACTGCCCGTCATCAGGAGAAAGGACAAGATCAGATAGAAGAAATAGCTTTATGTCTGGTGGAGCATGGAAATGTGCGCAGGAAATTATTGCTGATCGGAAATGACGAGTTCTCATTCTTGCTGCTATTGGTAGGAGAATTTTGTTTCGTGGTATGTCGGTTTTTCTCTTCCTTACACAATCAATTTTCATCTTTTGCTTTCCTCATTCCATTTCATTGTTACTTGCCTGCAACATTGCCTTATATAATATTCATTTTCAATACATACTCCGTTAAATTTACTCTGCTTGCCTGCTGTTCCTGGGGGTCATGGAGCACACCTCCCATTCACGCCAATACACATTTTTGCTGTGAGTTCAGTTGAGAAATTTAGATCTTCCCGACGTAGTCTTAACATCTATCCTGTCAATCGTCCTTGAAATCTTATATGTTTCAATAAGGTCACCTCTTATTCTTCTAAACTCCAATAAATAAAGCCCTAACCTGTTTAGCCGTTCTTGATAAGACAACCCGTTCATCCCAGGGATCAGCCGAGTGAATCTTTTCTGAACAGCCTCCAATGCTAGTATATCCTTCATTCAATATGGGGACCAAAACTGTACACAGCACTCCAGATGTGGCCACACCAATACCCTGTAACAAGACCTGCCGACTTTTAAATTCTAAGCCCCTAGCAATAAAGGCCAACATTCCTTACGCCTTCCTAATTACTTGCTGCACCTGCATGCGAACATTTTGAGTTTAATGTACAGGAACACCCAGATCCCTCTGGACTGCAGAATGTTGTAGGCTTTCTCCATTTAAATAATAAACTGTCTTTTTATTCTTCCTACCAAAGTGGATGAACTCACACTTTCCCACATTGAACTCCATCTGCCAAGTTGTCTTTCCCCCTCCACTCACTTAACCTATCTATATCCCTTTGAAGATTCTGTGTGTCCTCATCACAACATGCCTTCCCACCTATTGTTGTATCATCAGCAAATTTACATACACAGCGCTCTGTCCATTCCTCCAAGTCATTGATGTAGATAGTAAATAGTTGATATCCTAGGAGCGATCCTTGTGGCACACCACTAGTTATGGCTTTCCAATCCGAAAATACCCATTGATCACGACCCTCTGCCTTCTGTGTTGTGTAATACACAAGCAAAGCTGGGTCTCCGTTCGAAAGGACAGCAAATGGATTGTTCAGGAAATATTCGAGAGGAACTTTCTGCCACAGGGGATGCTAAGCTCTAGAAATGAATTGTGTTTAGCAGATGATTGGCGCTTCTGTATAATATTTTGATGTGTATGGGAGATGGACTACAAAGTTGCCAATGAGGATTGAAATGTGCCGTTTTGGCAAGTTGGGTCAGCGCAACAAGATCCAAAGTGTTCCTCCTTTATCGTAAAAACTCACTGAAAACGAGGCCTTGAAACAATTGGAAGTCAAATGAAAAGAACCCTGGAGGTGAAGAAGCAGAGATTGCAGGTGGTTGGCCATTGGCTAAAGATGTATTAATTGCCCGGACGCTGCATTTGGAAATGGCAGACTTAAAAGCACGCATGTAGGAAAGTGTAGAGTGATTTCCTGTGTGAGAACATCACAAGAAATGCGTGCTTGGAACTGTGGCCTTGACACAGCTTAGGTGTTGTTGCTAAAATGACTATTGTGAATGTGAAAATAATAAAAAACAGAAACATAAGACGATACGAAATAGGAGCAGGAGTCGGCCATTCAACCCCTCAAGCCTGCCCCGCCATTCAACAAGATCATGGCTGATCTGTCCCAGGCCTCAACTCCTCTTTCGGGCCAGCTTTGCATAACCCTCGACTCCCCGAAATGTCATAATCTATCTTCCTCATCCTTAAATACATTTAGTGACCTAGCCTCCAGAACTGTCTGACGTAGAGAATTCCAGAGAATCACCAGCGTCTGAAAGAAGAAATTCGTTTGCAACTCAGTTTTAAATATTTGACCCCGTTTTCTGTAACTATGTCCACTAGTTCGAGATACCCCACCAGTGGAAACACATTCTCAACATCTATTCTGTCAAGCCCGCTTAGAATCATATATGTTTCAATAAGATCACCTCTCATTCTTCTAATTCCAATGAAGAAAGGGATAATCTGTTTAGCTGTTCTTGATAAGACAACCCTTCGCCCCAGGAAACAGCCTAGTAATTATTTTATGAAGGGCCTCCAATGCTAGCATATCATTCCTTAAGTACGGGGACCAACACTGTATGCAGTACTCCAGGCGTGGCCTTACCAACATGCTGTACAGTTGGAACAAGACTTCCATACTTTTAAACTCCAACCCCCAAGCAATAAAGGCCATAATTCCACTTACCTTCCTAATTGCTCGCTGCACCTGCATGATAACATTTTGTATTTAATGTACAAGAACACCCAGATTCCTCTGCACTACAGTATTTTGTAGTCCTTCTCCATCTAAATAATAATCTGCCTTTTTACTCTTCCTACCAAATTGGATGACCTCACACTTTCCCACAATGAACACCATCTTCCAAGTTTTTTGTCCACTCACTTAACATATCTACATCCCTTTGCAGCTTATTTCTGTCATCATCACAGCATGCCTTCTCACCTAAATTTGTATTGTCAGCAAATTTGGCTACACTACACGCTGTCCCTTCCTCAAAGTTATTAATATAGATGGTAAATAGTTGAGGCCCCAGGACCGATGCGTGTGGCACCCCTTTAGTTATGGCTTTCCAACCAGAAGAAGACCCATTAATCCTGACTCGCTGCCTTCTATGTGCTAGACAATCCTCGATCCATGCCAACACATTACCCCGAATACTCTCAGCTCTTATTTTGTGCAATAACCTTTTATGTGGCACCTAATTGAAAGCCTTCTGAAAATCGAAATACACAACATATACCAGTTCTCCTTTATCCCCTCTGCTGGTTATATCCTCAATGAATTTTAAAAAAATGGTCGAACATGATTCCCTATCATAAAACTATTTTGACTGTGTTTGATTGCATTCTGCTTTTCGAAATGACTTGCTATTTCTTCCTTAATAATGGACTTTAACATTATCCCATGTTAAGCTATATCTATATATTTAAGGTCTATATATTTGTGCTTTCTGTCTCCCTCCTTTCTTGAATCGAGGCGTCACATTAACGGTTTTCCAATCCGCTGGTACCCTGCGGAATCCAGTTAGTTTTGGTATATTACGACCAATGCCTTTACTATCTCTGCAGCCACTTATTTTAAAACCTTTAGATACAGGCCAGCAGGTGCTGCCGACGTTTCTTCCTTTATTCCCATAAGTTTGGCAAGCACCTTTCCCCTCGTGATAGAGATTGTTACAAGTTCCTCCCTCCCATTTACACATTGCTCATCTATTATTGTTAGGATGTTTATAGTGTCCTCCACCGGAAAGGCCAATGCAAAATATTGGTTTAAATTAGCTGCCATTTCCCTGTTCCCTGTTATTAATTCCCCAGTCTCATCCACTAAGGGTCCCACACTTACTTTAGCTACTCTCTTCCTTTTTATATAACCGTAGAAGCTCTTTGTGTTTGTTTTTATATTTCTTGCCAATTTACTCTGAATCAATTTTCTCCCTCTTTATTAGGCTTTTAGTCATCTGCTGCTGATTTATAAAAAAAAACAATCCTCTGGCCTACCACTAACTTTCGCCACTTTGTACGCCTTTGTTTTTGATTTGATACTCTCCTTAACGTCCTTTTTGTTGTCCACGGACCGTCCATAATTCTCATTGGGTCCTTCCTTCTGACCGGAATAAATTTTTGCTGAGTGTTATGAAATATCTGCTTAAAAGTCTGCCACTGTTCATCTGCTGTCTTTCCTTTTGGTCTATTTTACCAGCCCACATGAGAAAACTATTTCTTCATCCCTCTGTAATTGTCCGTGTTTAAGTTGAAGACACTGGTTTGAGACCTGAGTTGCTCACCCTCCAACTGCATTGGAAATTGTACCATGTTATGAACACATCCCCCGAGACGATCCTTAGCTCCGAGATATCGTCTTGATCCTACGTCATTGCACATTACCAAATCTAAAATAGCATGTTCCCGGGTAGGTTCTGCAATGTGTAGTTCTATGAAACAATCCCTGGTGCATTCTACAAATTTGTCTTCCTTGCCAATTTGATTTGTCCAGTCGAAATGCAGATTAAAATCACCCATGATAATTGGAGTGCTTCTCTCACACGCCTCCATCATTCCCTGATTAATACCTTGTCCGACAGAGAGGCAACTCCTCGGGGACCTATCGACCACTGCCACCCGTGATTTCCTTCGCTTGCTATTCCTTATTTCTACCGAAACTGTTTCTACATCACGATCTATTGCACCTATACCCTAACTCAAAACTTAACTAATCACTTCCTTTAATAGCAAAGCTACCCCACCTCATTTTACTTTCTGCCTATTCTTCCATAATGCCGAATATCCTTGAACATTGAGTTTCCGGTTTTGGTCATCCTGCCACCACATCTCTGTGACAGCTATCAAATCATATTCATTTATTTCTATTTGTGCCGTCAGCTCATCCATCTTGTTACAAATGTTATGTGCATTCAGATAAATAGCCTTAAGCTTTGACTTTTTAAAAATCATTTTACCGACTCTGGTTCTAATTTCTGCTGTCCTCTTATGCTTGTATTCTCTGTCCCTTCCTGTCACACGCCGATTAATGTCTGCCCCTTCACTACCCTGCAACTCTGCTGTCTCTTACTTTTCGACTTTTTAAACTTCCCTTCTATTGGACCCTCCACCCACTATTTACTTTAAAGCTTGATCGAAAACCCTACTTATGCGATTCTCCAGGACCCTGGTCCCAGCATGTTTCAAGTGAAGCCCATTCTAATAGAGCAGCTCTCTCTTTCCCCAGTAATGGTGCCAGTGTCCCATAAATCGGGACCCTTTTCTCCCACAGCAATCTTTGAGCATTGCATTTACCTCTCTAATCTTATTTCCCCTATGCCAAATTGCACGTGGCTCAAGTAGTAAACTGGAGACTATTACCTTTGAGGTTCTTCTTTCTAATTTAGCCCTGAGTTGCTCATAGTACCTCAGGAGAACCTCTTGCCTAGTTCTAACTATGTCTTTTATAGCTATGTGGACCACGACACCTGGATCCTTCCCTTACACTCCAAGTTCCTCTCTAGCCCAGAAGAGATGTCCTTAACCTTGGCACCAGGCAGACAAGACAACCTTTGGAGTTTTCTATCTTTGCTGCAGAGAGTTGCATCTATTCCCCTAACTATGCGATCCTCTATTACAACTACATTTCTCTGTTCTCCTCCCACTTGAATTGCGCTCTGAACGTGGGTGCTGTGGTCAGTTCGCTTATCCTCCTTGAAGTCTGTGCCCTCGTCCACACTGGGAGCAAGGACCTCATACCAATTGGATCAGGGCTGTGGCGGTGGCGTAGTGGTATTATCACTGGACTAGTAACCCAGAGACCCAGGGTATTTCTCTGGGGACGTGGGTTCGAATCCCACCGCAGAAGAAGATGGAATTTGAATTTAATTAATAAATCTGGAATTAAAAGCTATTCTAATGATGGCCTTGAAACCATTGTCGATTGTTGTAAAAACCCATCTGGTTCACTAATGTCCTTTAGGGAAGGAAATCTGCTGTCCTTACCTGGTCTGAACGACATGTGACTCCAGACCCACAGCAATGTGGTTAACTCTTACATGCCCTCTGAAATGGCCGAGTAAACCAATCAGTTGTACCTAACCGCTTTGAAGTGAATAAAAAGCAATCAAATCGGACGGAGCACCCGGCATCGACCTACGCACTGGAAAAACAACGGCCAACCCAGCCCTATCGACCCTGCAAAGTCCTCCTTAATAACATCTGGGGGCTTGTGCCAAAGATGGGTGAGCTGTCCCACAGACAAGTCAAGCAACATCCTGACATAGTAATACTCACGGAATCATAACTTACATACAATATCCCAGACACTGCCTTCGCCATGCCCGGGTATGTCCTGTCCCACCGGCAGGACAGATCCTCCAGAGGTGGCGGGACAGTAGAATGCAGTAGGGAGAGAGTTGCTCTGGGAGTCCTCAACATCGACTCTTGAACGCATGAATTCTCGTGGCATCAGGTCAACCATGGGCAAGGTAACCTCCTACTGATTACCACCTAATGCCCTCCCTCAGCTGATGACTCTGTACTCCACCATGTTGAACACCAGTTGGAGGAAGCAGTGAAGGTGGCAAGGACAGAAAATGTACTCTGGGTGGGGGATTGCAATGATCGTCACCAAGAGTGGCTCGGTAGCACCACTACTGACCGAGCTGGCCGAGATCTAAAGGGCATAACTGCTAGACTTGGTCTGTGGCAGGTGGTGGAGGAACCAAAACGAGGGGAAAACATACTTGACTTCGTCCTCACCAATCTGCCTGCTGTAGATACTTCTGTCCATGACAGTATTGGTCGGAGTGACCACCGCACAGTCCTTATGGAGACGAAGTCCCGCCTACACACTGAGGGTACCGTCCGTCGTGTTCTGTGGCACTATCACACTGCTAAATGGCTTAAAGTTCGAACAAATCTAACAATGCAAAAGTGGGCATCAATGAGGCGCTGTTAGCCATCAGCAGCAGCAGAATTGTACTCAACCACAATTTGTAACCTAAAGGCCCGGCATATCCCCAACTCTACCATTACCATCAAGCGAGGAGACCAACCCTGGTTGAATGAAGAGTGCAGGAGAGCATGCCACGAGCGGCAACAAGCATACCTCAAAATGAGGTGTCAACCTAGTGAAGCTACAACCCAGGACTACTTGCATGCCAAACTGCGTAAGCAGCATGCGATAGACAGAGCTAAGCGATTCAAGAGCCAACAGATCAGATCTAAGCTCTGCAGTCCTGCCACATCCAGCCGTGAATGTTAGTGGACAATTAAACAACTAAATGGAGGTGGTGGCTCCATAAATATCCCCATCCTCAATGATGGGGGAGCCCAGCACATCAGTGCAAAAGATAAAGCTGAAGCA
Source organism: Heterodontus francisci (assembly GCF_036365525.1). Lineage (NCBI taxonomy): Eukaryota > Metazoa > Chordata > Chondrichthyes > Heterodontiformes > Heterodontidae > Heterodontus > Heterodontus francisci. The sequence goes on from NW_027141781.1 coordinate 194,113, forward strand.
TTTGCAATAATCTTCAGCCAGCAGTTTCGAGTTGATGATCCATCTCGGCCTCCTCCTGAACTCCCCAACATCACAGATTCCATACTTCAGCCAATTCGATTCACTCCGCGTGATATCAAGAAACGACTGAAGGTACTGGATACTGCAAAAGCTATGGGCCCTGACAAAATTCCGGCAATACGATTGAAGACCTGTGCTCCAGAACGTGCCGTGCCCCTAGCCAAGGTGTTCCAGTATAGCTGCAAGACAGGCATCTACCCTGCAATGTGGAAAATTGTCCAGGTATGTCCTGTACACAAAAAGCATGACAAGTCCAAGCCGGCCGATTGCTGCCCCATCGGTCTACTCTGAATCATCAGTAAAGTGATGAAAGGTGTCATCAACAGTGCCATCAAGCGGCACCTGCTGACAATAACCTGCTCAGTGATGCTCAGTTTGGGTTCAGCCAAGGCCATTAAGTTGCTAACCTCATTACAGCCTTTGTTCAAACATGGAAAAAAGAGCTGAACTCAAGAGGTGAGGTAGGAGTGACTGCCCTTGACATCAAGGCAGCACATGACCGAGTATGGCATCAAGGAGTCCTAGCAAAACTGAGGAATCAGGGGGAAAGCCCTCCGCTGGTGGAGTCATACCTAGCGCAAAGGAAGATGGTTGTGGTTGTTGGAGGTCAATCATCTCAGCTCCAGGACATCACTGCAGAGTTCCTCAGGGTAGTGTCCTCGGCCAAACCATCTTCAGCTTCTTCATCAATGACCTTCCTTCAATCACAAGGTCAGAAGTGGGGATGTTCGCTAATGATTGCACAATGTTCAGCACCATTCGTGACTCCTCAGATACTGAAGCAGTCCGTGTAGAAATGCAGCAAGACCTGGACAATATCCAGGCTTTGACTGATAAGTAGCAAGCAACAATCGCGCCACACAAGTGCCAGGCAATGACCATCTCCAACAGGAGAAAACCTATCCATCTCACCTTGACATTCAATGGCATTACCATCGCTGAATCCCCCACTATAAACATCCTAGGGACTACCACAGACCAGAAACTGAACTGGTGCAGCCATATAAATACCATGGCTATAAGAGCAGGTCAGAGCCTTGGAATCATCAGGCGAGTAACTCACATCCTGACTCCCCAAAGCCTGGCCACCATCTACAAGGCACAAGTCAGGAGTGTGACTTGCCTGGATGGGTGCACCTCCAACAACAGTCAAGAAGCTCGACACCATCCAGGCCAAAGCAACCCGCTTGATTGGCACCCCATCCACAAACATTCACTCCCTCCACCATGGACGCACAGTGGCAGCAGTGTGTACCATCTACAAGCTGCACTGCAGCAATGCACCAAGGCTCCTTAGACAGCACATCTCAAACCCGCGACCTCTACCAACTAGAAGGACAAGGTCAGCAAATGCATGGGAACACCACCACCTGCAAGTTCCCCTCCAAGTCACACACCATCCTGACTTGGAACTATATCGCCGTTCCTTCACTGTCGCTGGGTCAAAATCCTGGAAATCCCTTCCTAACAGCAGTATGGGTATACCTACCCCAAAAGGACTGCAGCGGTTCAAGAAGGCAGCTCACAACCACCTTCTCAAGGGCAATTAGGGATGGGCAATGAATGCTGGCCTGGCCAGCGCCGCCCACATCGCATGAATGAATAAAAAAAACTGGCTGAGGTTCCTCCAAAGCTAAATTCTGGATCCCCATACCTGCCTCACTCGCAGTCTCACACTCCTGTCTCTGACGACCGTCCAATTTTAATGTAATTAATCTAATTGGTGTGACTGTCTCCTGAGAAACAGTGTCCAGCTAACTCTCCCCATCTCTTATATGTCGCAGTGTCCGCCGCTCAGAATCCTGCTCTTCAACTATGAGCCGAAAGTCCTCGTGCAGCCAACACTTGCTGCACAGGGCTGCACAGTGGTGCAGTGGTTAGCACTGCAGCCTCACAGCTCCAGTGACCCGGCTTCAATTCTGGGTACTGCCTGTGTGGAGTTTGCAAGTTCTCCCTGTGTTTGCGTGGGTTTCCTCCGGGTACTCCTGTTTCCTCCCACATGCCAAAGACTTGCAGGTTGATAGGTAAATTGGCCATTAGAAATTGCCCATAGTCTAGGTAGGTGGTCGGGAGAATATAGGGACAGGTGGGGATGTGGTGGGAATACGGAATTAGTGTAGGATTAGTATAAATGGGTAGTTGATGGTCAGCACAGACTCGGTGGGCCGAAGGGCCTGTTTCAGTGCTGTATCTCTAAAACTAAAAGTAAAAACTAAAACAGATGTGATCACCTTGGATCGCACGAGCTTCCACCAGCTCCCACATACTATAGCTGCAACATGTCATCTGCCCAGCCATTCTCTATTCGATTTAATTAATTAATTTGGATCTCAGTGTCGCAAAAAAAATATTATTTAAATTAACACTCAACGTGTAATGATTTAAAGCAAAAAAGAGACACGCAGGAAATACCTAACAGTCACTTGCCAGCTCTCCTGTGGCGTCACACTTCGATTTTGTCGGTCAAGCAGGGCCACAGAACAGAGCCGCTGTTTCATATTATATCCCAGCTCCTCTCGCCTGTTGCCGCTCTCGCCGACGCCGCTCTGGACTTGCTTATCGGTTCTCTGAATTTATGCATTCGCCTGTAATCATTCGAATGGAAAAACTTCCTGATCATTTACAACTTTAATTTTACAAGGGTTTACCAAGCTGGAAAATGGACATATAACACAAATTGTATTAAAGATCTTCCACTTTTCTCCTCCAGTTTATATAAAGCTCAGCGATAACGACCTCCACATTCTGCCAAAGAGTTTTTGCTGCTGCAATAAAGTGTCACTTGTTTCCATTTGCTTCCTGACTGTTTCTTTCCTCAGCTCTCCTTGGGGATTCAGAGGGATCTTTGTTCATCGCTTGTCCAAATTCAGGAGGTTCCAGCTCCTCTCCATCTTCTGTCCTGGAGAAATCAACTGTATTTAAAATGTCTCCCTCTGTTTAGAGAGATGAGGAAAAACTGTTTACATAACAGAGGGGAGCAACTAATCGGCAGGGAGTTGTTATGTTCTGGAATTCACTGTCTGATGGGTTTCTGAAAGCAGATTCAATATTAATTTTCAAAAGAGAACAGTATCAAAACTTCAATTACTCTTAGATGTAGTCGAACAGATACCAGCATAGAAAGATAGGTGAGAGAGACCGATGCCATAACTTGAGTGATGCAGAACTCAACACAACTTATTTAGAGAGTTTTTATGTGTGAATGATTGCATGTGTTTTATTTAATGCTGTTGCTTTATTTATACATTATCTTTAATCACTCAAAATAATATTCCAAACATCAGCCAGTTCAATGTTACAAGTGTTTAGATATTGGGAAAGTAGCTATTTAACGCAATTTGTATTGCAATTCTTTAATTGAGCATCTCAGGTTTACATAAAGTAAATAACTCAAGCAAGTGGAAACTTCCAAACCCAATAACACAGAATTTTCTGTCAGCAAATGCTCAGCATCTTCATCTGCTGGTGGCCCTGTCTCACTGCACTTACTGTCCTTCTCACCATCTCCGTCTGCAGGATCACCTGCCTCACTGCAGTTACTGCTCCATTCTCACCATCTCCATCTGTTGGTGACCCTGTCACACTGCACTTTCTGTTCCTTTCATCATCTCACAATCACTTTGATTTGTCGCTCTGTCCATTTTGCTCTGAGTCCGGGCTGGGTTTAGTTTAATCCGGCTGAGATTTTTAGTGACGCCTTTGTGTGAAGTCCCACCTCAACAGCTCAGTTTATGAATAAAATATAATCTCAGAACCACATTTAGATCATTTCAGGGATCAGTGCTGTGGATATAAAATATACTTTTGGTCATGTGTGGAGTGTAGGGGATGGAATATGAAATAGGATTTAGTTCCAGTCTTCAAAACCTTCAGTTCTTTCTATGATTTCACTAATTTAACAATGAGATTGAGAGAGTATTTCACTGCGTTCTTCAGCTCCTGTCTAAATTTAGTCTGCGTCACAGCGTAAATACATGTGTTGGTGCATGAACTGAGAATCCGCAGCATCTTTGATATTTGATTTGATGTAGATTTAGATTTAGAGATGCAGCACTGAAGCAGGCCCTTCTGCCCACCGAGTCTGTGCCAACCATTAACCACTCATTTATACTAATCCTACACTAATCCCATGTTCCGACCACATCCTCACCTGTCCCTATATTCCCCTACCACCTACCTATACGAAGGGCAATTTAGAATGGCCAATTTACCTATCAACCTGCAAGTTTTTTTGGCTGTGGGAGGAAACAGGAGCACCCGGAGGAGACCCACGCAGACACAGGGAGAACTTGCAACCTCCACACAGGCAGTGCCCAGAATTGAACCAGGGTCGCTGGAGCTGTGAGGCTGCGGTGCTAACCACTGCCCCACTGTGATAAAATGAGGGTCAGTGTTGGAGGAAAAATATGGAATATCTGCAATTCGGCTGTAAATGATAAACACAACCAGTGTGATCCAAAACAATATAAAACTGTCGGGTATACTGAAGAGTAAAATTATTGTTTTTCTGCGATTCTCCATCTCTGGGTCCTTCTTTCTTCCCATTATCTCCTTGCATATCCGATATCTGTGGGTTGCTTATAGTGTCCTCCAACGTGAAGACCGATGCCAAATATTGGTTTAAATTATCTGCCATTTCCCTGTTCTCTGTTATCAACTCTCCAGTTACATCCTCCAAGGGTTTCACACACACTACAGCGACTCTCTTTCTTTTTATGTACCCGTGGAAGCTCTTGCTGTTTGTTTTTATATTTCCTGCCAATTTGTTTCCAAAATCGATTTTCTGTCTCTTGATCAGCGTCTTAGTCATCCACTGCTTGTTCCTAAAATATTCCAAATCCTCTGGCCTATCATTAGTTTTTGCCGCTTTGTATGCCTACGCTTTTGATTGAATACTCTCCTTGACCACCTTTGTTGACCACGGGCCGTTCATCCTTCTCGTCAATTCCTTCATTTTGACCGGGATAATTGTTTTTTTGCTGAGCGTTATGAAATATCTGCTTAAATGTCTGCCACTGCTCATCTACTGACCTTCCCCTTAGTCTATTTTGTTCCAGCCCGCTTCAGACAACTCTTTCTTCATACTTCCATAATCGCCTCTGTTTAAGTTGAGGTCACTAGTTTGAAACCCGAGTTGCTCGCCCTCAAACTGAATTTGAAATTCTTCCCTGTTGTGATCATTACCCCCCGATGATCCTTAACTACGATATCTCTTATTAATCCTACCTCGTTACACATTAATAGATTTAAAATAGCCTGTTTCCAGGTACGTTCTGCAACGTATTGCACTCAGTAGCAATTCCTGATGCACTCTATAAATTCGTCCTCCATCTTCCCTCTGCCAATTTGATTTGTCCAATCAATATGCAGATTAAAATCACCCATGGCAATTGTAGCACCCTTCTTACACGTCTCCATTACGTCCTGATTTAAAATATGTCCGACAGTGAGGCATCTCTTCAGGGGCCTATAGAACACCACCACGTGTGACTTCTTACCCTTGCTGTTTCTTATTTCCACCCGAAGTAATTCCACATCACGAGGCATTGCATCTGTATCTCTGAACATCACTGTATTGATAGCTTCATTTTTTAACAAAGTTACCCCACCTCCTTTTCCTTTTTGACGATTTTTCCAGGACGTCAAATTCCCGTGAGTATTGAGTTCCTAGTCTTGGTCACCCGACAACCACATCTCTATAATAGCTATCAGGTCATATTCATTTATTTTTGTATGTGCCATCAAATTAGAATTATTAGAATTAGAACATTACAGCGCAGTACAGGCCCTTCGGCCCTCGATGTTGCGCCGACCATCTGACCTACACTATTCCATTTTCATCCATATGTCTATCCAATGACCACTTAAATGCCCTTAAAGTTGGCGAGTCTACTCCTGTTGCAGGCAGGGCGTTCCACGCCCCTACTACTCTCTGCGTAAAGAAACTACCTCTGACATCTGTCCTATATCTTTCACCCCTCAACTTAAAGCTATGTCCCCTCGTGTTTGCCATCATCATCCGAGGAAAAAGACTCTCACTATCCACCCTATCTAACCCTCTGATTATCTTGTATGTCTCTATTAAGTCACCTCTCCTCATCCTTCTCTCTAACGAAAACAACCCCAAGTCACTCAGCCTTTCCTCGTCAGACCTTCCCTCCATACCGGGCAACATCCTAGTAAATCTCCTCTGCACCCTTTCCAAAGCTTCCAAATCCTTCCTATAATGCGGTGACCAGAACTGCACGCAATACTCAAGATGCGGCCTCACCAGAGTTTTGTACAGCTGCATCATGACCTCGTGGCTCCGAAACTCGATCCCCCTACTAATAAAAGCTAACACACCATATGCCTTCTTAACAGCCCTATTAACCTGGGTAGCAACTTTCAGGGATTTATGTACCTGGACACCAAGATCTCTCTGCTCATCTACACTACCAAGAATCTTCCCATTAGCCCAGTATTCTGAATTGCTGTTACTCCTTCCAAAGTGAATCACCTCACACTTCTCCGCATTAAACTCCATTTGCCATCTCTCAGTCCAGCTCTGCAGCCTATCTATGTCCCTCTGTACCCTACAACACCCTTCGACACTATCCACAACTCCACCGACCTTCGTGTCATCCGCAAATTTACTAACCCACCCTTCTACACCCTCATCCAGGTCATTTATAAAAATGACAAACAGAATGGCCCCAAAACAGAACCTTGCGGTACACCACTAGTAACTAAACTCCAGGATGAACATTTGCCATCAACCACCACCCTCTGTCTTCTTTCAGCTAGCCAATTTCTGATCCAAAGCTCTAAATCACCTTCAACCCCATACTTCCATATTTTCTGCAATAGCCTACCGTGGGGAACCTTATCAAACGCCTTACTGAAATCCATATGCACCACATCCACAGCTTTACCCTCATCCACCTGTTTGGTCACCTTCTCGAAAAACTCAATAAGGTTTGTGAGGCACGACCTACCTTTCACAAAACCGTGCTGACTATCGCAAATGAACTTATTCTTTTCAAGACGATTATAAATCCTATCTCTTATAACCTTTTCCAACATTTTACCCACAACCGAAGTAAGGCTCACAGGTCTATAATTACCAGGGCTGTGTCTACTCCCCTTCTTGAACAAGGCGACAACATTTGCTATCCTCCAGTCTTCCGGCACTACTCCTGTCGACAATGACGACATAAAGATCAACAACAACGGCTCTGCAATCTCCTCCCTGGCTTCCCAGTGAATCCTAGGATAAATCCCATCTGGCCCAGGGGACGTATCTATTTTCACTCTTTCCAAAATTGCTAACACCTCCTCCTTGTGAATCTCAATCCCATCTAGCCTAGTAGGCTTTATCTCAGTAATCTCCTCGACAACATTTTCTTTCTCTACTGTAAATACTGACGAAAAATATTCATTTAACGCTTCCCCTACCTCCTCTGATTCTGCACACAACTTCCCACTGCTATCCTTGATTGGCCCTGTTCAAACTCTTATCATTCTTTTATTCCTGATATACCTATAGAAAGCCTTAGGGTTTTCTTTGATCCTATCCGCCAATGACTTCTCGTGTCCTCTCCTTGCTCTTCTTAGCCCTCCCTTTAGATCCTTCCTGGCTAGCTTGTAACTCTCAAGCCCCCTAACTGAGCCTTCACGTCTCATCCTAACATAAGCCACCCTCTTCCTCTTGACAAGCGCTTCAACTCATCTATCTTTATATAAATGCTGTTTGCATTCAGCTAAAAAGCCTCAAGCGTTGATATTTTAACATTATTACTCACTCTGGCTCTAATTTCTGCTGCACGCTACAGATTATATTTTCTGCCCCTTCCCATCACACTGTGTTCGCCTCCTCATGACCCTGCGCCTCAGCTCTCTCGTTTCTTTCTTGATTTTTTTAAAAGTCCTTTCAATTTAACCCTACCACCACCACCACCCGCCCCAACTAATAATTTTAAAGTCCGATCTACAATCCGAGTTATACGATTCGCCAAGCCACTGGTCCCAGCTTTGTTCAAATTAAGCCCATCCTATCGGAACGGCTCTCACCTTTCCCAGTACTGGTGATGGAAATGGAGCCCATTTCTCCCACAGCAACTTTGAGCCACGTGTCTACCTCTCTAATATTCTTTACCTTACACCAATGTGCACGTGGCTCAGGAAATAATCCGGAGATTATTACCTTTGTGGTTCTGCTTTTTAATTTAGCCCTGAGCTGCACATAGTCCCTCAGCAGAACCTCTTTGCTAGTCCTACCTATGTCTTCGGTACCTACCTGGATTCCAACAACTGGATCCTTACCCTCGCACTCCATGTTCCTCTCTCGCCCAAAAGAGATGTCCTTAACATTGGAACAAGGTAGGCAACACAGCCTTCGGGAGTCATTGTTTGTGCTGCAGAGAACCGAATCTATTCTCCTAACAATTCTATCTCAGATTACTACTATATGTCTTTTCTCACCCCTCACTTGACTGGCGCTCTGCACCACTGTGATGTGCTCAGCTCATTCATCCTCCCTGCGGTCTGTGCCCTCGTCCACACCGGGAGCAAGAACCTCATACCGATTGACTCAGGGGACTGGCTGAGCCTCCTCCAAAGCTAAATTCGGGATCACCATCCCTTCCTCAATCGCAGTCACACCCTCGTGTCCCTGACCATGGTCCAAGTTTGATTTAATTAATCTGAGGGTGTGACTGTCTCCTGAAATACTGTGTCCAGGTAACTCTGCCCCTCCCTGATGTGTCGCACTGTCCGCAGCTCGGACTCCAGCTCATCAACTCTGAGTCGGAAGTACCTCGAGCAGCTAACACTTGCTGCAGATGTTGTCACCGTGGATCGCACCAGCTTCCACTCGTTCCCACATAGTGCAGCTGCAACAGCAGCACATTGCCTGCCCAGCCATTTGTATTCTATTTAATTAATTAATTTGGATGTTCAATATTTTAAAAGTGAATTTCTTAAATGCACTCTTCATCTGTAATAACGTCTCTTGATTTAAACCACTTGGCTAATCAACAGAGACACGGACGAGATACCCAGCAATCACCTAACTGTTTTCCTGAGATGTCACAGCTCGGCTCTGACAGGTGGAGAGAGGTAGAAGGGTCTCTCTGCTACCGCTTTTTATCTCCCACCGCCGCTGCCCTTCTCAAGTAAGTCCGGTCTCCATGTACTATGATAGTATGGGAATGGATGACTTGATGTTCGCTGGTGTGGTTATGGTCCAGGAGGAACTCCGAAGATATGTCAGAGATTGAGAGTTTAGGCTCCCCAAGGTTCTTTTCAGCAAACAACAACAACGACTCCATTGTCAGCAGGTTTAATGACAATGTCAGATCTGAGAGAATGAAGTGTTGCAGATCAAAGGGACATAGATCAGAGACAGTAAAGGTGGCGCGATTCGTTTAATCACACCTGCTTCCATCTCAACACAAACCTTAACTATTTTGCTCTTTGAATGCCCCTTTCCCTGGCTCACCATTTAATAAAAGTAGTTAATCTCTACCATTATATAATTCTGAAGAAATGGCATTAAGATGCAAAGCTTGTTCTGTTTCTGTCTCCACAGTTGATTCCTGACCTGCTCAGTGTTTCGAGTATTATCTGTTTTCAATTCTAATAATGGTCGCCCTCTGCTGGTGAATACTGGTGTTTCAGTAGGTGCAGCAATGGAATAAAAGTCACAATCTGTGGGAGAATAATGCACGGTGTCGTCGTTCTCCCGACTGAGGAACAATTGCGCTCTGCTGATGAATAAATGAAATATTTAGAATTAAAGTGCAAAACCACATTAATTTCTGATCAAATTCTCCTGCTCTTCCGACATACTCTGGAATCCTCAGGGATAGTGTAGCGCAGTAAAACAATATATTGTATCCAGGAATTGGTGTGCCTTTAATGCTTGAACATTAATATCGGCATTAATATTGATAAAGTCACAAATTCCAACTAAAAGATTGAATACATGTTTTATTATTATTATTTAAATTTATTTCCATTGTACATCAGCACTTACATTATAAACTGCAGTAATTTGTCCACATTGAGTAGATGGCGGTGGAGGAAGCAGTTACAAGAAATGCAGATTAAAGAGACAGACCGTTTATTGATTGCCTGACGTCTTCTAAACCTTCTTTAATAGGATGTGGAAAAGTTAAGCGGTTACAAAACGAACTTTGTAAAAACTTTTTATTATTAAGCAATGGTTTTAATCTCTGTGACAGTGTTGGTAATTACATGCAGAGTAATATATCTCAGTATTTGTAAAGACAGAGAAATGATCCGAAATCAATTTTTTTTGGTATTTTAATTAAACAGAAAACACGCACATTCAAGCAAAATATAGAGAAAAGCCAAATCTAGTTATTTCATCACAAAGTAAAGTGATGGTTCATTAAAATAAAGTGATGTTTATATGGTAAAGCAAAGCACATTCATCATGTTCACACTGTTGGGGAAGTTCATGCCATTCTCTCAAATTTAACACAGAATATTTTCCACCAGTCTGTGCCCCACCTCCAGACATCAGATACAGGATTTAAGGCTGGTGTTTACCTGAAAGGATAAGATAAACGACTTGAGAGGGTTACAGCAATGTTCGCACTCAAACAAATACATCAATACAGTATAAGATCTCCTCAGAATATTTCTGCTTCAATATGCCTCCTATTTCTTTAGTAAGTACAAAAAATGTTCTCGCTGATACTTTGGAATCGCTGACCCTTGAAAACACCAGTAATTGTCATATTAATATCGGAAACAGCCGGGATTGCACAGTGTCAGCACTGTGCTGACACAGTGTCAGTGTCAGTGTTAGGGTGGCACTGTGGCGCAGTGGTTAGCACCACAGCCTCACAGCTCCAGCGACCTGGGTTTAATTCTGGGCACTGCCTGTGTGGAGTTTGTAAGTTCTGCGTGGGTTTCCTCCGGGTGCTCCAGTTTGCTCCCACATGCCAAAGACTTGCAGGTTCACAGGCACATTGGCCATTACATATTGCCCCTAGTATAGGCATGTGGTAGGGAAATGTAGGAACAGGTAGGGATGTGGTAGGAATATGGAATTAGTGTAGGATTAGTGTAAATGTGTGGTTGATGGTCAGCACAGACTCGGTGGGCAGAAGGGCCTGTTTCAACGCTGTATCTCTAAATAAAACATGAAAATATGGAACAAATAATAAAGCATTGCTCTTACCGGGTTGATGGAGATGTAAGTTGCTGAATTACACAGTCACTGCCCATCGTTGGTGGAATGTCTGCTGTTGCAAACGCTTCACAGTGAGCATCACCATTGTTTTCAGGAATAGAGGGAAACAGCAAAGCCGGATCAGTGCGGGTCTGAGAGCTGTATACTGTGGAGAGAAATCTTATGGATTAATGATTGGACTGAAAGCGGGTTCAGTGCGGGTCTGAGAACTGTATACTGCAGAGAGAAAGATTATGGATTAATGATTGGACTGAAAGCGGGATCAGTGCGGGTCTGAGAGCTGTATACTGTGGAGAGAAAGATTATGGATTAACGATTGGACTGAAAGCGGGTTCAGTGTGGGTCTGAGAGCTGCAGACTGTGGAGAGAAAGATTATGGATTAACGATTGGACTGAAAGCGGGTTCAGTGTGGGTCTGAGAGCTGGAGACTGTGGAGAGAAAGATTATGCACTAATGATTGGACTGAAAGCGGGTTCAGTGCGGGTCTGAGAGCTGTATACTGTGGAGAGAAAGATTATGGGTTAATGATTGGACTGAAAGCGGGTTCAGTGCGGGTCTGAGAGCTATATACTGTGGAGAGAAAGAGTATGGGTTAATGATTGGACTGAAAGCGTGTTCAGTGTGGGTCTGAGAGCTGTGTACTGTGGAGAGAAAGATTATGGGTTAATGATTGGACTGAAAGCGGGTTCAGTGTGGGTCTGAGAGCTGTATACTGTGGAGAGAAAGATTATGGATTAATGATTGGACTGAAAGCGGGTTCAGTGCGGGTCATCCATCTATGTGTGAATAATATAAAGGGGACTGGAATTTGTTGACCTCTGAATGTTTTCCACCTCCATTCACCCTGTTGTTTCACCAACGCCCACTGGGTGACAGCAGATCAAATGGATCTGCTGAGACTGAATCAGGATGTTCAGATTGAGCACTTGAAGGATTGCCAGTGGAAGTATTAATAAGAGAGATATCACACACCGAATATAATCAGGATATTTTATCTAAAATAATTCAGGCATCTACTAATCTAATTTCCTTTAATCTCAACATGAATTTCAATCAAGCAGTCTGTGGTAACACAAATTGGAAAGAAATTCAATGTAGTGACAGACAGCTGGTGACTGTGAGAGTTTAACTCACCGAGAGTGGAGAGATCACCGCCGGCACTTGTCAGTGTGAAGAGATCATCAGGACCACTGTCCAGCAACAAGTGACTATCCTGAGTGTCAATGGCTCCAGTCAGAACATCATCATAATCACCCGGAACCAGACCTGACAGGAAATAATGATACTCACAGATATCAAATGGTAAGACGAAATACTTAGAATGATATTATTAGACGTCAATCTACCCGGGCTGGCAGGGTAGATTGTGATCTTCAGCTGTAGTGAGATTAGAGGTTAGCGAATGGTAGGACCATGTCATGTCGCAGTAGTTGAGTCTCCTTTGGCCCATGCTATATTTAAAAGGCAGCCCGCAATCGATGAAAGGCAGAAGCACTGTAGGACATCTGGTGGGAGGACTGATAACTGGAGTGTTTGGCAGATGGCAGCAGCCAGAGCGAGGGTGGCTCCCAGGTTTGCTCATGCCCCCCTTCAAGTGCTCCACCAGGCAACAAGTGCAAGGATGGAAGCACTTTTCCTTCGGGAGGGGTGGAGGAAGCCTGCTAGGCAGGCACGGAGGGCATGGCAGGCGATTGAGGAGGATGTGAGCTGCCGTGAGGTGCTCCCATGCAAGAGGCTTCAGTGCAGGAATAGGATCAATGCCCTAATGTAGTGTGGCAAGGTGAGTGCCGTGCCTCACATCAAGCTGACAACCTTAAGTGACACAAATATGAAAATGAAATTGGAGACAGGGTGCCCCTACTCACTGATTCAGATCCTCTTCAATCATTGTGCAGAGATCAGTAACCACCTCCCTGGAAAGGCACGATCTTCAGTGACACTGCTGCTCCGAAATTTGCAGGAAGCAGAGCCAATGATGGTAAGTCCACTCTGGTGGGTAGCGTATTCTGCACTCAGAAGCTGCTTGCGTGCTACTGTGCACCCTGTTCATCCACACTCTCTTCCAGCCTCACGATTCTTGTCCCTGTCTGGGTGCTGCAGACCAACTCCTGGGGACTGCAGCTCTCTCCATCTCTGATTCTCCTCCACAATGGGAGGCCTCAAAACCGGACTGGCTGACACCTATTGTAAATTGCTGCACTCATTTCTCAAGGCCTCCATTCTTTTTACTTGGTGTATCTAAGTTCCAAGTCAGAGAGGACGCTCATCCTGAATACCTATGTTTTGATCGCCAGGATTGGCCAGCCTCCAGATTGTCAATACTGCGACACAGCATCTCTCGCCCTCCCTCCAGTGCCACAATGCTTTCACACCCAAAACTGACCTTCCTCTGACCTTCCCCCTGCTTGGAGAAGGCGAGTCTCTGAAAACTGTTGTTCTCGCCCATCCTTTTCTAAATTGTGAATAACTTGGAAAATTGCCATAAATTTCCTGTTTTATAGGCTCAGTTACCAGTCCAACGCCTTAAAGTGCAGCCTCCACCCACCAGCTCTGCCGACTCTCGGGATATCACCTAACAGTGTGAAGATGTCGAGCTTCCTTTGCACCGCTATCCAGTGGCATTTACCCCGTCCCTCCCTCCCTCCCCCAACAACCCCACCCCCCACCCCGCCTGTCTGTGGTCACTGTGTGACAAAATTCTCCCCTCCGTTTTAATGTCACATGTATCCCATTGAATCACCCATCCAACATGCACACACATTTCACACATCACCGCCCAGACAACAGTGTCAGAAAACATCATGAACTGAAAGTTTCATTCCATTATACTACTGGGTGCAATCGGGATGATTTTGTAGAAATCCAAATTATTTCTCCTTTTTTTTAAACTAAAATCACTCAGCGATGCTCCATGTCTTCAGCAGCATAATTTTATGGTGATTAAGTTCTTTTATATTTAGTTGCTAATTTTAGATAGCAGACAGCGTGATGGATTAAAAAACGTGATGGTGACAAGTGAAATTGTACCCACCCTGAAGACTGGAGGAGTTCCTTTCAGGATTTTCTGATCCAGGATCCGTGTCACCCAAACTGTGACTGGTGTAATATTCAATCTGATTGAGGGACTCAATGGAATCAGAAACTGTTAAACACAAACATGGATGGTTATTGGAGAGATTGATTGGGACGTTCGAGTAAATAGCATAATACCGTCATCATCTGGTGACAATGTCCTGGGACTTTGTATCTGACACGATTGTGAAACATTCATCACAGGGATTGCAGTGGTTCAAGTGCAACTAGAGATAGACCATAAATGTTGGCTCATATAGTGAGCAGTTAAAACAATACACAGTACAGCTGGTGGGTCAGATTTCAGACATTAGAGCAGAGACAATAGTGTAAAACATAGTCAGTTAACACAGTTTCTTAACCCAGAATCCCTCCACTCTGTCCCTGTTTCTTTCCCTTTCAGAATCTCAAACGGCGCATTGGTCCCTAAACCGAAACCCACCCCGGACAATGGGGCAGAAAAGAGTGCAAGGAGGCTAATAACGGATTTGATCTTCGAGTCATCGAGTCATGCAGCATAGAAACAGGTCCCTTGGCCCTCCGCGTCATGCCGACCATAATGCCTATCTATACTAATACCACCTGCCTGCATTAGTTCCATATCCCTCGATGCCTTGCTCTTTCAAGTACCTCTCCAGATGCCTCTTAAATGTTGATACAGTTCGTGCCTCCACCACCTCCTCTGGCAGCTCATTCCAGATACCCACTATTATTCGTGTGAAAAATTTACTCCTTTGATCACCTTTAAACATCCTCCCTCTCACCTTAAAGTTATGTCCTCTAGTTTTAGTCACCCCTACCATGGGAAACAGAATCTGGCTATCTACCCTATCTATGCCTCTCATAATTTTATTTACCTCTATCATGTCCCCTCTCAGCCTCCTTTGCTTCAGGGAAAACAGACCCAGCCTATCCAATCTCTCTTCAGAAATCAAGCCCTCCAAACCAGGTAACATCCTGGTGAATCCTTTCTGCAAGCTCTCTAACTTTAGCACATCTTTCCTGTCATGCAGCGAAAAGAATTGCACACCGTACACCTAGTGCAGCCCAACCAATGGTATGTACAAGTGTAACATTACGTCCCAACTCTTGTACTCACTGCCTCAGCCAATGAAGGCAAGCACGCCATTCGCCTTGTTCCCCACCCTGTCTACCAGTGTTGCCACTTTCAGGGAGCAATGTACTAGCACACCAAGGTCTCTCTGCTCAGCAACACTCCCCAGGGCCCTGCCATTCATTGTATATGTCCTACCCTGGTTTAACATCCCAGAATGCATTGCTTCGCACTTGCCTGCGTTAAATTCCATTTTCCAATCACTTACCCACTTTCCAGTTGATCTGCATCCTGTTGTAACCTTAGACAACCTTCTTCACTGTCCACTATACCTGCAATCTTGGTGTCATCTGCAAACTTACTAATCATGTCCCCTACTTCTCATCCAAGTCATTAATATATATGACAAACAACAGAGGGCTCAGCACCCATCCCTGCGGCACACCACTGATCACCAGCCTCCAATCTGAAGAACATTATCATTACCAAAAGAATGTAGATGCTTTGGAGAGGGTGCAGAGGAGGTTCACCCGGATGTTGCTTGGTATGGAGGGCGCTATCACTGAAGAGAGGTTGAGTAGATTAGGCTTGTTTTCATTAGAAAGACAGAGGTTGAGGGGGGGACCTGATTGAGGTGTACAAAATGATGAGCGGTATAGACAGGGTGGATAGCAAGTAGCGTTTTCCCAGAGTGGGGGATTCAATTACTAGGGGTCACGTGTTCAAAGTGAGAGGGGAAAGGTTTAAGGGGGATATGCGTGGAAAGTTCTTTACAAAGAGGGTGGTGGGTCCCTGGAACGCGTTGCCAGCGGAGGTGGTAGACGCGGGCACGATAGCATCTTTTACGATGTATCTAGACAGATACATGAATGGGCAGGAAGCAAAGAGATACAGACCCTTAGAAAATAGGCGACATGTTTAGATAGAGGATCTGGATCGGCGCAGGCTTGGCGGGACGAAGGGCCTGTTCCTGTGCTGTTATTATCTTTTTGTTCTTTAACAACCCTCCACCACTACCCTCTGCCTCCTATCAGCCAGCCAATTTAGTATCCAATTGGCTACCTCACCCTGGATCCCATGTGTTCGAACCTTCCCGAACAACCTACCATGCGGGGTCTTGTCAAACGGGTTGCTAAAGTCCATGTACACAACGTCCACCGCCCTATCCTCGCTAAACCTTTTTGTCACCTCCTCAAAAATATCAATCAAATTCGTGAGACATGATTTCCCTCTCACAAAGCCATGCTGACTATCCTAATCAGATCTTGCCTTTCCAGATGCATATAAATCCTGTCTTTCAGAATCCCTGCGAATAACTTCCCCACCAATGATGTAAGGCTCACCAGCCTGTAGTTCGCTGGCTTATCCCTTCTTCCCTTCTTAAATAAAGGCGCAACATTAGCTATCCTCCAGTCTTCCGGTACTTCACCTGTGGCTACCGATGATGCTAAAATCTCTGCCAAGGCCCCAGAAATCTCCTCTCTTGCCTCCCATAGCATCCCAGGATACACTTGGTCAGGCCCTAGAGATTTATCCACCTTAATGCGCTTCAAAACCTCCAACACCTCCTCTCTTGTAATGTTGCTTTACGTCAGGAGATCGCTGTCCCTTCCCTTGAACTCGCTAGCTTCCGTGACCTTCTGCACGGTAAATCCAGACGAAAAGTATTCCTTTAAAACCTCGCCCATTTCCCGTGGCTCCACACACAGATTACCGCACCGATCCTGAAAGGGACCTAATCTCTCCCTAGTTACATATTTCCTCTTAATATACTTACAGAATCGTTTAGGATTCGCCTTTACCTTATCTGCCAGGGAAATCGTCTTTGTGTGTTTTGTTGTAACCTCAGAAATTTATCTGAATGGTTAAATCGCTCTCCAAATATATCGCAGGACAAAGCTTTCATCGATTTGGTAGTGTTGTTGCTCCACTATCATGAAGTGGAATTTGTAGATTTCATTTTAAACTTCAGCATACAAAGTGTAAGAATAAGTTTTTTGTAGAAACCACCGATTTCGGGTAAGAAGTTCCTGATGGGAACGTATTTCTGATCCAGTCACCCAGGGAAATAATATCTGAGATAATCTGACTGTCTCCTTCTGAGAGCAGTGACTATTTATGGGCCAGTTTAAATGGAATAAAATGACATGATAGTTACAAAGAAACAGAAATCATGTTCTTTAAGCAGTAGTGACGGGTGGGAATCTTCCCAAACCCATTGCTCATCTTACTGTACACACAGATATAGACACTCTCGCACTGTGATAGGACTCCTTCACATGGTGATCGTGAGCGGATTTCTGACAGTGTTCAGTCAGTAAACTGACCATTAAAATGGGGTATTTAAGCGGAAGTAACATTTGCCTCGTGAAAATTCGGTATGAAATATAAAACTCAGACCTGAACGCCTGATCTGATAGGAATCCTTGCCAGGTGGAATATTCTCAATCTCTTCATAAATTGCATGGTACAAAACAGCCGGTGAACCCTTGCCACTCGTGACAGAACCTGTCAGATGGAGGGTGGGAATGATTAAAGTTTAGTTACAACCCACGAGCCTTTAACAGTAAATTATCTGCGAACACATCCAAATCACAGAGATGGTGATAGTAAAGAGACAAAGCCAGGTATTGTGAATGCGGAGTAGTTTTGTTGTGCTTATTTTCGTATATGTCTATGTATCTATCTTTCTGCATACTCATATATTTACCTGCAGCAGACTGGGGACAAATTCAATCAAGTTTGTTAGAAACGATCTCCCCCTGACAAAGCCATGCTGACTGGCCCCGATTAATGCCTGCCTCTCCAAGTGGAGATTAATCTTGTTCCTCGGATTTTTTTTCCAATAGTTTCCCTACCACTGATGTTCGATTCACCAGCCTGTAATTACCTGGTTTAGCCCTGCTACCCCTCTTGAATAATGGTACCACATTCACTGTTCTCAGTCCTCTGGTACATCTCCTGTGACCAGACAGGATTTGAAAATATGTGTCAAAGCCCCTGCTATCTCCTCCCTTGTCTCAGATAACAGCCTGTGGCTCATCTCATCTGGGCCTGAGGATTTATCCATTTTAAGCCCACTAAATCATCTAATACTTCCTAACTTTCAATGTTAATTTGTTCAAGCATATCACCATCCCCCTCCCTGGTCTCTACACCTACATCATCCGTCTCCATGGTGAACACAGATGAGAAGTAATCATCAAAAACTTAATCTATGTCCTCTGTCTCCACACACTGATGGCTATTTTGGTCCCTAATCGGCCATACTCTTTCCATGGTTATCCTCTTTCCCTTAATATACTTAAAACAACGCCTTTGGAGTTTCCTTTATCTTGCTCACCAGTGTTTGTGCATGTCCCCTCTTCGCTCTCCGAAGTCATTTTTTAAGTACCCCTCTCCTTTCTATACTCCTCTAGGGCAGCCGCTGTTATCAGCACTCTGAATCTGTCACAAGCCTCCTTTTTATTCTTTATCTAATCCTCCATATCCCTTGACATCCAGGGTTCCCTGGACTTGTTGCTCCTCCCCCTCAACTTTACGGGAACATATGGGACCTGATCTCTCACTATTTCCTTTTTGAATGTAAGAGCCCGTGGGATCCATGGCAATTTATCAAATTGGATCCAAAGTTGGCTTAGTGCAGGAGGCAGAGGGTGATTGTCGATGGTTGTTTTTGCTATTGGAAGCCAGTGACCAGTGGTGTACTACAGGAATCGGTTCTGGGACCCTTACGGTTTGGAATGTACATTAATGATTTAGATGTAAATATAGGAGTAATGTTAGTAAGTCCGCAGATGACACGAAAATTACTGATGTCATAAACATTGAGGAGGAAAGCTTTAGATTGCAGGACGATAAAGATGAGCTGGCAAGATGGGAGGGGGAATAGCAAATGCAATTTAATCCTGAGAAGTGTGAGGTGATACATTTTGGGAGGACTAACAAGGCAAGGGAATACAGAATGGATGGTAGGACCCTAAGAAGTACAGAGGGTCAGAGGTACATTGGCGTACTTGCCCATAGATCAGTTAAGGCAGCACAACAGGGAAATAAGTTGGTTAGGAAGGCATATGGAATACTTGTAGTTATGAGCCGAGGCATAGAATATAAGAGCAGGGAGGTTAAGATGGAGCTGTATAAAATGATAGTTAAGTCACAACTGGAGTACTATGTACAGTTCTGGGCACCACACTTTAGGAAGGATGTGTGTGCACTGGACAGAGTGCTGAGGGGGTTCACCTGGGCTAGAGCAATTCAATTATGAAGCGAGACTGGATAGGTTAGGGTTGTTTTCTTGAGAGCAGAGAAGGCTGAGGGAGGACCTGATTGAGGCATACAAATTTATGAAGGGCATTGATATGATAGATAGGAAGAAACGTGCTCCGTTAGCGGCGGGGTCAGTAACCGGGGGAATATATTCAAAGTAAGGGGCAGGAGTTTGAGAGGACAATTGAGGAAGAAAATATTCACAAAGAGGATGTTTGGAGTCTGGAACACACTGCCAGAAGGGATGGTAGAGGCAGTACCCTCACAACATTTAAGGTATTTAGATGAGCACTTGAAATGACATGGCATCCAAGGCGAAGGGACAAGGGCTGAGTAATGGGATTAGAATAGACAGGTGCTTGATGGCTGGCACAGACACGATGGGCGGAAGGGCGCGTTTCTCTGCTGTATAACTCGACTACTCTATGGCCCGTTCTCCTGCTTGTGATCGTTTGTAAAATACCTCCAGTCTAGCGTGGTTACCAGGCTCGATCTTATCAGCTTTAGGACTGTCATGTTACAGAGCCTGTTCTGATCGGGTCCTTGGTTGAGATAACAGGCCTATGCTGTCCGAGATATAGAATATTTCTTAATAAGAGAGAGCGAGCCATTTCTAGAAGAACTCTATATTATTATGAAAAGTGTCATTTATTAAGAGTCCCATTTGTTATAGTAAATCAGGAGTTCGTTGAATGGGTGAAATATGAGTGGAAGCGTTGTTTTGGAATGTGGAATCACCGCTGGTGAATGCAAAAGGTCCTATACAAATATCACTTGTAAAAGTAACAGACAGAGCCGGTTAGAAAGCTCGAGATTGGATGCCCAGAGCCAGAATCTGAAGGGCTGAAATTGATACCCAATGGATGAAGGAAGATTAACAGTCAAATAAATAGGTGAATGCACAGCCCAAAAATGTCAATAGAACTTCCGGATCCATTGTTACAATAAGTACATTTTCAAGACTTTCATGAATTATGTGCTGAACTCTCACAGTGAATGTGGACAATTCAAATCACTCTTAATTTCAAATGTCACATTCTATTAATTCAGGAGAACTTTGAATGGAGAAAATCAGCAAAAACGAGTACAATGTATTTCTAACAAGGCCAGTTGGCAGTCCATAGAAAGCTGCAATGAACGAGAGTTTTGCAAGGATATGTCACAATATCTGGGATCTTGTGTTGGATCCGCGGTAAGATATGAACCTCACCTCTTCTGAGTGACTTTTTCTGTACAACCACTATCAGTGAGATCAACACAGAGATTAGCAGGACTCCGAAGCAGCCCGCAACGAGGATGGAAGTAGTTTTATATCCCTGTTCTTAATGACAATAATACAGAAAGTTTTAACACAGACACAGTCCATCTTACACAATAAAATATTTACAAGAAGTTTTTAATAATTATATCCACTGCTTCCGGGCAATGAGTCCGGCTGAACATTCCCCATTATGTGTGGTGCACATTGCACCAGAGGAAAGTGTGAGCCAGTCTAAATTACAGAGACAGTGCCCCCATGTTTCTGATGAGTACAGGACAGCTCAGGTACAGCCAGAAACTGGGATTAGCAGAATTTCAATCAGAACATTTGAAATGTCCGGTGAGGCAAAAAATTATCCAGTCATTGAGAACGTGCTCATAGTATCTTCTGAGAATGACAACAATAGCAATTCAACTAATGCAAACCCTGACACTCGCTGGAATAGTAATAATGGTAAGTACCTGCAGATGTGGACGGGAAAACAATTGGAGGCACATCGAGTCCTGTGGAATATAATGTACAAAAAAGTTCAAAAAGATGAAATTTCTGCACTTTCCATTTAAACGATAAATACTGTTCTTAATTTCCTGAAGTCACGAGTCAATTTAACAAAACAACCTTAACCCCACTCTTCAAACCCTGCCATCCTCACCGGAACAAATCACACTGGCATCTTCCTTGTGATCACAGTCAGATTGAGCTGGCGATGAGGAAGGACAGTCGGCCAGAGAAGATTCGCTTCCGGTGCACTTCACCTCATCCAGCCAGATAACACCGTCACCCTGGGAAAAAGTAGCCCCTCCTGGGGCCAATAGAGCGTGGCCACAACCCAGCTGCCTGCAGACAACATTGGCATCGGCCATATCCCAGGAGTCATCACACACCGTGCCCCAGATGTTATTGCAAAATATCTCCACTCTCCCGGAGCAGTTGGTGTTACCTCCAAACAGGCGCAACCATTGTCCCGAATCTGTCAAAGAGAATCAATTATTATTATTGGTGTAGTATAAGACAGGAGTACAATTGTTGGTATAGGAAAGAGGAAGTAGCACCTGGTGAAAGCCCACGTTTACAATCATATTCTCGAATGCAGTCCTCTGATCTATGGAGCTGCTCCTTTGCTACATTCGCTTCTGTTGAGAAGAGAAACATGCTGACTGTGTCAGACACCGATGTTTCAAATGACACTTGCACATTGAGAGGTTTGTATTGTTACCTGAACAAACAACACCAGCATCGTCCCTGTGTTCACAGTTGTGTTTACCCCACGGTTCTGTTTGACACTGCCAAAGGAACGATTCATGTGAAATACACTTCATCCCATCGAGCCAAATGGTTCCGGATCCTTCTCCGAATGACTGAGTGTAATAATCGATAGAACTGAGGGGACCGCACTGTAACTGTTTACAAATCACTTCTGCATCAGGTCCATCGAATGTATCTGAGCACACTGTTCCCCAGGTGCCATTGTAGAACACTTCCACTCTCCCCTCACAGCGATGTTTCCCATTCACTAGCTGCAGCTCCTTGTGCTCTGTTAATGACACAAGAAATATCCAGATGTTTAGATTGATAACTTGCTAAATGTTCATACTGCACAGTTCAACACATGCTGCACCGGCTGTGTTCACTGATTGTCGGTAATTATTTCAGAAAATCTGACAGCCCATAATGTAATGAAGAATAATAAACATGGATTTCACAACAGGAAGACAAACAACGTTATTGAATTAATTGAATAAGTTACAGAAAGATAATTCTGTCGATGCAATATGCATGTTTGCTTTTCTCGAAAGGCCTCTGTCAAGGTACCACAGAGTAGGATCATTACTGGGGTCAGAGCATGTGGAGTCAAGAGATCAGTGGAAGAATGGTCGAAAACTGGCTACAAAGCACACCGTCATTGTTAAAGATGGTAACCCAGGATGGTGGAAGGTGGGAAGTTGTGTGACAAAGGGCTGGTGTCACTGCTGCTCAACATTTACATGGATGATTTGGACTTAGACAAGGGGTACATCATTTCAAAATTTAAGATGACAGCAATTTGGGGAAATAGTTAACACTAAGAAAGCCAAGGACAAAATATGGAAGACGTTAATAAACGGGCAGAGTGGGCATACAATTGGCAAATGAGTTTTAATACAGATAAGTCGAAGTTGGTGAGTTTTGATGGGAAGAATAAAGATGCCACATGTACTTGCTTGGAAAATACGAGTGAAAATGATGGAGAGCAGCAAAGAGATCTCGGGATACAGAGACACGAAATCACTAATAAACTGACAGAGACCGAAGCTTTTGATCATAAATAAAGTATAATCATGAATAAATCTGAAAGGAAATTCAGGAGAGTTTTTGTTTTACCTGGGGAGTGGTTTGAATTTTGAATTCTGAACACATGCAATTGTTGAAGTGAACAGCACTGATGCCTTTAAGGTAAAGCTATATCGGTACATGAGGGAGAAAGAAGTAGGCGGATATGCAAAGAGGGTTAGTTGCAGTAATCTGGGGCGATAATCGTGGGCAACATAAGCAACACATTGACCAATTAGGCTGAATGGCCAGATTCTGTGCTGTTCATTTTATGTAATTTGATGTAATAGCTTCCCTGTGAAGCCACGTGCACAACACTACGGAAAATGCGTATTTGGAAGCACCGTTACCTGAACACATGACCCTCACATCTTCTTTATGAGAACAGTCGTGGTTACCCCACGATGCTGAGGGACATTTCCAGAGAAATGATTCGTTACTGGAACACTTCAGTTCATCCAACCAAACTGGCCCTGAACCTGGTCCACAAGATGCAGGAAGTGCCATGTCCAATGCCTTTCCACAACCCAGCTGTTTGCAAACCACGTCAGCGTCCGCCAGATCCCAGGAATCATCACAAACTGAGCCCCAGGTCCCATTGTAATAAATCTCCACTCGGCCAGTACATGGGCTTCCACCGTCAGACAGCCTTAACTGCACGTGGTCTGTTGGACAACAGTACATGAGGATTATACTTTCAATACACATTCACCTCATCACTCATTACAACTCATTGTGCCAACACCAGCATTAAAAACAACATGTTAAATGTGCCTGTGACAGGTAAATAAAACAATACAACAGAATATCTGTTTGCACTTACTTCTTACATAGAATGTAAAGAACAGAAATGTTTCAGATATCCTACGACATCTGACTTTGACAAGTTATGGTCTCCCGTTTCCCTTTTATGTTTTGAACGCGGTTTACGGTGTTGCACAGGCAATCACTCACACGATTAACAGTTAATTTATACTCATGTTATGTAACTGTATCAGTTTCTTGTCCATGTATGTTACCCTTATTTGTTATCTTCATAAGACATTTACTGCTATCTCCTATTTCCTTCATCTCTGTAGAAGCGAACAAAAAATGTGAATTCAGGGTGATGGTATGGGGTGCGGGTGGGGGTGGGGAACAGATAGGAAGTTAGACCTGGTGGGTTGGCGAAGAAAGGGAAGTAGTGGAGGCGAATGAATGGATGTTTTTGAACTTTGTGACAAAAAAGTGCACAAACTCCTCTCACTTATTTTTGGAGTTGAGGGTGGACGAAGCAGGGGAGGGGTTCAGGAGGAAGATTTAGGATGGAGGAGATATGCTGTACGTTTTCATTGCCTTCCTGCATGATCTTTGTCTAACGGGTGGTTTTAGTGAAGAAGAGCAGGGCCCGATGATGCTTTATGTGATTGATCCATTCAGGATTATATTACCAGATAGTTCGCCAGATGTCACCGTGCCTTTCTGTTTTTTTAATTCTTTCATGGGCTGTGGGTGTCACTGGCAAGGTCAGCATTTGTTTAATCTACTCTATTTATTACTTCCATTTCATACTGGAGAATGTAACGTTCACAAGTTCTACCCTTAAACATCAGCCTTGCAATATGCTGTATCTTCGTGCAGAACTATGTTCTGGGGTTGTGTTGATTATAACATTATCACAAATCAATTTAATATTAATTGCATAACAGAATCACTTACTTTTGTAAGGATGGGACTCTGTCTTTGACAATGAAGACATCTGAGTAATTTTAGAGATAAACCACACGTCTGAACAGAGAATATGCAGACCTATCTGTCCAGACAGACTGCTGCTATTATGTTCAATGAGCAGACGAATCTTGTGAGGCACATTATCAATTGCTGTTGTCTGTAAAATATCAATGAACTAAACTACCAATTATATCAATATGTGACTGTTGGAGGGAACAACGAAGGCAGAAAACAGGATCTCTCTGCAAAATGTTGGACAGGATCAGGAAGTGTCACTGGACAATTGAAATCCAGATGTGTAGACCTCCTGGCTGAGCAGGAAACCAGTATTCAATCTGGACTAGACAAAAATGATTGGACTAATTGCGTCAGGCACTTTGGGGAATAAGAATCAGGATGTGACCCATCACATAGAGAAGTAGAAGACAAGGAGAAGACACATGGCTTCTGTAGGCGGACATAAATGTTGGGTGGAGCTGGACATCTACCTAACTAAAGAACAAGATTACATACTCTGCTCTGTCCAGTGACTGAGTGTGTAATAAACATTCGGCACTGTAAACCACTGACGTGAAACGCTGGAATGTATTGAATGTGTCCGCAAAAAATACTACTGTAACCAATCGGTATCAAATCTGAATCATTAACTATCTCATATGTTGTAAGTTCCACTCAGTCATATTTAAATAAACGTTCGTTGGAACAACCCCAAAACATCTGTCGAGGCTTACATTGTGCATAATGCAACTTCCCCAGAACATATGCCTGCATTGACATGCTGCACAATGGAACTTTCAAGCGTATAGTCCAAAACATCTGTTTACTTTTATACACAGACTACTGAAACTTACACCAGCACAACTCCCACACAGCTACCTCCACTTATATACAGTACAATAGAACTGATTGCAAGCTCGGCGCCGGATTTGACACCAGAGATGAGATTCCAATTCCATATTCTATCTACCACAAGGCCGTTATCTTTAACCTCTATCATCCTTCACCTCCCTTCCGGCCTCAGCCCATCTGCTGCTGAAATGCTCACCCATGCTTTGTTGTCTGTAGAACCGCATCTTTCAATGTTCTCCCGGGTGATCACCCATCCTGCATCCTCCAGAAACATCAGCTCATCCAAAGCTTTGTCGCCTGTCCTCCATGAAGCCTCTCTCAGGAGCGCCACTGCACTCACTGGTTTCCCTGCCACCAATGCCACGAGTTTTCAATTATGATCTTCATGTTCAGACACCTTCATGCTCTCCCCCTGCCATCAGTATAACCGCCTCCAGCCTGAATCATTTCGAGAGCTCTGCATTTCTCTGAATCCAGCTTTTTGTACATCTCCCACTTCCATCCCCCACAACTTTCAGTCTAGCCTTTAACCATCTAACCACCCAGATGAGAATTTCCACCCCAAACATCTCTGTGTCTCCGCCTCTTCAAATCCAACCATCTGACTAAAAAAGTAGTCACCCACTTGAACATCTCTTTGTCTGGCTCTGTGTCAGTTTTCTGTCCGATTACATTCCTGATAAACTCTTTGTGATGTATGTGTTTATTGAAAGTTATGTAAGAAAAAAGTTCTTGTTGTTTAATTGTGTCCATGTCCTCTCTCTCTGCACACCACCCCATCCATCCCCAGCTCCCCGACCGCCCACCATCCTCATCCCCTGCCCCCAAGTGAAAGTACTGATTTGAGACACGCAGGAACAAGTAACACGTATTATCACTTTTCTCAGCAGATTAGACATTTCACTTCTTTGTTTTTGTAAAAGCAGTGAAGAATTTGTTTACCTGAACACAGGACCCCAACATCCATACTGTCAGTGAGAGACGAATTCAATGTGAACAAACTGCAGTTCTGGAGCTGCAATTCATTTCCGACACATTGGACATCACTCACCCAGACGGGTCCTTCACCCTTTCCGTCCTTTGGATAGTTATAAGTGGCTGTCGCTTCACCGCAGCCCAGCTGTGTACAGACCACGTTGGCATCATTCAGGGTCCAGAGTCTGTCCTGCAATCTCCTCCAGCTGCCGGTGTAGTAAATCTCCACTCGCCCATCACACCAGCTTCCCCCGTTAGTCAGCCTTAGTGACCAATTTTCATCTACAATATGAAACACAATGGTGAAATTGAAGCATAGTTTGCTGCCACCAGAAAAGTTATTAATTTTGTTGGTTACTATTTCTGTCATCATTGTTCAGAAGGCTTGTCGGCAGATGTTGTTCACCATCACCTTTTCTCAGTAAATACATTTTGGAGACATACCGAGTAGCTTCCGCTGTTTAAACTGGGGGCCAAGGGTAAAATGAACTGGAGGTGAGCGCGGCACATACCGGCAATTGATAAGTTAAGAGACCGAAGGGTGGGGCAGGGGCTTTAAATGGCTCCTGACAGATGACAGTTCCTTTCATCCCATATGGAGAGAAACAGACAAGTTTACGTTGCCACAATGCTTCCGATGACATCTCAAGTCGCCTCACAGGCAATGAAGCACTTTTGATTTGTCATCACTAATGATGACAGGTGACTGACCCGAGGGACTGAAGGTTGTCCTCCTGTCCACATGTACTGATATTTCCTGCTCTCGCCCTGTACGTGAAGCATCATCAACGTTTATTCCAATTTCTCCCCCTCATCTTCACATGGTCCATCTTCAACTCTTCCATTCCCTTCCTCAACATCTCTGTCTCTGATTCTGGGGATAGGCTATTAACTAATATAAAGAGTAAGCCCAGTGACTCTCACAGTTATCTTGTCTATGATTCCTCACACCACGATTCCTAGAATGATTCTATCACATTCTTCCACTTTCTCCATCTGCATTGTATCTGTCTGGTGATGCAACCGATCATCCCAGTGCTTCCATATATGTCTTCCTTTTTCCACAACCGAGGACTCTCCTCATCTCCTCATCCACCCACCATGGTTGACAGGGCCCCATCATGTCCATTCCATTTCCCATACTTCTGCTTTAACCCTTTCCCCCCTCGCAGAACCATGATAGGATTCTGCTTCTCCTCATCTTCCACTCCATCAGCTTCCATATTCAACAGATGATCTTCCACCATTTCCACCACCTTTAATGTGATACCACTACCAAACACATCTTCCCCTTCCCTCCACTTTTAACATTCCAAAGGGACCATTCGCTCTGTGACACCCTGATGCACTCTTCAATCATTCTCAGCACCCCTTCCCACAGGAACTTCCCAGGCAAGCGCAGAAGATGCAACCACTGCCCTTTTACCTCCACCTTTCTCACCGTCCAAGCCGGCAAATACTGCTTCCAAGTAAAACAACGATTTGCTCGTACTGCTTTCTCTTCAGTATACTGTATTTGCTGTATTGACTGATTATGATGCGTCTCCTTTACATTGGCACAGCAAACACAGTCGAGTGATTAATTTGCAGAACACCTTTGTTTAGTCTGCAAACTTCACCTTTATCTTCCTTGTATTCATTGTATACTCCACTCCCACTCTGACCTCTCCCTCCTCTTTCTCCTACACAGTTCCAATGAAGGTTAACATAAGTTTGAGAAATAGCAAATTAAAAGCAAAATTCAGTGCGTGCTGGAAATCTGAAATAAAAACAAGAAATGCTGGAAATACTCAGCAGGTCTGGCAACATCTGTGGAGAGAGAAGCAGAGTTAACGTTTCAGATCAGTGACCTGCCTTCACAACTGACAAATATTAGAAACGTAACAGGTTATAAGCAAGTTAAGTGGGTGTGGGGCAAGAGATAACAAAGGAGAAGGTGTACATAGGATGAGGTTACAGAATAGCTGACCAGAATGACATGGAGCAAAGATGTGTTAGTGGTGTGTTGAAAGACAAAACATTAGTACAGAAAGGGTGTTAACAGACTGAAAATTGAACAGCCACAAGTACAAACATAATAAAACAGTGGGTAACCCAACTGACCAAACTCAGATGAAATAATATAAAAACAAAAAAAAATTAAAATTGAAAAGAAAAAATAACTCAAAATAAAAGTAAAATGGAGGGCCCGTCATGCTCTGAAATTATTGAACTCAAAGTTCAGTCCGGCAGGCTGTGGGGTTCCTA
Organism: Heterodontus francisci; assembly: GCF_036365525.1. Lineage (NCBI taxonomy): Eukaryota > Metazoa > Chordata > Chondrichthyes > Heterodontiformes > Heterodontidae > Heterodontus > Heterodontus francisci. Next base: position 223,127 of record NW_027141781.1, read on the forward strand.
ATCGGAAAATGAGATGCTGTTCCTCGAGCTTGCGTTGATGTTCACTGGAACATTGCAGCAATCCCAGGACAGAGATGTGAGCATGAGAGCAGGGGGAGCGATGAAATGGCAAGCAACCAGAAGTTCAGGGTCCTGCTTGAGGACTGTTGGAGGTGTTCACAAATCAGTCATGCAGTCTGCGTTTGGTCTCCCCAATGTTGAGGAAAGCACATTGTGAGCAGCGAATACAATATACTACATTAAAATAAATACAAGTAAATCGCTGTTTCATCTGCAAGGGGTGTTTGGGGTCTGGAATAGTGAGGGGAGAGGAGGTAAATGGGCAGGTATTACACCTCCTGCGATTGCAGGTGAAGGTTCTGTGGGAAGGGGATGAGGTGGTGGGGTAGCCGAGGAGTGGACCAGGGTGTCACGGAGAAAACGATCCCTTCAGAATGCTGAGAGGGGAAGGGAGGGGAAGATGCATTTGGTAGTGGCATCACGCTGGAGGTGGCGGAAATGGCGGAGGATGATCCTTTGGATATGGTGGCTGATGGGGTGGAAAGTGAGGACAAGGGGAACCCTGTCACTGTTTTGGGAGGGAGGGGAAGGGGAGAGGGTAGAGGTGCAGGAAATGTGCCAAGCACGGTTGAGGGCCCTGTAAGCCACTGTGGTTGTAAGGACCTCCTATAAGGACTCCATTCCATTCTCCAAGATTCTCCGTCTCCGACGCATCTGCTGTGATGATGCTACCTTCCATGACAGCGTTTCTGATATGTCTTCCTTTTTCCTCAACCGAGGATTCCCCCCCCGCCACCCCCACTGCGATTTACTTGTACTTCTTTCAATGTAATGTACTGCATTCGCAACAAAAACGACTTGAGAGGGTTACAGCAATGCTAACCATCAAACAAATACTCCAAATGTATGATCTCTTCAGAATATTCCTGCTTCAATAAGCCTCCTATTTCTTTATTAAGTATAGAAAATGTACCCTTATACTCTCTTCAATCATTCTCAACATCCCTTCCCACAGCAACTTCCCATGAAAGCGCAGGAGTTCCAACCACTGCCCTGTTACCTCCACCTTTCTCACCATCCAAGCCCCAAAACACTGCTTCCAAGTGAAACAACGATTTACTTGTACAGCTTACTCTTTCGGATACTGTATTTACTGTATTGACTGATCATGATGCGTCTCCTTTACATTGGCAGACCAAACACAGTGGAGGGATTACTTTGCAGAACACCTTTTTCAAGTCTGCAAGCTTTACCTTTCGCTTCCAGTTGCCTGTCATTTTCATTGTCTACTGCACTCCCACTCTGACCTCTCCCTCCTCTTTCTCCTGGCAGTTCCAATGCAGGATAACATAAGTTTGAGAAACAGCACTTCCTCTTTCCACTAGACTCTTTACAGCATTTTAGAATGAACACTGAGTTCAGCAATTTCAGATCAGATTCCCTCCCCCTTTTTTTCTTTTTTGGACGATATTTGACTTCCAATTTGCACCTCCTCTGGAAATGTGCTTTTTACTTGGCCCATTCTAACATACTTTTGCTCTGCATTGTTCGTTTTACCATTTCATCTCTCCTGTCTTTCACCACATCACGGAGCGTTCCTTTCATTCTTTCCTTGTTACCCCCTTTCTTTAAAAAAAACTGTTAAATCTCTAAGTTCTGATGAAAGATCCACAATCTGAAAGGTTGATACTCTTTCTGTCACCAAGGATGCTGCCATAACTGCTGAGTATTTCCAGCACTTCCTGTTTTTATTACCTATATTGCAAATTGTGAAACGTGGGAGCACTTTTGCATTGAGCAGTGTCCCACATACAGTGATCAGATAACTGAGCAGAGAATCTGTTATATGAGGGTGCTGGCTGAGAGATAAATATAATCCTGGAAATTGGGAGAATTTAAATTTACATCAAAATTGTGAAATTTTCAAAGACATAGCACATTGGTGAAATAACGAATTATGCCATTCACTATAATTTTATTGCAATCGGTGTGGTGGAACTTAAAATATATCTCACACTATGTATCTTGCAACAAGTTCACAGTGTTTTCTATTAAACAGATGATCTTTGCAGAGAATTCCATGACAATTCATATTTGAACTGCCTACATTGATAACAGTTTCAATGCTCGAGCAACATTTACATTCAATGGCAGTGGTCCTGGGAGCGTCTTGCTGATTCTATAGCCCTTGAAAAATGCTCCAGATTTACCCGGAAATAGATATTATATGACGAGAAGTACTACCAACGAGTCATTGTATGCATAAATGTTTACTGGAGTGAAGCTTTGATTCATTTGTAATTTAATTCAGACCAATAAACCCACAAACACATCTCAGAATCTTACTGACAAAGGAAGCATGGGATCAGCAAAACTAGTGAATCAGAGACCTGTGGAAATAGTCAATGATGCTTGACAGCAGAGCGGTTGGTGTATTTCAGTTCAATTGACTGAGATGACTCACCCGTACAGATGACACCTGCATCGTTTTCATGGGAGAAGCTAAACTGTTCCCAGGATGAAACAGGACAATCCCACAATCGCGTCTCGTTCCCCAGACACCTGTAATTTTCCTTCCACACTGCACCAGTACCCTTTCCAAAGCGGGCTCCTCCCGGGATTGAGTTTACTGCCCCACACTGTAAGTGCTCACAGACCACTTTGGCGTCTTCCAAATCAAAGTAAAGGTCACACAGCGTCCCCCACTGGTGTCCATGTAGCACCTCCACCCGACCGGAGCATCTGTCCATCCCACCAACCAATCGAAGTTCAGGTTTTCCTGTATTGAAAACAAATACAAATCCAAATAATTTCTAAATCATCCTCTGCATAGAAAGAGCAAAATAGAAAATGGGTAAAAAGAGAAGGAGAATTTTATCAACACGATTATCCAACCATACTTTACACAAATTATCTATCAAAAACAATTTGAATTACTACAGCAACACAAAAGTAAAATACTGCGGCTGTTGGAGATCTGAAATGAAACAGAAAATGCTGGAAATACTGAGCAGTGCGAGCAGCATCTGTGGAGAAAACAAGAGAGTTATGTTTCAGGTCTGTGTCCTTTCCTCACAATAATTACTACAGGACCTCTTTAAGAAGTTGGCTGAATACTCAAAAGTTAACAGTTCTTCTTTCAAACGTTAATCGATTGTTGGACTTTATCTCTTGGTACTTGGAATATAAAACTCAGAAGGATGTGATGTTTATATTGTATCTGTTGTCGCTTTTGTGCACCGCACTTCACAAAACCATCAGCTTTGGAGTTGGTGCTGGACAGAGTCACTGGAATGACAACTATGCTTCAAGCGTTACATTATGAAGACAAGTTGCATAAACTTTGTTTGCAGTAGATTGCGTTTAGAAGGATTAGACATTATCGAGTTGACGTGTTTAAAATGTTTAACGGTTTTGATAGATGCGCTAGAGAAGATCAAAAGAACAAATACAAAACAAGGCCATTTAGGAGCTGCTTTTCTTCATGAGGGATGTGGACATCTCTGGCAGTTATTGCTCAAGTTTATTTGCCATTGAAACCGTTGTCAAGACCTTCTTCTTGAACTAAAATTGATTGCCTGGGCAATGTTCTTCTGCAAGTTCTGAGGTCGGTAGAGTTCAGTCAAAGGTTTTAGGCAAAGTGTGTATCTTTAGCTGCATGTGTTACAAACAAAGTGGGCAGTGTAGAATTTGGTAATTAGTGTGTAAGACTCAAATCTAGCCTTAACATGTAGAATTTAAATTGCAATATTAAAAAGCTGCAAGGCAGTTCATGTTAGCAGTTAATCGTGCAAGTCAAGTTCGCAGTAAGCAGTCAATCAGCTGTGATTGTCCGATCTGGGGTAATTACTGTCAGCTGGAAACGGTCTAAACTGTTGCAACTTGAATGAGCCTGCAAAGGCATATAACATTAGACTTCATTGCAAGTGGGTTTGAGTGCAGGAACAGGGATGTCTTACTTCAGGGCCTTGGTGAGACCACATCTGGAGTACTGTGTGCAGTTTTGGTCTCCTTATCTGAGAAAGGATGCCCTTGCCATGGACAGAGTGCAAAGAAGATTTACTCGGCTGGTTTCTAGGATGGCAGGATTTACGTTTGAGGAGAGATTGGGTCCACTGGGCCTATATTCACTAGAGTTTAGAAGAACGAGATAGAGCCACATAGAAACCTATAAAATTCGAACAGGACGAGGCAGGCTCGATGCAGGGAAGATGTTCCCGATGGCTGGGGAGTCCAGAACCAGGTGTCACAGTCTCAGGATATGGGGTATGCTATTTAGAACCGAGATGAGGAGAAATGTCTTCACTCAGTGGGTGGTGAACCTGCGGAATTCTCTACCGCAGAAGGCAGGGGAGGCCAAACAATTACATATTTTCAAGAAGGAGATGGATATCTTTCTTAATGCCAAAGGGATCAAGGGGTATGGGGACGAAACGGAAGAGGGTACTGAATTTGATGATCAAACATGTTTTTTTTAATTGCTTGGCAGGCCCGAAGGGCCGACTAGCCTACTCCTACTCCTATTTTCTATGTTTCCATTTTTAGTCTTCTAGTAAGGCAGAGTGCAACCACAGATTGCAATGTTAACTGAATACATTATGAACATAGTGGGAAGTTAGAGTTTGCTCAGAGAAAGTATTCGGTGCAGAGGGGGAAAAGGAGGTTGTTTTTTTAAATTCTTTCACAGGGAGTGGAGGTTTTTGGCTCGGCCAGCATTTATTACCCAACCCAAATTGCCCTTGCAAAGATGGTGGTGAGCCGCCTTCTTGTACTGCTGCAGCGCATGCGCACTCAGTACACCCACAGAGCTGTTCGGTAGGGAGTTCCAGGATTTGACCCAGCAACGGTGAAGAAACGTTGATATAGTTCCAAATCAGGATGGTGTGCGGCTTGGAGGGGAACTTGCAAATGGCGCTGTTACCATCCATCTGCTGTGCTTGTCCTTCTGAGTGGCAGATGGCGTGGGTTTATAACGAAGTGCTTTGTTTTGTCTGTTCAGCTTGAGAAAGTGTGTGGAGTCACTGATTTAACACAGCACCACAGCCAGCAGCAGCAGAGCCTATTGGGAGAAGCAGACACCAGACAAATAGAGGGGAAGCAATTGTCAAGTCAGAGTATGAGGGGACGTGGATAAGTTTCAAATAGGTATTAAGTTAATTGGTGAGTGCTCAGTGTTTCGGCATTAGCAGACCAGTAAAATAGCTTTAAACCTAAAATGCACCTACAAATAATTTTAACTCTAAAATAAAGACAGACTAAGTTATGGCAGAGCAGTTATTTTTTTCAGGATATAGGATTTTGTGGATGACGCAATTATCCCGAGGGAAAATGACCGTAGTAGATGTATCCACCTGCAAACTCTCTGGCTCTGGGCCATAAAGCTGGAGTGGGAATTGGAGATACCCCAACACAGACAGCAGCAAGAGGAGTATTGGACAGTTTGCTGCAGATTTCAGTCACATCTTGTAGAGAGGTGCGGGGTCAGAATGAGGTTGTTGCAGCTTCTAGTCCACAGTAATGGAAATCCAGATTTGTTGGTGAACGAGGATATGCAGAAAATGAATCTTTCCAACAGGAACAATGTACTGGCTATTTGTGAGGATAAGGATGAAGACTGTCAGAAGGACAGCCAGAATGTTGACTGTGATACGTTGGAACAGGAAGCTGTGCAAAAGGTGGAGGAGTGGAGCATAATTTGATACTTTTAAGTAGTTCAGTCATTAGGGTATTAGGAGTCACAAACAGTATTTGCCCTACTTGTGCGAAGTGAGGGATATATCAAATCAGATTGCAAGAATGCAGGGGAAATATCCAGTCGTTTTGGACCATGCAAGGACCAACAGCATAGGAAAGAAAAGGCAATAGTTTATTTTCAGAGAGTACCTGGTGCTGAACTATAAAAGAAGATCTCAAGGATTGTAATCTCTGGATTATTATACAAGCCGCTTGCACATTTGAATGGGGAGTGGGGGGTGGGGGAATAGGGAGGTCAACACGTGGTTGAGGGTGTTGATGTTGGAAAGAGGTGTTACTTTTTATGGTACCCACCACTTGTACTGGGATATTAAATAATTGTTCTGTTGGAATGCGCTTCACCTGAACCGGGTTGGGATCAGGGTCCTAGAATAAAGGATAAATAAGGTTGTTACAGGAATCTTAAACTTGTAAGTGGATGAAGGGAAGCTGGTGGGGGCTGGCTGAGGGGGTAGAGCAAAGTTGGAAATCTAACGTAAATAGGCAATACCGGGAGAGGAAAAACTAAAACATGCAATATTTGAGTAAGACAATTTTACAGCTTTACAACACTTGAATCTGCGGTGAAAACAGCTGTTGCTTTCTTGACAAAACAGTTGCTAGAAATACTGGCAGACCTCGACGTTTTGGGCAGTGTACTCTGTCCATTGTCTGGAGAAACAACTGGAACTGGTGGAAGCGATCGGTTTATATGTAATGGAGAATGGGAATATGGACAGGATCTTAGGTTATTACATGTTCTTGTTCTGGCTGCTATTGGTCTGTTAATTATATTCCGTGAAAGGTCGGTACATGTCATTGTGCTTGCTGCTGTTTGGTCAGCTACAGTGTATCGTGGCAGGTCAATCCATACTGTTGTTCTGGTCGTGGTATGTTGGCTGCAGAGCAGGGGATGGTGTGTCTCTTGAGGAGAGACAATCAGATATCCACTGAGGAGCAGGCCACTGTTAGGGGGACGTTGTGGTGTTTATAGATCTCCATAGCTTCCCTGATGCAATGAATGAGACAAGCCTGCCATCGTCAAGTAAGCTCAACTCAATGACCACCGCATTGAATGGTCCAATTCCAAACTCACCTCATCTATTATGGACTGGTGTGCAAGACACAGTAACATCATAAGTATAAAAGAAAACAAAAACAGGGAAAAATAGGGAAAAGAGCCCAGATTCTCGTGAATGGCAGATGTACAAAGAATAGCAAAGGGTGACAAAATAGATCGCAAGAGCTACAATACTTTTACAATAACTTCTAAAATAGGTTGTAAGTAAGAGCAATGTGGCCTCATTAAAATGACAATGGTGATATTATAAATGAAAATAAGGAAATGGCGGGAATTATACATAATTACTTTGCATCAGTATGGACGTGGACGTCACTTTTCTTAAGGTTCCTTGTTGCCACAGTTGACCAAAAGCTGCCTTGACGTCGAGGACAGTCACTTTCATCTAACCTCTGGAATTCAGCTCTTTTTTCCATTTTTGGACAAAGGGTGCAATGAGGCCTAAAGCTGAGTGGTCCGACAAACCCAAACTAAGCATCAGTGAGTAGTTTATTGGTAAGTACTGCTTGATAGCGCTGTAAACAACACCTTCCATCACTTTGTTAATGATTGATAGCAAACTGCTGAGACAGTAATTAGAAAGTTGCAATTGTCACACTGCTATTTAAAGAAGGTTAGCGAGTGAATCGAGGGAATTATAGATTGGTTCACCTAACAGCTGTTGTCAGGAAATTACGAGAGTGTACATTTAAAGATGGAGTGTCTGATCACCTTGAGAAGTTACAGCCAATCAGAGAGAGGCAACATGCATTTGTAAAAGGTAGATCATGCCTGATGAACCTGATCAATTGTTTTGTGGAGGACAGGGGAACCTCAATGGATGTTATTCAGATGGACTTCCAGAAAGCAAACAACAAAATCCCTCATAACCGATTGTTGGCTGAAGTTGCAGCTCATAGGAAATAGGGCAAATTATTGACTACATAGGACGTGAGCTAAGTGGCAGGAGACAGACAGCAGGGATAATGGGCAGATCATCTAACTAGCAGGATGTGATAGCGCCGTCCCACAGGAACTTCCACTATTTATTAATGATTTAGATGACTGGATAGAAAGCCATATATAACTGACATATTCAATGTTGCCATTGAACAAAAATCAACGATATTGTAATTATGCATATTTTAAGCATAAATTTGCAACAAGAAAAAAATACATTAAGTGACTGTGTGAAGCTATTACAATATTGGCAAGTGTGAGGTGTCCAATTTGGAATTTAAAATGTTCCAGTATTTTCGAAATGGTGAAAAAACGGAAAATAGACTTCAGGGTCATGGGCAAGGACAGGAAAAAAACAGCAAATGGAATGCTGGGCTTTATATCTAGAGGAACGGAATACAAGGGGCTAGAAATGATGCGACAGCTAAAAAAAATCCTGATCAGGTCACATCTACAGTAGTGTTCAGCTGTATGCAAACAAAAAAGTACTTTGGGCAGTTAGAACTGTGCAAAAAGTATTGTGCGACAAGAACTGATGCTGGGAGTACTATTGATCATATTTTGCATAAATGATTTCGACTCAGGGAGGGACGTACAATTCCAATATTCATTAATGACATGTACTTGGGACAATGGTTAATACTAAGGCAGATTGTGATAAAAAACATGACGTTAACGAAATTGTAAATGAATTCTAATGCAGATAAATGTTCACTTACAGATTAGGGGAGGAAGACTGAGAACACATTTTCCTTGGACAATGATAATCTAAATTGTGTCGAGGAGCAATGGGATTCAGGGGTACAGATAGAAAAATGAATACAATAGCAATACGGGTTAACAAAGCTACAGAAAATGCAAAAACATTGAGGATTATTTTCAGAGAGATACGTTGAAAGGGGAGTCATACCCAGCACAAGGAAAGATTTGCTGTTGATGGGAGTCGGTTGATTGGGTGCGAACTGGTCAGTGTTTCCCCGCTTTTCTAGGCAGTATGTAACTGGGCAAATTTCCACCGTATCAGTTGGATCCTAGTGCTGTAACTGTACTGGATCAGCTGGCCTCCAGTTGTTGCTAGTTTTAGAGCACTGATCGTCAGCACTGCAACTGGAGTGTTATCGGGCCCCTAGTTCTTATGTGCAGTGTGCTCAGCCGCTTCTTAATGTTGTGCACTGTAAATTTAGGAATGGACCGAAAAATAGAAAGCATTTGCACAGCAGTAGCTCATTGGCATGGATTGTCACGCACTACTTCTCACCTTTTGCCAGTCTGAATAACTACATTTAACCCACACTTTGTTGACTGTTTTGTAGCCAGTTTTCTACAGTCTGTCATGATCACACTTCACATTATGCAATTAATTACCTTGAAACCACATTCACAGTTTTAGGTTTAAAAACGGGACAGACAGTTTGTGACCAGCAAGATGCAACAGTCAGCATATAATTATAGAATGTTTACAACACAGAAGGAGGACATTCAGCCCGTTGTGTCCATGCTGGTTATCGGCAAGAGCTCCTCAGCTGGTCCTATGCTTCTGCCCTTTCCCCATAGCCATGCAAAGATTTTCTCTTCAGGTGCTTGTCCAATTCCACATTGAAAGCCACAATTGAATCTGTCTCCATCAGACTCGCAGGTAGAACATTCCAGCTCCTAACCACTCGCTGTGTAAATAACGTATTCCTCATGTCACGGTTGGTTCTTTTCCCATCCACCTTATAACAGTGTTCTCTGGTTATTGACCTTTCTGACAAGAGGAACAGTTTCCCTCTATCTACTCTGTCTATTCCCCTCATGATTTTGAACACCTCTATCAAATTTCCTCGCAGCCTTCTCTGTTCTCAGGAGAGCGACCACAGTTTCTACAAACTATCATTGTAACAGAAGTCTTTCATCCCTTCAACCTTCCTTGTAAATCCTTTCTGCACCCATTCTATGGCATTCACATTCTTCTAATGCGCCATGCCCAGAATTGTACACAATATGCCAGTTGAGGTGAAGCCAGTGTTCCACAAAAGTTCATAATAACTTCCTTACTTTTTTACATTATACCGCTACTGAAAAAGGCCAACATCCCATTGACTATTAACCAATGTCTCAACCTGCCCTGCTACCTTCAACGATTTGATCAGAAATACTCCCAGGTGACTCTTGGCTGCAGCCACTTTCAAATTGTACCCTTGAAAGGAGACTGGCAGCAAGCATTAAAAGAAATCCCAAAGTATTCTATAGACAGAGAAATAGTAAAGGGGTGATAAAAGGAGGAGTGGGGTCGATGAGGGATCAGAAAGAGGATTTACATATGGAGGTAGCGGGTATAGTTCAGGTATTATCTAAATTCTCAACGCCTGTCTTTGCCAGGGAAGAAGATGCACCCCGGGCAATGGTTACAGAGGAGGTAATTCAGATACTGGATGGGGTTTAAATTAATAAAGAGGATGTATCAGATATACCCTGTTAATAAGAACATACGTATGAACACACAAATTAGGAGCAGGAGGTGGACACTCGACTCGTCGAGCCTGCTCCACCATTCAATACGTTCATGGCTGAACTGATTACTCCACATTTCCACTGACCCCCGATAACCTTCCACCCCCTTGGTTATCAAGAATCAACCTACCGCTGCCTTAAAAAAATTCAAACACTCTTCTTCCACTGCCTTTTGAGGAAGAGAATTCCAAAGAGTCACAAACCACTGAGAAAAGAATTCTCCTCATCTCTGTCTTAAATGGGAGACCCTTATTTTTAAACAGTGACCCCTAGTTCTAGCTTCTCCAACAAGGGGAAACATCTTTTCCACAACCACCCTGTCAAGACCTCTCAGGATATTATATCTTACAATCATGTCACCTCTTCCTCTTGTAAATTCCAGCGGAAGCAAGCCTAGCCTGTCAAATCTTTCCTTGTATAGCAGGTCACTCATTCCAGATATTAGTCGAGTAAACCTTCGCTGTACTACCTCCAACGCATTTACATCAGTCCTTAAATAAGGAGACCAGTTTGGTACACAATATTCCAGATGTGGTCTCACCAATACCCTGTGTCGCTGAAGCATAGCCTCCCTACTTTTGTATTCAATTCCACTCGCGATAAATGATGACATTTTCCTAGCTTTTTAAATTACTTGTTGTACCTGCATACTAACGTTTTGCGTTTCATACACGAAGACACCCATATCTCTCTGTATCTCAGAGCTCTGCAATCTCTCACCATTTAGATAATATGCTTCCCTTCTATTCATACTCCCAAAGTGGACAATTTCCCAGTTTCCTACATTATACTCCATTTGATGGTCTTTGCCCACTCACTTAACCTATCTATATCCCTTTGCAGACTCCTTATGTCCTCTTCTCAAGTTACATTCTTACCTATCTTTGTGTCATTAGCAAATTTAGCAAGCATACCGTCGGTCCCTGCATCTAAGTCATTTCTATAAATTGTGAAACGTTGAGGCCCCAGCACAGATCCCTATGGCACACCACTCGTTACTTCTTGTCAACCAAAAAAATGACACATTTATGCCTACTCTCTGTTTCCTGTGAACGAACCAATCTTCCATCCATGTTAATACGTTACCCCCTACACCATGAACTTTTATTTTCTGCAATTGCCTTTGATGTGGCACCTTCTCAAATGCCTTCTGGAAATCTAAGTGCAATACATCGACCAGTTCCCCTTTACCAACAGCACATGTAACTCCCTCAAAGAACTCCAATCAATTGGTTAAACATGATCTGCCTTTCACAAATCCCTGTTGACTATGCCTGATTACCTTGAATGTTTCTAAATTCCCTGCGATAACATCTTTAATAATAGCTTGTAACATTTTCCCTAAGGCAGGTGTTAAACTAATTGGCCTATAGTTTCTTGCTTGCTGTTTCCCTCCCTTTCTGTCTAAAGGAGTTGCATTCGCTATTTTCCAATCTAAATTAACCTTCCCCGAATTTAGGGAATGTTGGAAAATTAAAATTAACGCATCAACTACCTCACTTGCCACTTCTTTTAACACCCGAGGATGAAGTCCATCGGGTCCCGGGGACTTGTCAGCCTGCAGCTCCACCTATTTGCTCAGTACCTTTTCCCTGGTGTTTGCAATTTTCCAGAGTTCCTCCGTCCCTTCCATTTCCCGACTTGCAGCTAAAACTGGGATGTTACTTTTGTACTCAATAGTGAAGACCCACGCCAAATATCTGTTCAATTCATCTGTCATCTCCTTATTTTCCATTATTAACTCCCCAGACTCACATTTTATAAGTTCAACGCTCACTTTATTACCTTTCTTTATTTTTAAAAATATATGTATATATGTAAACTCTTACTATCTGTCCTTATATATCTATCTAGCCTTATCTCGTCCTCTAATGTTACGTGCCTTATCAATCTTTTAGTCATCCTTTGTTTTTTAAAAAATATTCTGTCCAATCTTTTGACCTGCCTCCCATCTTTGCGCAATTACAGGCTTTTTCTTTAAGTTTGATACGACCTTTGGCTGTTTTCCTTAACCACGGATGGTGGGACCCACTCTTGGAATGTTTCTTTCTCGTTCAAATGTGAGAAATTGTGTATTCTGAAATATTCCCTTAAATGTCTGCCACTGAAACTCTATTGACCTATCCCGCAACCTGATTTGCCAATTCACTTTAGCTAGCTCTGCATTCATGTCCTCATAATTGCCCTTATTTAAGTTTAAAATATTAGTCTTGGACCCACTCTACTCTCCCTCAAACTGAATGTAAAATTCAATCATATCATGATCGCTGCTACCTAGGGGCACCTTAACTGTGAGGTCATTAATTATTCCTACCTCATTGCACAATACCAGGTCTCGTATATCCTACTCTCTGGTTGGCTCCACAAGGTACTGTTCCAAGAAATTATCCCGAAAATATTCTATGCATTCCTCATCTAGGCTATCTCTGCCCATCTGACTTTTCCAGTCTAAATTTAGGCGAAGCTCCACCCCTAATTATCACTGTACCGTTCAGACAGGCTGCCATTCATTTCTTCATTTATAACCCGCCCCACAGTGTGGTTAATGTCAGGTGGTCTGGACACCACTTCTGACAAGCAAATTCTTGCCTTAATGATTTTTCATCTCTACCCGAACAGCTTCTACATCCTGGTCTCCTGAACTTAGATCATCCCTCACCATTGCGCTAATACCATCATTAATTAACAGAGCTACCCCTCCACCTATTCCTAGCTTCCTGCCCTTCCTAAATGCCATGTATCCTTCAATCTTCAGGTCCCTGTCTATATATATATAAATGAACTAAACCTTGGTGTACAGGGCACAATTTCAAAGTTTGCAGATTATACAAAACTTGGAAGCATCGTGAACTGTGAGGAGGATAGTACAGATCTTCAAAAGGACATTGACAATTTGGTGGAATGGGCAGGCAGTTGGCGGATGAAGTTCAATGCAGAGAAATGTGAAGTGATTCATTTTGGTCGGACTGACATGAAGATAAAATATCAAATGAAGGGTTCAATTCTGAAGGGGTTACAGGAGCAGAGGGACCTTGGTTTAATAGTGCATAAGTCATTGACGGTGGCAGGCTAGGTTGAGAGAGCGTTAAATAAAGCATACACGGCCCTGGGCTTTATTAATAGCTGCATAGAGTGCAAGAGCAAGGAATTAAGTTGAACTTGTATGAGACACTAGTTCGGCATCAGCTGGAGTATTGCATCCAGTTCTGGGCGCCGCACTTGAGGAAAGATGTGAGGGCATTGGAGAGAATACAGAGACGTTTCATGAGAATGGTTCCAGGGATGAGGAATTTCAGTTATCAAGATAGATTGGAGAAGTTAGGACTGTTTTCCTTGGAGAAGAGAAGGCTGAGAGGTGATTTGATAGATGTATTCAAAACACTGAGGGTCCTGGACAGAATAGATAGAGAGAAATTGTTTCCACTGGTGAAAGGACCAAGAAGGAGAGGGTACAGATTTAATGCATTTGGTAAAAAAAGCGAAAGTGACATGAGGAAAATCTTTTTTCATGCAGGAAGTATTTAATATCTGGAATGTCTGGCTGAGAACGTGGTGAGGCAGGTTCAATTGAAGCATTCAAAAGGGAATTAGACAGTATATGAAAAGGAAGAATATGCAGAGTTATGGAGAGAAGGCAGGGGAATGGAACTGAGTGAATTTCTCTTTCAGAGGGCCCATGCAGACATGATGGACCGAATAACCCCCTTCTGCACTGTCACAGTTCAGTGATTCTGTGATATTGCCTCTCCTCCTTGTTCCAACCAGAATGTACCAGTTCCCACTTCTCTGAATTAAATTTCATCTGCCACCTGTCCGTCCATTTCACCAGCCTCTCTTTGTCTTCTTGAAGTCAATCACTATCCTCCTGACAGTAACTGGTCAGGATTTCAGGAAAACTCGGCGCTTTTCTTCCAATAGTTCAATGGTGTTGAGTTTAATCGTTGCAACTGCTTCCTGAACTATGTTATCTCTTTTGTTTAATATTCTGTGCATTACACTTTCTCAATATTTGCCAAAATGTAAATGGCAATGCGCAAGCAGCTGCGGGATCTTCCAGAGCAGTTATCTTTGTGATTCCCACAATAACTGCGGACCCATTACTTCAGCTCCCCGAGGCTGAGGAACCTCCCTCCCTCCCTCCCTTCCCTGCTCCCCAGTCTCAGCTTCACAATCTGTGTGATATATCAGATCTGAGGCCAAGCGATCATTGCAGGTGGACAGCCGGGCTGACAGTACATGCCCGGCAGCGGCTGCTGGGTTGATGAATGGAGAGTTGGATTGAGATTGTGACATTTCCAGCCATTCAGATCATTCACTGCGGATCTAGGGAAAATCTCAATGGAAACTGCACTGTCTGCATTGTAAATGTGCTGAGTATCAGGTATTGGCTGCTCCCGGTGGACAATGTTTATTAAATATAATACTAATGATATAATTTTAAACAGTGATCCTAATATTAACATTAATTCTAACCAGAGATAACTGGAATTATTATCATCTGACTTTCCGGGTATGGATCGTCCCGGATTGTTTTACTTTCACTTCTTCACAGAATCTATCAGCCACGGCGGGAGATGAGAGACTGAGAAAGATTTTTACCTGAGCAGATGACGCCGGCATCGTTGGAGTGTGACAAGGAATAGTGATCCCATTGAGCTGACTTACAGTCCCGCAGAGCGACCTCGGTCCCGCCACACTCTACAAACAACGTCACAATGGGTCCGGACCCTTCCCCAAAGTGAGCCCGGCCCGGTGCAGAGACCGCGGTCCCGCAGCCCAGCTCCCGACACACAACAGCAGCATCCGGCAGGTCCCAGAGATAGTCATTCACAGTCCTCCACTGCCCCCTGTAGTGAATCTCCACTCTCCCAGCGCACCGACTGCCCCCATTCACCAGTCTCAGCTTCACGGTCTCTGTAAAATATCAGAAATATCATCAAGCAGTTATAGTGTGTTAAACCCACAGGTTCCCAGCGCCCAGACCCTCCCCATTCACCAGTCTCAGCTTCTCCGTCTCTTTAAAATATCAGAAATATCAAGCGGTTCTCGTGTGTTAAACCCACAGGTTCCCAGTGCACAGACCCTCCCCATTCACCAGGTATGAATTGACAGGAATATCAGTCTGCAGTCAGAACACTAATAAAAATCGGAGTATATATTACACACGAAAAAAGGGAAGGGAAATACTAACACACGGTGAAAACGAGCAGGGAATCGGGAGACAGCCGGATATCCCCATCAACACAGCGGCTCCAATGAGAACTGGGTGGGGACAGGCTCAGAATAGTTCTAACCTGCAGAAGTAGGGAGATGGGCGTGGCTGTAATGATCACATGTTCACGCGCTCAGAACTCATTGGACGAACACAGTGAGATCCCAGCACCAGGAAAGAGCAGAGGAAATTGCACCCGCACCCAGTACAGCCAATGAAGACAGGGCTGGATGGTGATGTGATCTTGATGTCAGTGCAGATTGGTTAGCTGGACCTTTGGACCGGCAGCAGTGTCAGTGGAGCTGATCGTTCACACTCTGCTCTTCAGAGACCCTCAGTTATTGTCCCTCTGCATGAAGGCAGCAGTCATCTCTCAGCTAAAATTAAAGATCTTCAGTCACAGTATGAGGGACACCCTCCCTTTCTGACTCTCAACTGGGCAGCGGGTTAATCCGTGATCAAAGAAAATGCTGAGATTTTCGCCCAAGCTTCATATTTAATGGGATGGATTAGAGCAGAGAGAAAGCAGATAGTGTCAAAATAAAGGGCGATTACCTGACGGGTCAGCCTTACTGTTCCCAGGTCTGCCTGAAATGAGAAGTTAACAATTAGAGTTCACTGGGGCAAGAAATGAATGAAACTGTCAGAAAGAAAAAACACAAATACAACTAACTGCAGGGTCATTATTCCCGTGCCTTGCAGAAGAAATTATATCGGGATCTGTGATTTCATTCCTTAAAACAGAAAATACAGTTTCTGCACAACATTAATATTGGTAATGGGATAAAATATATCCAGAATTGTTTTCACATATACACACACTGACATCCGGATACACTCTCTCCTTGTGCTGACGGTGGGTGGGCTGCATGTATTACCAGTGTGAAGGTGCTCTGAGAAGGCGATGGTGATGGTCCTCTCCCTTATAGAATCTTCCAATGAAACAGCACAGAGGGACGCCATTCCGCCCATGGTGCCGATGCTGTCTCTTAGTAAGAGCTGTCTAATTAGTCCCACTCCCATTCCCAATCGCTCTTTAAATTTGTGCTGATGGTGCTCTGATCATTGATGACCCGTATGTAGATACCCTGAGAAGCGGGTGGTGATGGATACCCTTTTAAACCCGCTGGTGATGGCACTGTCAGTGAATTCAGCTTTCTGATCGAAAGTTCGGGAAGGGATGGCATCATAAATTAAAGATTTTCCGATCCTGTGGTCAATTTCAATGCCTTTTAATTTACTGCAAATTCTTCCACCTGTAACTTTCAAAGTTTCTGTAAACGTGTAATTGGGCTATTCTGTCGTTGAATAAATTATATAGCTTTCTCAAACGAAACAAAACAAGATGAACGGTCTGTCAGCCTGCTGACTCCGTGCTGACTGTTTCTTACTAAGCTCCTGCTGTTCTGATTGTCTTGTCACCTGCCCTCGCCGATGTGCCCGATTCGTTTATCCGTTAATGATGTTCGATCAATGTTCCTCCCTTTTACTGGTTAAGCGTTTCTGCTTTTCAAAAATTCAGTCAGTCTGTTGACCTGTACGCAATCCCCCTGATCACAATGTGTCTCACAGATCTCCAGGTGTTTATCTATTCTCAACATTATATACTACAGACGGTGTGTTGACCTGATCCCAATCCCCCTGATCACAATGTGTCTCACAGATCTCCAGGTGTTTTTCTATTCACAATATTATATACTAGAGACAGTGTGTTGACCTGCGCCCCAACTCCCTGGTGGAAATATATCTCCCATGGATCATTGTCTCTTTGTATACTCTGGTGATATATTATGGACAACAGGACACCGATTCCTGTCCTCAGCTGTGCTGACCGAGCAATCTTGAATGCGTTACTGTTTCCCAACTACAATCTCACTGGTCTCTTTATGATCCTAATTCTGTAATGTAAATAGTGTGTGACTTCCTCCCAGTGCTGAAGCCTTAGCATTCCTACCAACTTTCCCTGGTAATTGTCAGTTCCCACAAATTCCCCTTTTCCAGTGGCCCAATGACAGACGAGGGGGAATAATCTTTCAGTATTTACTGAAAAACGGTTCCAGTCTCAGTGTTTCTGTAGAGTCCGTGAATCCTCTTCAATCCACTCATTCATTTCCCCTACTCTTCATGCATTTATCATTTCAGCCTGCAACCATCCATGTCACGTGGGATTTTTTTCTCCAGATAATCCAGTGGTTCAAGGAGAAAGCCCACGAACACCCTGTTAGGGAAACTAGGGATAGACAATACATGGGTGGAGGACAATATCGCCAACATGACGACAGTGGTTCAAGAAAACACCCCGCCATCCTGTCTGGCTAAGTAGGGTTGTTCAGTAAATTCTGCCTGGCCAGCGAACTCATATCGCGAAAATGTATTTAAACAATTATAACCGAGATACCCATACTTGTCTATTCGGCCAGTTTATCTCTTACTGTCTCAGAGAAATGTTCAGTCAATCCCCTTTCTCAATCATTACTATTTTTCCATTTATCTGCACGACTCCTCATTTCTGCTGATTCCTCCATTTTGCTCTCAGATCCTTCCTCGCAGTTTCTAACTGCTCTCATTATTGTTCTTGAAAAAGTTTGAATGCATTTCTGTGTACCGTTTTTCAAATCTCCGATATATGCAGAGGATATACTCACTATTCCAACACTCTTCTGGTCGGCCTCCTACCCTAGGTAAACTTCAGCTGATCTAAAACTCTGCTGCTGTTCTCCTGGCATGGACAGTCCCGCTGTCACTGACTCCCGGATCCCAACGCCTCAGATTTCAGTGTTCGCACCATTACCTTCCTGATGTTTAGACTAATGGGTTTGGTGCAAAACTGTTAAGTTATTTTAACAATTTATACATCTGTTAAATTACTATGGTACCGTATTACTACAAACAGTAATATAGAAATATTAATTATAAATAACAATTAGCTCAAAGGAGGTGAACAGAAACGGGACAAACGTGGGATATTCAAAGCCCAAAATTTAAACTCTTGAATGAGTTACAAAACCAGGGACAGCGGTGGTTTAGGGGATACAAAATACAGTCAATGCAGAGAGTTTATGAGTACATGCTTCGAACGGCAGATTATTAGATGGGTCAAGAATCAAAATAATTATATTATATCAAACTATTTCAGGTCCAATTTGAACTGCTTCCACAATTAATTGAGGTCTTGTGGATTTCAGAAGCAAATTAATTGATAGAATTACAGTTATTGTAGCTTACACTCACAAGCAAAGCACTGGACAGAAGGAAGTCACATCAAACAATCCGGATTCTGTGTGCCAATACTATTATCAGTAACGTTTAGCAATCTATCTCCATAACACATCAACGAGTGTCTGAAGAAACGTTACCACGGTTCGAAATAACCAAACACGCATCGAACATTTACAGTACCGAGAAAAATTGTTCTGTGCACTCTCTGTTGAATTTCTATATGCAAATAAATTCAGAATTTGTTCCACAAGGTGACCAGAGTATGGCACATGTAGAAGGACATTAAAGAATTAAAGAGGAGTAGGATTAGGCCATGCTGCCTACCCAGACTACTCCGCCGTTCAATACGATCATGGATGATCTACTGCCCCAGATCAACTTTCCCACCTTTTCCCAGAGATTGGGAAACAACTCCGGATCTTTCATTAAACACTGCATCGCACCATATACAAAGTATGGGACATGTGGAAAGAGATTCAGAAATACGTCTGGATATTAAATAGTACATCAAATGTATGAATCATGTAGAAAGAGACTGAGAAACACTAATTATTACACAACACCGTGCATATAAATGTATGAAATCGAAATCATGATTTAATGTCAAAAGACATAGTTTTGAAGATTGTCGGTGATGAAATAATATTTTTCATAGGCCAAATCCCTCGAAACCAGGAGCATAATTTTTGGAGGGTGTAATTGATAACTCTATTAATAATCAGAACAAATGAAGCAATATGGATTCCACCTCCAGCTAATATATTATACAATATTTATTGCCCTTTCTGAATATTCCAAATGCTGGACAAACTATTTAATCTAATTCTCTCCAGCACATGGCACTTCACTGAGAAATTCCGGGGACAGAAATCTCAATGTGGGATGAGTCGACTGGATGCAGATCCCGGTATTCTACAGTTCTGACTCCCATACACTCGATTGTAACACTGACTACTTTCTACTTCCAGAAGTCTCCGTTTTAAACGTCTGATTAGAATTTTAACTCCAGTCTGCTGCGTCCGTACGAGAGCCACAGGAAACAATATAAAACCAACTCTTGCCGCATTTCTGTTCGATTTTGGTAATAAAACAAAATTTAACTCAAATTATCTCTGGAAATGCAATTAAATATTAATCAGATGACAAATATTAGATTCGTTTTTGCTGTTGGCGACAAAAATGAATAACAGTTCCTTATTTGAATTTGATGAACTTAAAATCAAACAGGACAGAATGTATTCAATGACAAATTTATAAATTAAGGAAACTGTTTCAATATTCACTTGTACGATTTCAATAAATTACAAATCAAAATAAATATGCACATTCCCCAGAAATTGATTTTGATCTGGGGCCAATAGCTAAAAAAAAGTTTCAGGGAGTCAGATAGATTTCATACTTTCTCTCTGTTCTATGGCTTGCAGAAAATATTCTCAAATTACCTTAAAAATCAGAATTTTAGAATGCAATCCCTTTCACAAAACCAAAAGAAAATTAATCATGGAAGTCTGTAATAACATTAAGGGAGCGTTTCCCTGTCGTGAACCTGCATTTGCTGTCGATAGACATTAACAAATGTCACCAAACCCGCACTGGAAACAGTGAGAAACTGAATCGAATCATCGACAGAAAAACTGCGCAAAATTATCGAGCAGGTGGAAGGAGACTATTCATGATATCTCATTAAACACTTCACGATGCTTTACATAAAAGGAGCATGTGGAAGGAGACTTTGTCACATTAATTATTACTTGACGCTGTTCATATGAATATGTGAAATAAGTTGAGAATTTATAATACAAAGTTCTAAAGTTCAAGGTCATCATTAAGTAAACAATAACAAATGGAAAATCGTCCAGAGATTTTGGAATATTCATTAACATTATCTTTGGGAACGGCACTTCACAATGACAGTAATAACTAATGCTAATTGAAATAATATTGGTTCTGCCTACAGTTAATACATTATACAATATTTATAGATCATGTACAACACTCGAACGTGGAACAAACTATTTAAATCATTTCAGTTCCACTCAGTATATCACACAGGGTCAGACAGCACTTCTACTGTGAAATAACTGTGACAGAAATGCCCGCATGGCTTCAGTCAGCAGTAGATTTAGCTTTGACTGCTGTTCTATAATCACTGCATTACCATCGAACCCAAAACCCAAGACCTTCTATTCTCACTGTGATCACTTTCTACTGCTGGATTGCTGTGTTTAAATAATCTGCTTAGAATTTCAAATTCAGTCAGTTGTGTTGGTACAAGAGCCGCAGAGGACCAAATAAAACAAATTGCCACAGTATTTGTTTTCAATTTTGCAATTAAATCAAAGTTTTGCACATGTCCCACCTGGCAATTTAGAAGACGTGTTAATCAGATGCAAGATATTATAAAAACAATGTTTTCTGAGTGCGAAAGAATGGATAATTGTTCCCTGAAGGTTGCTACCCAGGTTAATAGGGCTGTTAAGAAGGCATATGGTGTGTTAGCTTTTATTAGTAGGGGGATCTAGTTTCGGAGCCACGATGTCCTGCTGCAGCTGTACAAAACTCTGGTGAGACCGCACCTGGAGTATTGCGTGCAGTTCTGGTCACCGCATTATAGGAAGGATGTGGAAGCTATGGAAAGGGTGCAGAGGAGATTTACTAGGATGTTGCCTGGTATGGAGGGAAGGTCTTACGAGGAAAGGCTGAGGGACTTGAGGTTGTTTTCGTTGGAGAGAAGGAGGAGGAGTGGTGACTTAATAGAGACATATAAGATAATCAGAGGGTTGGATAGGGTGGATAGTGAGAGTCTTTTTCCTTGGATGGTGATGGCAAACACGAGGGGACAGAGCTTTAAGTTGAGGGGTGATAGATATAGGACAGATGTTAGAGGTAGTTTCTTTACTCAGAGAATAGTAGGGGCGTGGAACGCCCTGCCTGCAACAGTAGTAGACTCGCCAACTTTAAGGGCATTTAAGTGGTCATTGGATAGACATATGGATGAAAATGGAATAGTGTAGGTCAGCTGGTTTCACAGGTCGGCGCAACATCGAGGGCCGAAGGGCCTGTACTGCGCTGTAATGTTCTAGTTCTAATTCTTATTTAATATTGATGGAATGTAAAATCAAACCAACAGCCCAAGATTCGTATTCAACGTGAATTCTACAAATGAGATAAACTATTTCAATATTTGCTTCATATGATCGCAATGAATCACAGTGTTTTTTGTCCGAAAGCATGCCTGCTTTTTAAAAATGATTCTGAGCAACTAGCGATTGGAGAAAAGGATACAGGGAGTCATGTGCAATTCATTGTTTATCTTTTCTGTGGCTTGAATACAATTTTGTTTAAATAATCCACAAAACAGGCTTTTACGATCCAATTAGTTAATATTCACGGAAATACAATTCGTTATACACATAAAGTATCTGATAACACTGGGACTAAGCTGGCCTGTCAGTAAACCAATAAAGTTTGTAACAGACAGAGATTAATAAATGTAACCAAACACACACGGGAAATAGTGAGAAACAGAATGGAATCATCAATGGAATAAAACAACAAATATCGAGCCGTTGGAACAATCAAAAAGAACAATATCGCTAACTCTTTACACACAACATGACACTGTGTGAAAATATGTGATTGGGAAAACTTAACTATCTTTAGGCACTGTACAAAATAATGGAGGCAATAGAATAATTAATTTAATATAAAAGATACTAGTTTTGAAGATCGTCACGAACTGATCAATAATACAGAGCAAATTCCCCAACGATTTAGACACTTTTAGTAACATCATTTTTTGCAGAGTGCTCTTGATAATTCTACTAATCATGAAAACGAATTGAAAAATATTGGTTCCACCTCCAGTTGAGTGGTTATTATAGATTGAAGTCAACACTTCAACATTGAACAAATTATTTTAAAATATTTAGTTTCATGAACTGTATCACTAGGAGAGCAGACAACACTTGTGTTGAGTAACATCTGTGACAGAATTGTGTGTGGCGGTTCATGGCGGCAGTAGATGTAGTTTTGACTGGTGATCTACACTCAGTGAGATAACTTACACCCAGACTCTGATACACTCTATTCAAACAAAGATGGCGCTCTACTTCTATCAGACTCGCTTTAAATAATCAGATTAGAATTTCAATTCCAGCTGGCTGTGTCAGTATAAGAAACACAGGGGGAAATATAAAACAAACTCCTGCAGTCTTTGTGTTCGATACAAATTCAACTGGGAATTTAAAATACCTGTTAATTAGATGTAGAATATTCCAAACTCGTTTGCTGTAACCAAAACAATATTACTGTCAGCAATAGCTCAATTGCTAGCACTCTCGCCTCTGAGTCAGGAGATGGTGGGTTCAAGTCTAATTCCAGAGACTTGAACACAGAATCTGGGCTGCCACTCCAATGCAGTACTGGGTGTGTGCTGCACTGCCCAAGTGCTTTCCATCGGAGGAGAAGTTAAACCGAGGCTCCGTCGGCCCTTTCAGGTGCACTATTTGGAGGAAGGGTAGGGGTATTATCCCCAGTGCTCTGGCGAATGTTGATCCCTCAATCAAGATTGTCAAATACAAAAAACGTATTCTGGTCATTATCACATTGCTGTTTGTCGGCGCTTGCTGTGTGTAAATTAGCAGCCACGTTTCCTATATTACAGTATGGACAACACTACAAAACAATATCGAATTGACAGCAAAGCCCTTTGGGACGTCCTGACGTCGTAAATTGCGCTAAATAAGCGCAAGGCATGTTTATATAAATGGAGGTTTATTCCTATTTGTAGTTGAAAGAACTTAAAATTGAAACGTTCAATCCAAAATTTGTAGTAAATGAAACTACTACAAATTATATTACACAGTTCCATTTCATACCATCCCAATGAATGACAACTGTAAATAAAATAGATCCGTTTTCCGTAAATTGATCCCGGACACTGACATATTCTATTCGAACAGCGAAGTGTCTCTTTTTCTAACAAACCCTGCTTAAATCGACCCATGAGATTTTCAACGCCAGTCTGCTCTGTACGAGCGGCTGGTAGAAGGCAATAAACAAGTGCCGATATTTCAATAAACACTACACAAGAAAGTTGAAATGTCTAAAGCATTATTTACTTTCCACATCTCCTAAATGTGTTCTGTATTAAAGATGATAATTAGATTAATAATATACATCTTGTAATAATAATCAGTGTATCAGTAAATAACATAATGCATTCAATAATCTGTAACTTACAGTTCAAAAGCTGCAGTAGAGACAGGGTCAGGAAGGACCGCAGCATCGTTCTGGTGCCGGGTACAGCGATGAGAACAGAACATTAACCGAACGCTGTTCTCAGACGCTAAGAGCTCCTTCCAGCAGCTTCTGAAACTCTGGCTGTTGTGGAAATTAATTCTTTGACAGAAATTTCTACAGAAACCAATGTTTCCTTCCAAATAACCAATAGATTTTGACTTGTGTGAACCGTGAATTACAGGATGGTAAAATAAACCAATGAGAAGAAATGTGACCATTAATGGATAAAATGAACCCAGGTTCCAACTACCAGCCTATCCTGCGGGGATAATGACGTGTGACAGTGTGAAAAGTAAATGAATCACTGATCTGGCGTCCAGATCATAGATTCATAGATGCACAGGAAAGGCCATTCGGCTACTTTAGTCAGAGTCGTCCCTTTGAAAGAGTTGTCTAATTTATTGTCACATATGTAGCTTAGTCTCGTAACCCTGCAAATTATTCCATTGCAAGCACTTGTTTAATTGTCTTTATAAAATTCCTCTGGAATCTGATATCATCACTCTTTCGGGTCATGCTTTCCAGATCTAAACAAGCCTTAGTGTGAAGAAATGTCTCTTCACTACCTTTCTAGTTATTCTGCCGGTTCTACAGAAGGTCTCGGACCCAGGCCCATCTCTGGAACCGCAGAGAAGAGGTAGGTGAGGCACGGTCACCAGAGCCAGTACGCAAGGCCCCGGTGAGAGGTTGTAGGCGGTATTCTTGTGGTGCAGGAGGAGGGAGGTCCCGGGGAATGAACTGGTTCCTGGTGGGGGTGCTCTGTGCGTCACACATTGGCCATGAAGGAGGCAACGCCCCATCCCACCCGCAAGGCCACAGGGAGAATGCTTCGTTTTACAAGGTGTCCTCTCCAAATGGTGGAGGACATCGCTGCTGGTAAGATCCCAGCGGCGGTGGAATGATCCCACAATTGTCCCTTAATAGGCCAATGAAGATCCTCAATCTGCCATTGGGCGAGAAGGCTGTTGTCGGCCTATCCTGCCTCCGGGATCACTGGACGATGGGGAGGCGCTGGGATCCCCATCCTGCCAAGTCCCTTGCCACACACCGCTTTTCCCTGTGCCCCCTCCCCACCCCTCCTGGCTTCCAATCACGCCTCTGGGGGCCAGTAAAATCCTGGCCATGATCCCTGATGACAAACGTATTCATGAGGGGAAATAATTTCCGCATTCTTACTCTACCATAACCCCTCATTATTTTGAACTCTGTTAGATCTGGGATGGCGGGACTGACGTATGAGGAGAGATTGAGTCGGTTAGGATTATATTCGCTGGAGTTCAGAAGAGTGAGGGGGGATCTCATGGACGCCTACAAAATTATAACAGGACTCGACAGGGCAGATGCAGGAAGGATGTTCCTGATGTTGGGGGATTCCAGAACCAGGGGTCACAGTCTAAGGATGCAGGTAAGCCTTCCAAGACAGAGTTAAGGAGAAATTTCTTCACCCAGAGAGTGGTGAGCCTTTGGAATTTGCTAGCAGAGAAAGCAGTTGTGGCCAAAACAAAGAACAAAACAAAGAACAAAGATAATTACAGAACAGGAACAGGCCCTTCGGCCCTCCAAGCCTGCGCCGATCCAGATCCTCTCTCCAAACATGTCGCCTATTTTCTAAGGTTCTGTATCTCTTTTCTTCCTGCCCATTCATGTATCTGTCTAGATACATCTTAAAAGACTCCATCGTTCCCGCATCTACCACCTCCGCTGGCAATGCGTTCCAGGTGCCCACCACCGTCTGCGTAAAGAACTTTCCACGCATATCCCCCCTAAACTTTTCCCCTTTCACTTTGAACTCGTGTCCTCTAGTAATTGAAACCCCCACTCTGGGAAAAAGCCTCTTGCTATCCACCCTGTCTATACCTCTCATGATTTTGTACACCTCTATCAGCTCCCCCCTCAACCTCCGTCTTTCTAATGAAAATAATCCTAATCTGCTCAACCTCTCTTCATAGCTAGCGCCCTCCATACCAGGCAACATCCTGGTGAACCTCCTCTGCACCCTCTCCAAAGCATCCACATCCTTTTGATAATGTGGCGACCAGAACTGTACGCAGTATTCCAAATGTGGCCGAACCAAAGTCCTATACAACTGTAACATGACCTGCCAACTCTTGTACTCAATGCCCCGTCCGATGAAGGAAAGCATGCCGTATGCCTTCTTGACCACTCTATTTACCTGCGTTGCCACCTTCAGGGAACAGTGGACCTGAACACCCAAATCTCTCTGGACATCAATTTTCCCCAGGACCTTTCCATTTACTGTATAGTTCACTCTTGAATTGGATCTTCCAAAATGCATCACCTCGCATTTGCCCTGATTGAACTCCATCTGCCATTTCTCTGCCCAACTCTCCAATCTATCTATATTCTGCTGTATTCTCTGACAGTCCCCTTCACTATCTGCTACTCCACCAATCTTAGTGTCGTCTGCAAACTTGCTAATCAGTCCACCTATACTTTCCTCCAAATCATTAATGTATATCACAAACAACAGTGGTCCCAGCACGGATCCCTGTGGAACACCACTGGTCACACGTCTCCATTTTGAGAAACATTGTATGTTTTCAAGAAGGAGTGAGATACAGCTCTTGGGTCCAAAGGGTTCAAAGGGCATGGGACGAAAGCGGGAACAGGTTACTGAGTTGGATGATCAGCCATGATCATAATGAATGGCGGAGCAAGTTCGAACGACCGAATGGCCTACTCCTGCTCCTATTTTCTATGTTTCTATCCCACTGAACTTTCCCTGCTCCAATAAGAAAAATCCAAGCTCCTGAATTCTCTCCATGTAAATGAATTCCCTCACCCGTGGTGCCTTCTTGATAATCCTCATTTGTACGTTTTGCAGGGCCTTGAAGTTCTTCCAAGGTATTCATGCCCGGAATTGCACATAGGACGCCAGCTGAGTCATAACAATTGATCTATAAAGTAATAGTAGCTTGATGCCCGTAATGTTTGAATTCAATAACCCCATTTGCAAAGCAAATATCTCGTACACTTTCTCAATGAGCTTCTCTACTTGCCCTGCAATCCTTAAAGATTTATGAACATGCATTCCCCTGTCCCTCTGTTCTTGCACCTCCTGAAAATGGTACTATTTATGTTATATTGACATGATATTTTCACAATGAACATCACTTCTGACGTGACTACAATAAGTTGCATCTACCGTTGATCTTCCCATTTCCGCAGACTGCCTACCCTGAAGTCTGCTATTATAATATTCACGATTTAATGCAGAGCCATGTTTTTCAGCATCCACAAATGTAAAAATTATACATTCTAAACCCAAGTCTATGTAATTTGCATGGCGAAGGAAAAAACAGCAGTCTTAAAACCAACCCCCCAGCAACAGCCACTCTCGCCTGTCAGAAGAGCATCCATTCACCACTGTTCTCTACCTCCTATCTCTTACCCAATCGACTACTCGAGCTGACATCGTCCCTTTAATAATATGCATTCCCATTTTCTGAATAAGTCTGTTATGAGGTACTTCGTCAGCATTGGATCCCAAATACACAAGGCCTACTTGATTAAATAACTCAATCAGCTAAGTTACACGCGATTAGCCTTTTATAAATCCGAGATGGTTTTCTCATCTTACCCCATGCTTCTGCAAGTGAGAATTAATTTTGTCCTTGATGAAGGCCTCTAGTAGATCTCTCAACTTTCACTGTGGTTAGACAGATTAGCGTGTAATCACATAGTTTACCCTCTCCTCTCGTTTTGAAAAGGAGTCTAACGTTTGCCAAATTCCAGTCCTTTGGCCCCAGTGCGATATACAAGGAGGATTGAAACATTGTGGTCAGGGCTGATCTTATCTCTACCCAGCTTCCTTTATCTCCCAGAATGCTTCCCATCTGGACCAGGGGTGTTGTCGACATTTCGTCATTTCAGCGTTTAGCAACGCTGAAAGAAGACAGAGGGTGGTGGTTGATGGCAAATGTTCATCCTGGAGTTTAGTTACTAGTGGTGTACCGCAAGGATCTGTTTTGGGGCCACTGCTGTTTGTCATTTTTATAAATAACCTGGAAGAGGGTGTAGAAGGGTGGGTTAGTAAATTTGCGGATGACACTAAGGTCGGTGGAGTTGTGGATAGTGCCGAAGGATGTTGTAGGGTACAGAGGGACATAGATAGGCTGCAGAGCTGGGCTGAGAGATGGCAAATGGAGTTTAATGCGGAAAAGTGTGAGGTGATTCACTTTGGAAGGAGTAACAGGAATGCAGAGTACTGGGCTAATGGGAAGATTCTTGTTAGTGTAGATGAACAGAGAGATCTTGGTGTCCAGCTGCATAAATCCCTGAAGGTTGCTACCCAGGTTAATAGGGCTGTTAAGAAGGCATATGGTGTGTTAGCTTTTATTAGTAGGGGGATCGAGTTTCGGACCCACGATGTCACGCTGCAGCTGTACCAAACTCTGGTGAGACCGCACCTGGAGTATTGCATGCAGTTCTGGTCACCGCATTATAGGAAGGATGTGGAAGCTATGGAAAGGGTGCAGAGGAGAGTTACTGGGATGTTGCCTGGTATGGAGGGAAGGTCTTACGAGGAAAGGCTGAGGGACTTGAGGTTGTTTTCGTTAGAGAGAAGGAAGAGGAGAGGTGACTTAATAGAGACATATAAGATAATCAGAGGGTTAGATAGGGTGGATAGTGAGAGTCTTTTTCCTCGGATGGTGATGGCAAACACGAGGGGACATAGCTTTAAGTTGAGGGGTGATAGAAAGAGGACAGATGTCAGAGGTAGTTTCTTTACTCAGAGAGTAGTAGGGGCGTGGAACGCCCTGCCTGCAACAGTAGTAGACTCGCCAACTTTAAGGGCATTGAAGTGGTCATTGGATAGACATATGGATGAAAATGGAATAGTGTCGGTCAGATGGTTTCACAGGTCGGCGCAACATCGAGGGCCGAAGGGCCTGTACTGCGCTGTAATGTTCTAATTCTAATTCTAATTCTAATTCTAATTCGAACGCGTTCCCATCTATTTTATCCTATGCAGGATATCTACATCCCTCTCCTCGATTGGGAAATTAATTTCAGCCTCTTCTTTTCTGTACCTCAGTCACGCCCTCTGCCTCGACAGGAATATTTATTTGCTTCTCCATAATCGGCTGCACCATTCCTTTATTTTTACTTGTATCTGTTTTACAAGATTTCTGATCCCCTTTACTTTTTGATGCTAATCTTTTCTATGCTTTCCCTTTGTCCTTCTTGTATTCTTTTCCAATTCTCCCTGTACACTCTGCTTTCTATTTGGTTTGAGATTATATTCTTGAATTGGAATTTGTAATGAATCTCTTCTTTCTCTTTTCCTTTAACTGACAATTCATTTTTCATCCAGAGAGTGCAGCATTTAATTCCCCATCTTCACCTCTAGATTTGAGCATTCCAATGCATTCCTGGCCAACCTCCCTGTTTGCATCCTCAGTCATCCTGAGGACATCCAAACCTCTGCTGCCTATATACAACTCTCGCAAGGAGACGTCCATCCATCACCTCTGCACTCGCATTAGCTTCTGGTCATGCACCTTAACAATATTGAAAATCCCACGTTTATTTTATAATCTCCCATGAGCTCTTCTCTCCCTATCTCTGCAGTCTCGTTCAGCCCTATAAGATATTTGTCCTCCTTCAATTCCGGAAACCTGAGCATTCACAAATTTAATCGCTCCACCGCTGGTGGTCTTATTTTCATCTGCCAAGATCCGAAATTCTGGAATTCCCACCATAAACCTCTGCCTCTCTACATATTTTTCCTCCTTTAAGATGCTGCTTAAAACTTACCACCTTGACGAAGCATTTGGTCATCTGACATAATATCTGTTAACGCTGCTCGCTATCAAATTGTGTTTGATAATATGACTTGGAAATTTTAACTATGTAAGGACACCTCATAAATAAGAAGTTGTTGATCTTGTTTTCCACCTTCTCCTTTACTCTTCTCCAGCTGGAAGTGTGCTTTAGAATGAAGTGTATTTAGCTCTATGCCACCGTGGCTGAAAGGGCCTTTGAACCTCTCCATTCCAGTTCCACTATCATTCCTTCCATCCTTCCTTAACCATAATGAAGTTGCCCTTACCCTCAACTTTCACTCCACCAGACTCTACATTCAATGAAATATCCTCCATCACTTCTGCCAACTTCACCACAATGCTCCCACCAGACATCCTCTGCTCTATTTTCAGCATTCTGAAGGTACAGCTTGACCCACTCTTCCTTCACTCAAAACACCCACTACTCTTCCAATGTCACCTCCCCAGGCAAGTGTTGGTGATGCATGACCTGCCCTTTCACCTTCTCTCCTTCAACTGTCAGGACCACAAACAGTGATTTATTTGTATTTTTGTTTTTGTTTAATCAATGCATTAATTCTTAACAATTGTCCTCAACACCATGGAGATGAAGCATACATTCTGCAATTGCTTTGCTGAGTTCTTCCATTATGTCCAGTAGCTTCCATTCACTTGCCATTACAATTCCCTGTCCCACTCAGAGCTGACCCCTCTGTGTTCAGCCGCCCACATTGTTTCAATTTTTCTGACTCAGCATCAACTTCAAAAATAAACACGTGGGAACTACTGCCCCCATTTGTTTTTGACAGCAGGTTCTGGTAATGATTCTGTTCTTCATTTAATCACCACTGCCTTCCACCCCATCACAGTTTCTCTCTTTATCTCCTTCCTCTGTTCCCATTTTCCCTGCCTCTGTCCTTACTGAAACACTGTTACAGCACAAACTTTTCCTGTTCTGAAGAAAATTATCTTTCTCAAAATGCTGCCTCGCCTACTAAGTAGTTCCAACATTTTCAGTTCATGATTTAGATTTCCAGCATCTGCAGTATTTTGACTTTTTAAAGAAGTTGATGTCATAGAGAAATGTGGTGAGGTTGCAATTGAATGTAAATACATACACACAATAGATAAATAACTTCGGAGAGAGTGGCACATGGGAATATGATGGGATCAGGAAAGTAATCTTCTTCGGCACACACTTGGTCAAATGTTGACTTGTTGCCCAGGGTAGTCACCTCGATTGCCATGACCACCATTACCAGCAATACAGCAATCACTGTTTTTCTGCTCAGTTTTGCTGTATTTGCCCACTGTGGAACAGCAGAGTGTATCTGAGACATTCCTCTCAAAACTGCTGCACTCCATATAAGGACTGTGCAGCTTTATTGGGAAAACTGCCAAATATTTGAGGAAATGTGATCTCTAATTGAGACTGTCGAGAGACGCAGAACACACTGAGATACTGAGTGGTCATCATAAGTTGTGAATTTTCACCATCGTTGAACTAGACAGGGAGGGATGTGATGTGTTTCCTCTAAAACAAAGGAATCTGTTTTCTGGAAGGTGATCACTTGGAATCAGGAACGGCTTTCCATTGCTGAAATATGAGAAAAGCAGCTCACAGTCTGCAGAGCCTCAGAACAGCCACTGCGTGTTTTTCTGTTCTGTTGAAATGAGAGGAAGCACCTGGCGTTGTGGTGATTTCTCTGCTTCCGTTTTTCTTGCCTGCTGCTCTGCAATGTCAAGATACTGCAGCAGCATATTAAAACTCGGAATCTGAAATTACGTTGTTTAAAATCCAAAAGGACAAAGTATCGGGGGAAGAATTTCTGGGCAATATCATTAATTCATTGGAAATATTTGACAGCTTAGTGTCTGCAAGTAAACGTACCTCTTATCACAAAAACTGAATCACAGCACAGAATATCTGTAATCTGTGTACAATTTCCAAATGTATAACACACAATACCAACAGGCCATGATAAATCACTCTGAGTCCAAATCAATCAGCAAAGTCAGATACACCAAAGCATCAATTCTCGCTGAGGTTTTAATTTAAAATAGAAGAACCCATGAGATGTTGCCTGTATAGGTTAATGAAGCAGGAATACTGTTAAGAATCAAATACAATCAGGAGGATTGAGCCTGTGTTAATGTAAAGTGTTAACTCGCTGCGATCCGATCACTGGAAATGCAGCCTGTGTCAATGTCAGTAGTTAACTTGCTGTGATTCAATTCAAAGAGGGGATCTGAAGGTAGACAGTTGCTTCAATAAATTGTCCACTGTACCTCAATAAATAACATTTAATGTCAGCCTGATTTCTCTGGGAATGAAAGTAAATCTGGGTAATAAAAAGAGTCTGAAGAACTAAAACAGATCAATAAATGAACACAGCTGAGCAGCCACTGTAAAGTTATCACAGGTAGAAAATGTTCAAATGATTAATTCCTCCGGATCTCACATAGAATGAAACAAAAACTCCCCAGAAATGGACATTTAATAAAATAATTCCACATACCGCATTGTCAATCTAGACAAAAATGATTTGAAACAAGGTAAAGCCCCCACAATACTGCCACCCACTCTTTGGTTTCTGAGGATATGTCCGGTCCTTTCCCAATATGATAGACTTGTCCCCCTGAGGTGTGTTTTGCAGATATCACAGACTGACAATTTCAGTATGAGCCAAGGGTGTTGACAGCAACTGGTTGTCAGAGAAACTTGAAACACACGCACAGAATGGTGGTGATTGAAGATATTTGGGTCAATCTCTCGTATCTGTGAGGAGCTAATCGATCCTGAAAACAGTGGCACTTATACATGAACATACTGAGAAATGGTAGCACTAACCAAGGAAATTGCAGTAAGCACTGATACTCAGCAATGAACCTGGATAAATTATGTTCCACATGCAAGATCTCCTCAGACTTTTTCAAATACTTAAGAGAATGCAGTATGAAAGTAGAGATCTGAGGATCTCTCTGCCAACACTGTCATTTTCTGGGATCCCTGTTAATAATGTGACACTCAGGCAACCTAATAAACACTGACGTTAAATTAGAAAGTGATGGAAATACTCAGCAGATCTGACAGCATCTGTGGAGACAGAGTTAGCATTTCAGGTCTGTGACCTTTCATCAGAACTGGAAAAGGTTAAACATGTAATAGTTTTTTTTCCAAAGTGAAAAGGAGGCGGCAAGCAGAAATAAAATTAAGATGTGTGATCGGACGGAGAGCAGGAGAGATTTTTTGTTCTTGTTGTTATTATTCATTCATGGGGAGTGGGCATCCTTGGCGAGACCAGCATTTATTGACCATACTTGATTGCCTTTGCGATGGTGTGAGTTGCCTTCTTTAATTGCTGCAGTCCTTGGGGTGTAGGTACACCTACAGTGCTGTAAGGAAGGGAGTGCCAGAACTTTAATCCAGCGACAGTGAAGGAACGACGGTCTTGTTCTTAGTCAGGATGGTGAATGGCTTGGAGGGGAATATTAAGGTGGTGGTGTTCATCTGCATCTGCTGCCCTTGTTCTTCTAGGTAATATGGGTAGCGGCTTTGGTAGGTGCTTGGTGTGTTGCCACAGTGTACATTGTTCTTGATACACGCTGCTTCCACTGTGTGTCTGTGGTGGAGGGAATGAATGCTGGAGGTTGTGAATAGGGTGACAATCAAGCGGACTGCTTTCCTGGATGGTGTCGAGATTCTTGTGTGTTGTTTGAACAGCACCCATTCAGGCAAGTGTAGAGTATTCCATCATACTCCTGACATGTGCCTTGTAGATGGTGGACAGGCACTGGGGAGACAGGACATGAGTTACTTGCGGCAGAATTCCTAACATCTGACTTGTGTCTGTAGCCACAGTGTTTACCTGGCTGGTCCAGTTCAGTTTCTGGTCAACGGTTATCCACTGGGTATTTATAGTGGGGGATTCAACAATTCTAATACCAGTGAACATCAAGGGGAAATGGTTAGATTACCTCTTGTTTGAGATGGTCACTGACTAGCACTTGTCTGGTGCGAATGTCACTTGCAACTCATTAGCACAAGGCTTGAAGTTGTCCATGTCTTGCTGCATATGAACACAGGCTGCTTTAGTATATTATGAGTCACAAATGGGGTTGAACATTGGACAATCATCAGAAAATATCCCCACTTCTGGCCTTATAATGGAGGGAAGGTCATTGATGAAGCAGCTGAAGATGGTTGAGCCGAGCACACTGCCCTGAGGAACTCCTGCACTGATGTCCTGGTGCTGAGATAATTGTCGTCCAACAACCACAACCAACTTCCTTTGTGCTAGATACTACTCTAACCAGTGGAGAGCGTTCCCTCTGATGTCCTTTGGTTCCAGTTTTGCTTTGGCTTCTTAATGCCATGCTCAGTCAAATGTTGCCGTGATGTCAAGAGCAGTCACGCTCCCCTCACATCTAGCATTCAGCTCTTTTTTGCCCATGTTTGGACCAAGGCTGTAATGAGATTAGGAGCTGAGGGGCCCTGGCGGAAACTAAACTGAGCGTCAGTGAGCATATTGTTGCTGAGCAAGTGCTGCTTGAAAGCACGATTGATCACCCCTCCCATCTCTTTGCTGATGATCAAGAGTAGACCGATAAGGCGGCAATTGGCCAGGTTGGATTTGTCCTGCTTTTTGTGGACAGGACATACCAGGGCAACTTTCCACATCGCCAGGTAGATGTCAATGTTGTAACCGTAATGCAACAGCCTGGTTCGGCGTATGGCCAGCTCTGGAACACAAGTTATCAGTACTATTGCCAGAATATTGTCAGGGCCCAGAACATTTGCAGTATCCGGTGCCTTCGGCTATTTCTTGATATCAGGTGGAGTAAATAAGATTGGCTGAAGACTGACATCTGTGATGCTGGCGACCTCAGCATGAGGCAGAGATGGATCATCCACTCTGCACTTCTGGCTGAAGATGGATGTAAATATTGCAGCCTTGTCTTTTGCACTGAAGTGCTGGGCTCCACTATTAGTGAGGATGTGGATATTTGTGGAACCTCTTCCTCCTGTTAGTTGATCATCTGTCCACCACCATTCGTGACTGGATGCGGCAGGACTGCAGATCTGTTTCAGTGTTATTGGACCTGCACTCCTCCAGGCAAGTGAGTGGGGACAGTATCAAGAATGATTTTTTAACTGTTAGCTTGTAGGTTGAAGAGCGTCCACAAAGCTTGTGGGAGGGCGGGGTGGGGGGGGGGGGGTGGGGGTGGCGGGTGGTGAGGAGTTTTATATGAACTGTGGGAAAAATGGAGTTCATCGACCAAAGGACTTACCTGTTTTCTCTACAAGTTAATTTATCTGGTGTGTTCTGTGGCTGGACGCCTTGCCTGATTCAACAGGCTGGATTTTTCAATCCTTTTGGAGATGGCCTGGGAGTCAGGATGGTTGGCAATACGGGTGGGGAAGGCATCGGGTTGGGAGCTGATCTGTGTGTTGTGGAATTGTTTAACTCTGTCTATCACATGTTGCTTCCTCTGCTGGGCATGCAAGTAGTTCTGTGTTGTAGCATCACCAGGCTGACACCTCATTTTTAGGTATGCTTAGTGCTGCTCCTCGGAAGCCCTCCTACATTCTTATTGTACCAGGGTTGATCCCACGACTTGATGGTCATGGTAGAGTGGAGGATATGCCGTGCCATGAAGTTACACATTGTGGCTGAATATAATTCTGCTGTTGCTTCTGTTGCCTATGGCACAAAGCGTCTCGTGGATACCCAGCTTAGAGTTGCTAGATATGTTTGCAATCTCTGCCATATAGCAAGGTGGCAGTGCCACGCACTACAATGGTGAGTATACCTCAATGTAAAGACAGGACCTTGGCTCCAGAGGGACTGTGCGGTGGTCAGTCAGAGAGCCATAGAGTAATACAGCACAGAAACAGGCCCTTTGGCCCAACGTGTCTGTGCTGACCATCAAGCACCTAACTATTCTAATCCCACTTTCCAGTACTTGGCCCGGACCATTGTATGCTATGGCGTTTCAAATGCTCATCTACATAATTCTTAAATGTCGTGAGGGTTCCTGCCTCTACCACATCTTCAGGCAGTTCGTTCCAGACACCAACGACCCTCTGGGTTAAAATTCTTTTCCTCAAATCCCCTCTAAACTCCCTGCCCCTTACTTTAAATCTATGCCCCCTGGTTATTGATCCCTCAGCTGAAGGAATACGTTTCTTCCTATCTAACCTATAAATGCCCGCAGAATATTGTATACCTCAATCACGTCCCCCCTCAGCCTTCTCTGCTCTATGGAAAACAACCCGAGCCTTTTCAGTCTCTCTTCATATCTGAAATATTCCAGCACAGGCAACATCCTGGTGAATCCCCTCTGCAATCGCTCCAGTACTATTACATCCTTCATATAAGGTGAAGGCTAGAACTGTACACAGCACCCTAACTGTGGCCTAACTTATATTTTATACAGCTCCGTCATAACCTCCCTGCTCTTATATTCTATGCGTTGGCTAAAAAAGGCAAGTATCCCATGCGCCTTCCTAACCACCTTATCTACCTTTGCTGCTGCCTTCAATGATCTATGGACAAGTACACCAAGGTCCCTCTGACCCTTTATTTCCTAGGGTCCTACCATCCATTTTATATTTACTTGCCTTGTTAGCCCTCCTATGCATCACCTTTTCAGGATTAAACTCCATTTGCCACTGCTCCGCCCATCTCACCAGCACATCTATATCGTCCTGTAATCTAAGGCTTTCCTTCTTCTCTATTTACAATACCATCAATTTTAGTGCCATTTGCAAGCTTACTAATCATACTTCCTATATTCACATCTGAATCTTTAATGTACACTACAAACAGCAAGGGTCCCAGCACCGATCCCTGCGGTACAACACTGGTCACACGTCTGCACTCCCAAAAACAACCCTCAGCCATCAGCCTCTACCTCCTGCCACTCAGCCAAATTTGGATCCAATTTGCCAAATTACCCTGGATCCCATGGGCTCTTGCCTTCTTAACCAATCTCCCATGCGTGGCCTTAGCAAAAGCCTTACTGAAGTTCATGTAGACTACAGAATCCACTTTACCCTCATCGACACATCTATTCACCTCCTCGAAAAATTGCAATCAAGTTTGTTAGACAGGATCTTCCCCTGACAAAGCAATGCCGATTACCGCTGATTAATCACTGCCTCTCCAAGTGAAGATTAATCCTGACCCTCAGAATGTTTTTCCCAATAGTTTCCAAACCACTGATGTAATTATCTTTAAGATCCCTGCTCCCCTTCCCACATTCAGTGGCCTCTAGTCCTCTGGAAACTCTCCTGTTTCCAGAGAGGATTTTAAAATTTGTGTCAGGGCCCCTGCTATCTCCTCTCTTGCCTTATATAACAGCCTGGGATGCATCTCGTCTGGGCCTGGGGATTTATCCACGTTAAATCCCACTAAAACAGCTAATACTTCCTCCGTTTCAATGCTAATTTGTACAAGTATATCACAATCCCCCTGCCTGATATCCATGCCTACATCCTCCTCCTCCATCGTCAAAGCAGATGAAAACTAATCACTTAAAACCGTACCTATATCCTCCGGCTCTCCACACAGATTGACACTTTGGACCCTAATGGGCCCGACTCTTTCCCTAGTTATCCTCTCGCCCTTAATATACTTATAAAACGCCTTGGGCCTTTCCTTTCCCTACACATTCTACCGAGCTTGAGGGGCAGAATAGCCTGCTCCTGCTCCTATTTTCTATGTTTCTATTCTCCTCTATGGCCTCCACTGTTTTTAGCGCTCGAAATATGCCACAAGCCCCCTTCTTTGCTGATCCAAGCCTCGAGATCCTTTGACATGCAGAGTTCCCTGGGCTTGTTAGACCTACCCTTCATCTTTACGGGTACGTGCTGGCTCTGAACTCTCACTATTTCCTCCTTAAATGACTCCCAATGGCCTGATGTAGACATTCCTTCTATTAGGTGCTCCCAGTCCACTTTAGCCAGATCCTGTTTTTCATATTGATATTGGCCTTCTCCCAATTCAGTACTTTTATTTCCGGTCCCTCCTGGTCCTTTTCCATAGCTACCTTGAATCTTACAGATTTATGACCACTAAGCCCGAAATGCTCCCCCACTGGTACTTCTATTACTTGTCCAGCTTCATTCCCCAGGATTAGGTCCAGTACTGCCCTTTGTCTTGTCGGACGTTCTGCGTACTGGCTCAAAAAACTCTCCTCTATGAATTTTAAGAACTCCGCCCCCATTCAGCCATTTCCACAAAGAATATCCCAGTTAATATTGCTGGAACATGAACTCCCCTACTATAGCCCTATCAGTGTTATACCTGCCTGAGATTTGCCTACGTATCTGCTCCTCTACCTCTCCCTGACTGTTTGGAGGCCCGTCGTACACTCCCAGCCAAGTGTTTGCCCCTTTTTTTGTTTTGAAGTTCTACCCATATGCCCTCATTTGAGGATCCCTCTAAGATATCATCCCTCCTTACTGCAGTAATTGACTCCTTGATCAACAGTGCAATGCCACCTCCTCTTTTACCCCCTCGTCTGTCTCGCCTGAAGATTCCATACCCTTGAATACTGAGCTGCCAGTCCTGCCATTCCCACAAATATGTTTCTGTGATAGCATTAATATCAAAATCCCATGTGTTAATTAATGCCATCAAATCATTTGCCTTGCTAGTAAGACTCCTCGCATTAAAAAAATAGATGCAATCCATCCTTGCATTATTCGCTCGTGCCTTAACAGGTCTGTATTTGCTCTGCCTTCCAAACTCACTTAGATTTTCTTCTTTATTTGACTGCAACATCCCGACTGTACCTCCAGCCTTATATCATTGCGCTGCCAAATTAGTTTAACCCCCAACAGCAACTCCCCCCCAACCCCAACAGCACTAGCAAATCTACCAGCAAAGAGGTTGATAAAACACACACACAGGCACACACACACCGATCAGACCCCAGGCACTGAGCGAGACAGATATATAACCACATACACAGACTGACAAAGGGAGCAACACACACACACCGACCAGACCCCAGGTTCTGAGCCAGACAGATATACAAACACACAGACAGAGAGATACACACAAACACACACACACACACAAACACACGGTGGGATGGGAACCTTTGCAAAGAGTCAGAGGAGGGACGATCAAAGACAAGGACAAAAGACAGTAAGAGGAATAGGAAAAGTGAAAGGCAGAGAAATCAAGCGCCAGAATCAAACATGGCCACAGTGAAAAATAGTGGGAAGGGGCCAACTAATGTTTTAAAAACAAGCTGTGTTCCTTAACACGTGGGGCATTCACAATAAAGTGGATGAATTAATCGTGCAAATAGATATAAACGAGTATAATGCAGACGGGATTATGGAGACATGGCTGCAAGGTGATCAGGGATGGGAAATGAACATCCAGGGCTATTCAGTATTTTGGAAGGACAGACAAAAAGCAAAAGGTGTTGGAGTTGCATTGCTGGTTAAAGATCTTTTTAATGCAATAATCAGGAAGGATATTAGCTCTGACGATGTGGAATATGTATGGGTAGCGCTGAGAAACTCTAATGGGCAGAAATGGTTAGTGGGGGTTCTATATAGATCCCCGAACTGCAGTAGTGATGTTCGGAATGGCATTAAACAGTAAATTGGAGAAGCATGTATTACGGGAACATTTGTATTTTCGGGTATCTTTAATCAAACTATAGAGTGGGCAAATCAAATTAGTCACAATACTATAGAGGAGGATTTTTGGAGTATAAACGGGATGGTTTTCTGTACCAATACGTTGAGGAACCAACTAGGCAAGAGGCCATCCTAGACTGGGTATTGTGTAATGACAGAGGAATAATTGACACTCTGGTTGTGCGAGACCCCATGGGGAAGAACGACCATAATATGATAGAATTCTTCATCAAGATGGGGAGTGACATAGTTGATTCTGAGACGAGGGCCCTGAATCTTAGTAAAGGAAACTATGAAGGTATAAGGCGCGAATTGTCTATGAGAGACTGGGAAACGTTACTTAAAGGGACGACGGTGGAAAAGCAATGGCAAACATTCAAAGTGTGCATGGATGGACTGAAACAATTGTTTATTTCTGTCTGGCGCAAAAGTAAAGCGGGAAAGGTAGCCAATTCATGACTTACAAGGGAAATTAGAGAAAGCATTCGATCCAAGGGAGATGCATATAAATTCGCTAGGAAAAAAACAACAAACCTTCGGATTGGGAGCAGTTTCGAATTCAGCAAAGGAGGACCAAGGGATTGATTAAGAAGGGGAACATAGAGACTGAGAGCAAGCTTGTGGGGAACATAAAAACTGACTGTAAAGGTTTATATAGATATGTGAAGATAAAAAGATTAGTGAAGACAAATGTAAGTCCCTTACAGTCAGAAACAGGGAATTTATTATGGGGAACACAGAGATGGCTGACCAACTAATTGTATACTTTGGTTCTGTCTTCACAAAGGAGGACACAAATATCATACAAGCAACGTTGGGGAACACAGGGCTTAGTGAGAGATGGGAACTGAAGGAAATCAGTATTAGTAGAGAAATGGTGTTGGGAAATTGGTGGGATTGAAGGCTGATAAATTCCCAGGGCCTGATGGTCTGAATCCCAGAGTACTTAAAGAAGTGCCCTAGAAATGGTGGATGCATTGGTGGTCATCTTCCAAGATTTGATAGGCGCTGGAACAGTTCCTACAGATTGGAGGGTAGCTAATGTAGCCCCACTATTTAAAAAGGGAGGTAGATAGAAAGCAGGGTATTATAGACCAGTCAGCCTGACGTCGGTTGTTGGGAAATTTCTAGAGTCCATTATCAAAGATTTTATAGCAGAGCACTTGGAGAACAGTGGTAGAATCGGCCAGAATCAGCATGGATTTATGAAAGGGAAATCATGCTTCGCAAATCAACTGGAATCCTTCGAGGATGTAACTAGCAGAGATGATGGGGGTGGGGGGGGGTGGGTTGGGGGAGGTAGCCAGAGGATGTGGTTTACTTGGACTTTCAGAAGGCATTTGAAAAAGTCCCACATAAGAGATTAGCATTTAAAATTAAAATTCATGGGATTGCGATGGATAGAAAATTGGTTGGCATACAGGAAAAAAGGAGTAGGGATAAATGGGTCTTATTCTGAATGGCAGGCAGTGACTAGTGGGGTACAACAGGGACCAGTGCTTAGACCCCAGCAATTCACAATATATATTTATGATTTAGATGAGGGAACTAAATGTCGTATCTCCAAATTTTCAGATCACGCAAAACTGGGTGGGAGGATGAGTTGTGAGGAGGATGCAGAAAGGCTTCAGGGTGATTTAGACAAGTTGAGTGAGTGGGCAAATGCATGGCAGATGCAGTATAATGTGGATACATGTGAGGTTATCCAATTTGGCAGCAAACGAAGGAAGACAGATTATTATCCGAACGGCTACGAACTGAGAGAGGGGAATATGAAATGAGTTCTGTGTGTTCTCATACATCAGTCGCTGAAGGTAAGCATGCAGGTCCAACAGGTGGTAAAAACTGCAAATGGTATGTTGGCCTTCATAGCGAGACGATTTGAGTACAGGAGCAGGGATGTCTTGCTGCAATTATACAGGGCCTTGGTGAGGCCCCACCTGGAATATTAGGGGCAGTTTTGGTCTCCTTATCTGTGGAAGGATGTTCTTGCCATAGAGGGAGTGCAGCGAAGGTTTACCAGACTGATTCCTGGGATGGCGGGACTGATGTATGAGGAGAGATTGAGTGGGTTAAGATTATATTCGCTGGAGTTCAGAAGAGTGAGGGGGATCTCATAGAAACCTATAAAATTCTAACAGGGCTTGACAGGGTAGATGTAGGAATGATGTTAACGATGGTGGGGGAGTCCAGAACCAGGGGTCATCGTCTAAGGATACGGGGTTAACCGTTCAGGACTGAGATGAGGAGAAATTTCTTCACCCAGAGAGTGGTGAGCCTGTGGAATTCGCTACCACAGAAAGCAGTTGAGGTCAAAACATTGTATGTTTTCAAGAAGGCATTAGATATAGCTCTTGGGTTTAAGGGGATCAAAGGATATGGGGCGAAAGCGGGAACAGGTTACTGAGTTGGGTGATCAGCCATGATCATAATGAGTGGTGGAGCTGGCTCGTAGGGCCGAATGGCCTACTCCTGCTCCTACACACATACATACACCGATCATACCACACGCACTGAGCCAGAAAGATATACACACACACACATGCACTGATCAGACTGCAGGCACTGAGCTAGAGCGATATACATACACACACTCACAAAGAAACAGACAGACACAAACACACAGCACACATGCATACATTAACACACACACACATACGCACAGGCACACACGGATCAGACCACAAGCACTGAGCCAGACAGGTATGCAAACAAACACACAAACACACAAGCACTGATCAGACCCCAGGCACTGGGCTGGAGCGATATACAAATAAATGCACACAAACAGAGACTGACACTACACACCCACAGACACTCACCAAACAGACC
Source organism: Heterodontus francisci (assembly GCF_036365525.1). NCBI lineage: Eukaryota > Metazoa > Chordata > Chondrichthyes > Heterodontiformes > Heterodontidae > Heterodontus > Heterodontus francisci. The sequence continues at coordinate 265,396 of NW_027141781.1, forward strand.
GGGGGCACTGAGGCAGACAGTTATACAAACAATTAGACACAAACAGAGACATACACAAACACACACACACCGATCAGAACACAGGCACTTAAACGGACAGATGTACAAACACACACTTACCAAGAGAGACAGACAGGCACACACACATAAACACACACACACACACAAACACTCAGCAGACTCCAAGCACTGAGCCACACCGATATAGAAACACATACAAACACAGACACACACAACACACCCACAAATGCACACCGATCAGACCCCAGGCACTGAGCCAGACAGATATTCAAACACACAGGCACACACAAACAAACACACAGATCAGACAACTGGCACTAAGCCAGACTGATATAGAAACACACACATTCACCCACACACAAACATAGACAGACAGACAAATACTCACCATACACACACCAATTAGACCACAGGCACTGAGCCAGACAGATATGGAAACACATACACATAAACACATACACACATATACACAATCGCACACACACACTTATCAGAGCCCAGGCACTGAACCAGACAGATATACAACCACATACACACAGAAAGACAGAGAGACACACACACACACTATCACACCAGTCAGAACCCAGGCTGAAAGCCAGACAGATAGACAAAGACACACACACACACATTTACATATACATACACACACACACATCAATCAGACTCCAGGCACTGAATCAGACAGATACACAAACACATAGACACAAACAGAGAAAGACAGACTCACACACAAACACACACATGCACACCGATCAGAACCCAGGCAGCAAGCCAGACAGATATGCAAACACAGACACACGCCTCACACACACCAATCAGAACCCAGGCACCGAGCCAGGCAGACATACAAATAAACACGCACACACACACAATCACACCAATCAGAACCCAGGCTGTGAGCCAGACAGATATACAAAAACACACACACACACAATCACACCAATCAGAACACAGGCTGTGAGCCAGACAGATATACAAAGACACACACATACTCACACCGATCCGACCCCAGGCACTGAATCAGACAGATGTACAAACACATAGACACAAACAGAAAGAGACAGACTCACACACAAACACACACACGCACACCGATCAGAACCCAGGCACCAAGCCAGACAGATCGACAAAGACAAATACACACACACACAAACATACACCAACTCAATCAGGGGTGGGAGGAAAGGGTATGGGTAGCATTTCAATACATCCAACATTTAATAACTTGTTCTCAGACTTCTCATGTTACTCGCTGCTTCACCATGCAATGCCAGGCACCACATGGTCAGCTTTTGGTGTGGTCTCCAATTCTGCCTGCACGATGACAGTGCAGTGACTGGCACGATAGAGCCATCTCTCAGTGTGGGCTCCAGGTCTGGCTGCTGAGACAGGGCAGTGGGAGGGAAATATAAAATATCTGTCAAAGAGGAGAAGTGCTTTTGTCATCCCCCAATGTGATGTCCCTGTCTCACTGCAGTTGCTGTCTCCTCATCACTATCTCCATCTGCTGGTGTCCCCATCTCTTTTCAGTTACTGTCCTCTCCCACCATTTCCATCTGCTGGCGTCCCTGTCTCACTGCTGTTACTGACCCCCTCTCACCATCTCCATCTGCTGGTGTCCCTATCTCTTTACAGTTACTGTCCTCTCCCACCATCTCCATCTGCTGGTGTCCCTGTCTCCCTGCAGTTACTGGCCCCTCTCACCATCTCCATTTCTGGTGTCCCTGTCTCACTGCAGTTACTGACCCCTCTCACCATGTCCATCTGCTGGTGGCCCTGTCTCACTGAAGTTACTGTCCCCCTCTCACTATCTCAACCTGCTAGTGCCCCTGTCTCACTGCACAGTGACATAAAACCACACCGCAACTACTCTCCATCCATCCATCTATCTATCTATCCCCGGGTATTGCCTGTACCAGTACATCTGAGAGATACTGGTGCCATCCACGGTGCATTTCCGCTTCACCTGCTCCGCAGGAAATTTGGAGACAGCGGTGGTAGTCTGGTGGATCGTCTGTGAGTTCACATCTGGGAAAGAGACAGTGAGAGGAGGAGATTGGTAAACAGGGACATTCAGTCCAGTGGAGAGAGTTAAAGAAAGAATGAGAGAAAGAGGGAACAAGTGAAGAATTAAGTGGAGCTATTGTTGAAACAAACCCCTTATGATGAACCTGGGTGATCAGAGTCAGTAACAGATACATCTTTTACTTTCAGTTGCCCTCTGAATCAGCAAAGGGGAGAGAGCAGGAATGATGAGTGTTGTCAATAACCAACCCACTCCTTACAAGTAATTGGGATGAACAGGAAGAACATTAGGAAGTGAGGCAGAGATGGTGACGTTCATTTTCCACGTCAACAAATCAGAATGCAGAAGATTGTCAATGCCTCTCTTTCTCTCTTTCTTTCTCGTTGTTTCTGACAGGGAACTTGTGGGAGTGAAAGGAAGATTGGGAGAGGAAAGGAAAGTTATTAGCAATATTTTTGTACGTCACACTCACTTACAATGAAACAGGATTATCAGACCCAGTAGCAGATACATCGTTCACTTCAAATTGTTCTCTTAATAGACATCGGAGTGAGAGCAGGAGCTTAGAGTCTTGTGAGGGTCCAACTTTACTCTCTACAAATCATTGGGAGGAACATGAAGAGCATTAGGAAGTGGTACAATATTGGAGACGCTCATTCCTCCGGTCAACAAATCAGAATTGAATTGGTTGCCAATCTCCTTCTCTCTCTCTCTCTCTCTCTCTCTCTCTCTCTCTCTCTCTCTCTCTCTCTCAGTTTACCTTCCGCTCTCTTGCTCTCTCTCTGTCTCTGTCGCTCTCCTCATGTATCTAGGGTTATGTCTCCCACTCTCCCCCTCTCTCTGACTCTCTCTCTTCTCTCTATCTATCTCAGTCTATCTTCGCTCTTTCTCTCTCTGACTCTCCCTTTCTCGTGTATTTAGGGTTATATCTCCCACTCTCTCCTTCTCTCTGACTCTCCCTCTCTCTTACTCTTGCTATCTCTTCAGTTCTTTCTCTGTCCCTGTCTCTCTCTAGCTCTGTCTCCCTATCTGTCTCAGGCTCTTCATCTCAGTCTCTCTTTCTCTCCTTCTCTCTCTCAGTGTCCCACTCTCTCTCTCTCTCTCTCTCTCTCTCTCTCTCATTACGTGTCTCTTACTGTCTCGCTTTCTTTGCCTGTATCTCTGTCTCTCTCTCTGTCTCAGTCTCTTTAACTCTGTCTGTCATTTTTCCTCTCACTGTCCTCTCCCTCTCTAGATCTCTCTCTCTCTCACACACACACACACAATCTCTTTCTCTCTCTGACGAAGTGGGTGTCCTTGTACTGTTGATGTGTATCAAGCTGGAGGTCTGCATGATCTCCTGCTCTTTCAGGTTTCACACTAAATCCTTCCCGAAGCCACTCTTCATTCTCTGGTCCTATAGTGGTCCCTGTGGAAAAGGAAAACGCAGGGTCAGTGCATAAAAACCCATCTTATTGTCATTGATTCGTGATAGTTACAATCTCAGTTCTGGTGTCATCCTTATGAATCGTTCTTTTCCCCTTTCTCCACTGCCTGCATCTCTAATCTCTCACTGCCACTCTAACTGTCTGTTCTTAGGCATGACGTCCTGCAGTTACCTCCTGCAACCCTTCCCCCTCACTAAATGTAAAAACTAGTCCCTGCCATTAGAAAACGGACAGCTCGTTTCAGCCCTAACTCTATGGGAGGGTGCAGGAAACATTTGCATGGAGGATAGGAGAAATGTGTGGGTGTGCCAGGTCCAGAGGGGCTGAATGGCCTCCTCCTGTTTATTGTGTTCTTGATAAACACTGTACCAGACGGTTGCATCTTTCCTCATCCCAGGGAAAGAAGACACTGTTCCAGTGGATAAAATCCAAATCTTTTTGCTGATATTCTCTCCTGATAGTTACAACCTTTCAGTTCCACTATCATCCTTGTTAATCATTAATATAAAGATAGAAAGCTTTGCAATGCAGAAGGAGGGCATTCCTTGCATCTTCGCCAGTGTCTCAACATTTAGTTTCTGAGTTTTATTCTAACCGTCTCTTATTGTCACAAAAACGGTCGCCCTGCAGCTCCCAGTCCACTGATGGCTCGTGCGTAGATTTCTCATCCTCAGACTCAAATCCCTCATTGACTTCGGCCTTCACTACCTCTGAACCACCTCCAACCAAACACCCCTCCGAGATAGTGTCTGCATGTTTGTTGGTGTGTCTGTCTGTGTGTGTGTGTACATATGCATGTTTGTGTCTGTTCTTGTGTAACTGTACTGAGGGAGCGCTGCACTTTAATATGTTGGCACTTTTCCAACAACTATCCATAGTTTATTTGCACCACATGTAAACGCCTCTCATTGAAGCAATCAGTCACCAGGTAAATAAAACCTCAGGTATATCAGCAAAACACAATTGGCCCTTTTACCCCTTCTTGTTTGCTGTCACCAATTAACTCAGGCCTTGTTAACTGTTCAGGGGCCGTATTTAGAGACACATCACTCTCGGAGAGAAATAATGAATGAACACAGTGTTGTGAGGGGCGCTGTAAGGGGGCCTGGGGAATAAAGGCTCCCTCGACAAATAATATATATAAGGGGCCTGGGGTTAAAGGCTTCCTTTAAAAACAAACGGGGTTAGTTACAGAATAAAGCTCCCTCTCCGCTGTTCCCATAAAAAAGAAAGAGAAAGCGGGGTTGGCTGTTGCTTGATTGAATGTGCTGACTGCTGGTTGCAGCAACGAACCTCAGCTAAAGAAGAAAAAAGGGGTGCTATATTAAACTGGAGCTGGGCCCTACTGGGAGATTACAGCACCATCGGAGGTGCAGTAAGGAGAGGGTGATGTACTCTCGGGAAGCAGTGTTGGGGGAGAGCTTCACAATCAGAGCATCATTCTTCCCACATTGCAGTTGTACAGTGTCCAGGAGTACTGTGTACCGTTTTGGTCTCCTTATTTAAGGAATGCTAGGTATGCATTTGAGTGATTCCTGGGATTTCGGGATTATCTTATGAGCAGAAGTTGAGAGGTCTCGGTTTATGTTCCCCATGGTTTAAAACAATGAGAGGATTTCTCATTGAAACAAAGACAATTGTTAGGGTGTGGTAGATGCTAAGAGTACCTTTCCCCTGGGATAGAGAGTCCAGATCTAGGGAGTCACAATTTCAGGATAAGGCGTCGGCCATTTGGGAATGAGATAAATATATGATACTCTTAAACTCAAGACTCTGGTGGATCTGGAGTAGTGTATCTCAGTGAGCACATAGGTAAGGGATGAATGGGACGTGGTTTAAGGTGGCATATCGATGCAGAGTTTTTGATGAGGTCTGCTGCATGTAGGCCGTGCAGGATAGTATTAGCTTAGACAATTCTGGACGTAGAAAAGGCATGGATAAGCCTTTCAGAAGCAGACAGGCTGATGGGAGGAAAGGGCAATATTCTGGAGGGGGTAGTAGGCACGATTCATGTTCTGGAACTATACCAATTCAGAACTCATCTTAAGGCCAAATGGAATGCTGAACTTAACAACAGTCTGGTTGAATCTCCGGCAGTGGGCAGTGCCTGTAATGGAGTAAATGAATAGTGAACAGAATTTATGATTTAGGACGGAAAGGGTGATCTTTTAGGGGCGGTACAGTGAGGCAGTGGTTAGCATCGCAGCCTCACAGCTCCAGATGTTCGCTTCTTGGTACTGCCTGTTTGGAGATTGAAAGTTCTCCCTATGACCACGTGGGTTTTTGCTGGGTGCTCCGGTTTCTTCCCACAGCCAAAAGACTTGCAGGTGATAGGTAAATTGGTCATTGTAAATTGCCCCGAGTGTACGGAGGTGGTTGGGAATATGGGATTACTGTAGGGTTCGGATAAATGGGTGTTTGTTGGTCAGCACAGGCACGGTGGACCAAAGGGCCTCTTTCAGTGCTGTATCTCTAAATAAAAGTAAAATAAATAAACAAAGTGATAGCTTTGGGCTGCCCAAGTTTTAAATGGAAAGATCAGTAACACAGTGAACCTTGATATACAGATCGAATAGCAGAACAAAGGGACATACCAGAGACATCACAAACAGCAAGGAGAATAGAGAAAATAACAAGAACAGCTCAGCATGATTTTAGAACTAAAAGTGGGACATAGATACATTGACACCAACACCAGCGAGGATGGGATAATAAATCTTTTGAATAATCAGAAGGCCATAATAGAATCGATGATCTAATTTCATCCATGCATAATATGCCGAAAGATAGACAAACTCAGAGGAGAAACTCCTCCTCATTGTTGCAACGTTCCAATCAACTGTTCTTAGATTCTGATCCATTGTTGTAATTCTACCAAATACTATTCTCAGATTCCAGACAATTGTTCCAATATTCCACACTCAATTCTATTTTCTCCCTTTCATTGAAGAAGCAGAGGTGATGCTGCCGAACACATTGAAAGCTGTCCCTTATTAATAGAAGAGGGAAACCTTGCAGTGATACAACTGGGTCCCATGGAGATTAACATTAATTACAGACACTGAACAAACAGGATCGATTAACCCTCTTCAATCCAGCACTATGCACAATAAATTAAAATACTTAGAGACTTTGGATGGAATATATGTGAATTACCGATGGAAGGAGTGTTGGAAACAGTATAAGCACAATCGCTCCAATTCTCCATGGATATGGGAATGGTCCCGGAGAACTTGAGGGTTGCAACTGGTGCACACTGTTTAATAAAAGAAGAGATGAATAAACCCTGTAATTACAGGTAGGTAGCCTAACATCGCAGGCACGGAAATTTCTGGAGGTCATAGGCCAGCACAAAATATTTCTGGCTTGGTAAAACATCACTACGACATGTAAGACAGCACAGATGTAATCGAATTATCTGATGAAGTAACCGACAGGGCTGTTAAGAGTAATGAGTGTTCGGTTATCTATGTGGCTGACAATAGTCATGTGACAAAAGTCCATTTAATGACCTTCTATGAAAACCGTGACTGTGGCTATGACACTGGCCAAGGAACAAAGCTAAAGAAGAGGAGTGGTGAACAGTTCTAAAAACTGGAAGGGACGATACTGTAATGTTCCCAGGGAATGAACCACTGTTCTGCTATATACATATATTAATGAAATGGACTTATGTATCAGGGCACAATTTCAGTAGTTGAGATGGCAGGAGGTCGAAAATGTCGGAAACAATGTTCGGGTAGGATCAGCCTTTAGTAGGACATAGACAAACTGGTGAAATGACCTGGCAAATGGCAGATGTAATGCAATACATAAAATATTGGAAATGAATCATTTTGTCAGGTATAATGAGGGAAGTCAATATAAAGTGAACTGCACAATTTTAAAGATGGTACAGTAAAACACATTATAGACTTGAGTGTGCATGTAAGCACATCTTTTCATGTTAAGAGAAGTTGCAAAGGCACACTCAATCTTTATCCTTGTGAATAGACTCATGGAGTACCACAGCAAGAAACTTATGCTAAAAGTTAATAAATCACCAGTTAGGCCCTGGCTGAATTATTGCATCAAATTCCCGGAACCACACTGTAGGAAAGAGGTCAAGAGGGTGCAGAGGGTACGAGTATGGTATCAGGACACGATATTAAGGTGATTGACACACAGCCTTAGAGGATATGGGGCAGTTTTATTTTATTCAGTGAGTTGTTCTGATCTGGAATCCACCAGCTGAAAGGGTGGTAGAAGCAGATTCAATAACAATTTTTAAAATCGGCCTGGATAATTGCTGACACAGCAGTGGGGACGGTGGTGATTGTGTGTATGTATGTGTGTGTGTGTGTGTGTTTGTGTGTGCGTGCGTATGTTCGTGTGTGTGTGGGCGGGGGAGGAAATTGATTTACCGGGTGATGGAAAATAACAGGCAAATACATCTAATTGGAACGTTCTTTCAAATAACCAGAACAGATACGATGGGCCGAATGATTCTATTATTTTATTGCAACAGCAGCCCTTGAGACCTTATTTCATGTGTCCAGTTGACATTCTGCCGTTTTTGATCCAAATGTTAATCTTTACTCGGATACATGCGACAGCAGGAAATAAAACATAAAGGGTATTTGAGAAACGTTTTGTTAACAATTTCTTTAGCAGAGAGTAATGCTCCGCTATGATCATAGGCCTCAACTGATTTATAGAGTCATAGAGTCGTGCATCATAGAAACAGGCCCTTCGGCACACCGCTTCCATGCCGACCATAATGCCTATCTATACTAATCCCACCTGCCTACATTAATTCCATATCCCTCTATGCCTTGCTCATTGAAGTACCTGTCCAGATGCCTCTTAAATGTCGCTACTGTTCCTGCCTCCACCACATCCTCACGGACATCATTCCAGATACCCACAACACTTTGGGTGTAAGATTTACCCCTTTGATCACCTTTAAACCTCCTTCCTCTCTCCTTAAATCTATGCCCTCTAGTTCTAGTCACCCCTACCACGGGAAACAGACTCTGGCTATCTACCCTATCTATGCCTCTCATAATTTTATATATCTTTATCATATCCCCTCTCAGCCTCCTTCTCTTCAAGGAAAACAGACCCAGCCTATCCAATCTCTCTTTCTAACTCAAGCTCTCCAAACCAGGCAACATCCTTGTGAATCTAGTCTGCATCCTCTCTAGCTTAATCACATATTCCCTGTAGTGCGGCGACTAGAACTGCACATAATACTCCAAATGCGGCCTAACCAATGTGTTGTACAACTGTAACATGACGTCCCAACTCTTGTACTCAATGCCTTGGCCGTTGAAGGCAAGCATGCCATCCACCTTCTTCACCACCCCGTCTACCTGTGTTGTCACTTTCAGGGAACTATGTACTTGCACCCTAAGGTCTCACTGCTCAAGAACACTTCCCAGGGTCCTGCCATTCACTGTCGATGTCCTGCCCTGGTTTACTTCCCAAAATGCATCACTTCACACTTGCCTGCATTAAATTCAATTTGCCGATCCCTTGCCCACTTTCCCAGTTGATCTCTCTCCTGTTGTAATCTTAGACAACCTTATTCACTGTCCATCATACCACCAATTTTGGTGTCATCTGCAAACTTACTAATCATGCCCCTTACATTTTAATTAACAATTTACAAAATCATTGATTTTATTCCTATTTAATTTTTTGTTCATTGGTTCTCGACATATGGGTGACATTGGCAGGATCTGCAACCTTTGCACATCCCTCGTTACCGTGAGTAAATGGTGGTCCTTAATCTGGAACCGCTGCAGTCCTTATGGGCAAGGAGCTTTCACAATACAGTCACAGAAGGAATATCAGAGGGCTAGAGTGGATGGTCCTTGAAATACGGTACAGAGATTATGAGAAACGATGAGCCTGTCCCTGCAAGCAGTGCACAAAATTGGTGCTGCTTGATCATTTGCATGATTGAGCTGTGCAGCCAGGGCTGAGCTTGCTGCTTCGTGACTGCAAACCTCAACAAGTTCGGACCAGACCAGCAGTATGTAAAGCTAACCTGCACTACTTAGAGCCAAACTTTACTTTTTAAAGGTGATATATATTCGAGCGGCAGCAGGGGCTGGAACATTTTGGATAACATTTTGAAGACTGCAGGAAAGAACTGGCATGGTGCAATGGACAGGACGGCATGCTCCCAGGTTTTAGAATGTTGCACTGGAGTTGCTGGTGTTGGAGGTGGACTGGAGGCGCATGGGGCCATGGAAGTTAATGCACCTGTGTGGCACCGAGGATCGAGATGCAGTGCAACAAGAAGTTTGAAGACTCGCACAAGTGGTCAGGCTCACAGAATGCATCGACATATGTCACTACCTAGCAACTACACAACCAGCCTCATGCACTACTCCACTCACCGCACCTCGTTCACTCACTTCTGAACAATCTATATCAAATATGACTCAAAGTAAAGCCGAGCTACCCGACGAGAACCCGATCAAACCCGACTACATGTGTCGGGTTTGGTTTGGTTCGGGTCGGGTCTACAGTCTGTGTCCAGCATTCGGGCTTGGGTCGGGTCGGTCTGCACTGCTCTGTTTCGCTTCGGCAGCCTTGGTGACTGGAACATTGAGACCGTCTCTGCGGGAGATGGGACCCGTGAAGGCTGGACGAGTTGCAACTGAACAGAGCTGGGACTGAGTTCCTTGCGGCACGTTTTGCTAGTGCTGTTGGGAAGGCTTTAAAACAGTTTGGCGGGGGATGGGGACCTGAGGGGATAAGAAAGTAGAGGGAGTGGCATTTTGGACAAGAAAGCTCTTACAGCTGTGAGGGGGGGTGGGTGGATGATATGTTGGAAGGTTCATGAAATGAGGGCATATGGATTGAGCTAAGGACAAAACAAAAAGGGGCAATCACAGTGCTGGGAATGTACAACAAACCCCCAAACAGTCAGGGGGAGATAGAAGAGCATATTTTGAGGCAACTCTCTGAGAAGTGTAAGAACAGTAGGGCAGTAAAGAGTAAGGGATTTTGACTACCCGCAAATAACTGAGGTAGTTTACGTGTGAAAGGGGTTGAAGGAAGAGAATTCTTTCAGAGCATTCAGGAGAACGTTTCTGGCCAGTATGAAACAAGACCAATAAGAAAGGGTACAGTTGTCGACTAAGTTTTAGTAAATAAAGATGGACAGGTGGAAGGAGTGGCAGTGGGGATTATTTTGTTGGTAGTGATCAAAATTCGGTTAGTTTTAACATAATTATCGAAAAGGACAGATATAGAACAGGGGTTAGATTTCTCAATTGCGGCAAGGTCAATTTTACGAAACTGAGGATTGATTTCGTGAATGTAGACTGGAAACAAGTACTTGAAGGTTATTCAGTGTTAGAGCAGTGGGAGGCATTCAAAGGGGAGATTTAAGGGGTTCAGATTAATCATGTTCCCACCAAGAATAAAGGATGAGATGGCCAAATCTAGCGCCCTGTAGATGTCAAGGAGCTTACTGGGGAAGATACGGGCAAAAAGAAAAGCTTATGTCTGGCACCGACAACTTAATATTACAGAAAGCCATGAGGAATATACGAAGTGGAGGGGTGAAATCAAAAAGGAAATTAGGAAAGCAAAGAGAGGGCATGAAAAAATATTGGCAAGCAAAATCAAGGTGAACCCAAAGATGTATTATCAATATATTAAGAGTAAGAGGATAACGAAGGAGAGAGTAGGGGCCAATACAATACGAAAAAGGTAACCGATGTGAAGAGGCAAAAGATGTTAGTATGATTTGGACTGAATACTTTGCGTCAGTCTTCACAAAAGAGGGGGACGATGCAGATATTGTAGTTAAGGAGCAGGAGAATGAAGTATTGACTGTGATAAACATAGGGAGAGAGGAGGTATTGGTAAGTTTAGCATCCTTGAAAGTTGATAAATCACCAGAGCTGGATGAAATGTACCTTAGGCTGTTAACAGAATCAAGGGAGAAAATAGTGGAAGATCTGAGAATCATTTCCAGTCGTCTCTGGATACGGTTGTGGTGTCAGAGGATTGGAGAACTACTAATGTTGTACCTCTATCTAGAAAGGAAGCGAGGGATTGACCGAATAATTACAGGCCAGTCAATCTGAGCTCAGTAGTGGACAAATTATTGGAATATATTCTGAGAGACAGGATAAACTGTCATTTGAAAAGGCACAGGTTACACAAGGATAGGAAGCATGGATTTGATATGGGAATATCTTATTTGACCAACACGATCGAATTTTTTGAAGAAGTAGCAAGGAAGATTGATTAGGGCAATGCAGTTGAAATGGTCGACATGGCTTTTCGCAAAGGTTTTCATCAGGTGCCACATGGTAGACCAGTTAAAAGCAATAAACTCCCATGGGATCCAGGGAAATGAAGCAAGGTTGATACAAAATTAGCTCAGTGGCAGGAAACAAATGGTAATGTTTATGGTTGTTTTAATGACTGGAGGGCTGTTTCATGTGACATTCCTCAGTGCTCAGTACTGGGTCCCTTGCTTTTTGTGGTATATATTAACGATGTGGACGTAAATCAGAGGGTTAGATAGGGTGGATAGTGAGAGTCTTTTTCCTCGGATGGTGATGGCAAACACGAGGAGACATAGCTTTAATTTGAGGGGTGATAGATATAGGACAGATGTCAGAGGTAGTTTCTTTACTCAAAGAGTAGTAGGGGCGTGGAACGCCCTGCCAGCAACAGTAGTAGACTCGCCAACTTTAAGGGCATTTAAGTGGTCATTGGATAGATATATGGATGAAAATGGAATAGTGTAGGTCAGATGGTTTCACAGGTCGGCGCAACATCGAGGGCCGAAGGGCCTGTACTGCGCTGTAATGTTCTATGTAAATGTAGGGTGCATGATGAAAAGTTCGCAGATGACACAAAGATTGGCAGGGAGGCAGAGAGCGAACAGGATAGCTATAGGATACAGGAAGATATTGATGGATAGTTCAGATGAGTTGAAATTGGGAAATGGAACTCAACCTGGTGAATTGCGAGGTGATGCATTTGAGGAGTACTAAGAAGGCAAAGGACTACAGGATTAAAGGGAAAATACTGAAAAGAGTACAGGACGGGAGGGACCATGGGGTGAATGTCCACCGATGCCTGAAGGTAGCAGGACAGGTCGATTACCTGGTTAATGAGGCAGGTGGAATCATTTCCTTTATATGCCAAGATATGGAAATGTGCAGAAGTAACAGGGTTGTTGTCATGGGTGACTTCAACTTCCCTAATATTAATTGGAACTCCTTAGTGCAAATAGTTTGGATGGAGCAGTTTTTGTCAGGTGTGTCCAGAAGGTTTCCTGACTCAATATGGCGATCGGCCGACTCGGGGGAGGCTATGTTGGACTTGGTGCTTGGCAACAAACCAGACCAGGTGGCAGATATCTCGGTGGGAGAGCATTTCAGTGACAGTGATCACAACTCCCTGACCTTTACTATAGTCATGGAGAGGGACAGGAGCAGACGGAATGGGAAATAATTTAATTGGGGGAGGGGGAATTATAATGCTATTATGCAGGAACTGGGGAGCATAAACTGGGAACAGATGTTCTCAGCGAAATGCACGACAGAAATGTGGAGGTTGTTTAGGACGCACTTGCTGCGACTGTTGGAGAGGTTTGTCCCGATGAGGCAAGGAAGGGATGGTAGGGTGAAGGAAACTTGGATGACAAGAGATGTGGAACAGCTAGTCAAGAGGAAGAGGGAAGCTTACTTAAGGTTGAGGAAGCAAGGATCAGACAGGGCTCTAATGGGTTACAAGGTAGCCAGGAAGGAACTGAAGAATGGACTTAGGAGAGCTAGAAGGGGACATGAAAAAGTCTTGACGGGTAAGATTAAGGAAAATCCCAAGGCGTTCTACACTTATGTGAGGAACAAGAGGATGGCCAGAGTGAGGGTAGGGCCGATCAGGGATAGTGGAGGGAACCTGTGCCTGGAGTCGGAGGAGGTATGGGAGATCCTCCATGAATACTTTGCTTCAGTATTCACCAGTGAGAGGGACCAGGTCGTTTGTGAGGACAGCGTGAAACAGGCTGATATGCTCGAACAGGTTGAGGTTAAGAGGGAGGATGTGCTGGAAAGTTTGGATGATATGAGGACAGATAAGTCCCCGGGGCCAGACGGGATATAACCAAGGATATTACGGGAAGCGAGGGAAGAGATTACTGCGCCTTTGGCAACGAGCTTTGCCATCTCACTGTCCACTGGAGTAGTACCGGATGATTGGAGGGTGGCAAATGTTGTTCTCTTGTTCCAGAAAGGGAATAGGGATAACCCTGGGAATTATAGACCAGTCAGTCTTATGTCGGTAGTGGGCAAATTAATGGAGAGGATTCTGAGAGACAGGATTTATGATTATTTGGAAAAGCATGGTTTGATTACAGACAGTCAGCATGGCTTTGTGAAGGGCAGGTCACGCCTCACAAGCCTTATTGAATTCTTTGAAGATGTGACAAAACACATTCATGAAGGAAGAGCAGTGGATGTGGTGTATATGGAATTTAGCAAGGCGTTTGATAAGGTTCTCCATGGTAGACTCATTCAGAAAGTGAGGAGGCATGGGATACAGGGAAAGTTGACTGTCTGGATACAGCATTGGCTGGTCCATAGAAGTCAGAGGCTGGTAGTCGATGGAAAGTATTCACCATGGAGCTCGGTGATCAGTGGTGTTCCGCAGGGATCTGTTCTTCCACCTCTACCCTTTGTGATCTTTATAAATGACTTGGATGAGGAAGTGGAAGGCTGGGTTAGCAAATTTGCCGATGACACGAAGATTTCTTGAGTTGTGGATAGTGTGGAAGGCTGTTGTAGGTTGCAACGGGACATTGGCAGGATGCAGAGCTGGGCTGGGAAGTGGCAGATGGGGTTCAACCTGGAAAAGTGTGTAGTGATTCATTTTGGAAGGTCGAATTTGAATGCAGAATACAAGCTAAAAGACAGGATTCTTGGTAGCGTGGAGGAACAGAGGGGTCGGGGTATCCATGTCCATAGATCGCTCAAAGTTGCCACCCAATTTGATAGGGTTGTTAAGAAGGCGTATGGTTTGTTGACTTTCATTAACAGGGGGATTGAGTTTAAGAACCACGAGGTTATGCTGCAGCTCTATAAGGCCCTGGTTCGACCACACTTGGAACATTGTGTTCAGTTCTGGTCGTCTCATTATAGGAAGGATGTGGAAGCTTTAGAGAGGGTGCACAAGAGATTTACCAGGATGCTGCCTGGACTGGAGAGCATGTCTTACGAAGAAAGATTGAGGGAGCTAGTGCTTTTCTCATTGGAGCGAAGAAGGATGAAGGGGACTTGGTAGAGGTGTACAAGATGATGAGAGGCTTAGCCAGAGACTTTTCCCCAGGGCGGGAAGGGCTATCACCAGGGGAAATAATTTTAAGGTGATTGGAGGAAGGTTTTGGGGAGATGTCACAGGTCGGTTCTTTGCACAGAGAGTGGTGGGTGCGTGGAATGCGCTGCCAGTGGTTTTAGTAGAAGCAGATACATTGGGAACATTTTAGCGACTCTTGTATACGTACATGGATGATCGTAGAATGAAGGGTAGGTAGCTCGTTTGATCTTAGAGAAGATTAAAGGTTCGGCACAACATCGTGGGCCGAAAGGGCTGTACTGTCCTGCACTGTTCTATGTTCTATGTTCTATGTTCTATTTTCTATATAGCAGAAATGTGCAGGGAGCTTATGCTGGAGCTATATTACTCATTGCTTTGGCCACAACCTGTATATTGTGTGCATTTACGGTCACCTCGTTGCAGTTAGGATGCACTTGCACTCGAAATGATACGGAGGAGATTCATCAGGACGTTGCGTGCTGGAAAAGATGTAGCTCCGAGGAATGGTTGGATAGACAGGGCTGGTTCTTCTTGGAGCAGAGAAGACTGAGGGATGATCTGGATAAAATGCATAAAGTTGTGAGCGGCATGGATAAAGTGGAGGTGTTCGGCCTTGCAGAGAGGTCAGTGACGAGGGGGCATAGATTTAAAGTGATTGTTAGAATAATTAGAGGGTGGATGAGGAAACTACATTTCACTCAGTGGGTGGTGGGGCTCTGGAATGCACTGTCTGAAAGTGTAGTTGAGGCAAGAACCCTCAACGCATTCAAAATTAGTCTGCATATGCACCTCGAGTGTTGTAATCTGCAGGGCTACGGACCCAATACTGGAAGGTGGGATTTGAATGAGTGGATTGTTCTGCAGCTGGCACTGACACGAAGGGCCAAGTGGCCTCTTTCTGTGCCTTAAACCCCCTTTGATTCGATGATTCTCGACTCTCACGTGATCTTATCAAGAGATCTAAAAGTTGGAGGGTCGTGTGTCTGTCTTAAAACCATTGTCTATCTTCCCATGAATGATCCCAATGCCGCGGGTAGTGGGCCGACTATCAAACGTGGTTTTCTTGAAAAAAGACGTTTGTAGGCAAGGATGCAAATAACTCCAAGAAAAACCGGGGACGGGGGTTCGACGGGAGCCGAGCGGGACGGGGGTGGGTGGGAGCGAATCGGGCCGAGAAGGGTGCGAGCCAGCGGAGCAGCCAGAAAGAGCTGATCGGCCAGAGAGAGCAGCCAGGGGGCAGTAGAGCGGCCGGAGAGTGCAGCAAGCGGGAGGAGCAGAGCAGCCGAAAGAGCGGAGCAGCGGGACAGAGCAGCGATGGAAACATCGGAGCAGTCAGAGAGTGCAGCGAGGGGGAGCGTGGAGCTTGAGGCATGGGTGAATATCCGTTGGCGTTGCATTGCTGTACACGTAAAGCGCATGCGCAGTGTGCGACCAGGCGGGTTGCCTGAAGTTGCATACGTCACGCGATGATGAGTCCACTCATGAATTATTCTGAGGATTAAGTAAAGTTAGTCAATTTAAGACACCATTCCAAGAACCTACAATTCCCCAAAGGACAAAATCAACTTCCTTAATCTCATTTTTGTTGTTGAGCGCTCTTTCCATTCTCTATCTCATGAATGGTGCGATCTGCACAAATTTTACATTTTCTTACCTTCTAAAATATCATAACTCCAAATGACTACTGATGATGAAGAATGCTATTATCTGCTGAAACTTCATTGACACTCCTCAGATTGAAGACTGTCACCCCACCTGCACATCACCTCACAGTCATTATCCTTTCACAGGAATGCTGTTAATACCTAAACTGCACGCTGGCTTATTATTTACCTCAGATACCCCTTTACGGTTGATAGGAAATGCACCAAATTATACTGATTTTTAAAAAATCTAAGTTTCTCAAATTCAAATAATGGTGTCGCTAGTTGACAATATCTTTCATTCATTTATCTTAAAAAAAAGTTTTCCTTCAATACGGAGCAACCACCTGGACGGCATTTCCATCAACGATTTTGAAAATTATGTATGTTTATACCCATTTAAACTCAGATAGATTTCCTTTTGAGTACTTGGAATAGCAACTCATAATAATTTCTTTATTATTGATTTAAATGTCATAAACAATTATTTCCATGTTTAGTGGCTTCAGATGAATTCATCAGAGACAATAATGTCTACAGTTGTTATGGAAGCTGTCTGCAAATAATTGCAAAGACTTTCTCTGGAAAAATAATAAATAGAATCAAATGGATGAATGAATTAATGACAATTCCTGCCTTTTTTTAAAAAAAGAAGGCCAAGCCTTCAGATCAAGATATCACCATGCTGTCATAAATGTTGCAAAAGTCTTAAAGTGCTGAAGTCGATTAATCTCTGTGAACATATGTTCCACTTATTTAGAGAAACGAAGAACTCAATGTCCATTCGGCTTGGAGCCAGATGAGTTAATTCAATCCAGATATCTGTGGCAATTTAGAAACAGCAATTATCACAAAATCCCATTTATATCTCACAAAAAATGCCATTCAGCAAATTGTTAAGTTGCAAGCGGAAAGGGTTAACCCTACTAGTTTTAAAGAGGTGAAGCAAAAGTTCTCTGGATGTAATGACATCCCACCTCTCTTTCTAAAAGCAAAGGACAAAGAAACACATGTTCAAACCAATTCTAACCACTTTTTAACGAGGGAGAATCCTGAAGAGACAACATGCTTTTTCCTTAAAAAAGCCGCTCTGAGACACAGTGGCGCAGTGGTTAGCACCGCAGCCTCACAGCTCCAAGGACCCGGGTTCGATTCCAGGTACTGCCTGTGTGGAGTTTGCAAGTTCTCCCTGTGTCTGCGTGGGTTTTCTCCGGGTGCTCCGGTTTCCTCCCACAAGCCAAAAGACTTGCAGGTTGATAGGTAAATTGGCCATTATAAATTGTCACTAGTGTAGGTAGGTGGTAGGGAAATATAGGGACAGGTGGGGATGTTTGGTAGGAATATGGGATTAGTGTAGGATTAGTATAAATGGGTGGTTGATGTTTGGCACAGACTCGGTGGGCCGAAGGGCCTGTTTCAGTGCTGTATCTCTAATCTAATCTAAAAAAAAATCTAATCCTTGACCCGAGCACCACGGAGGCAACACACAATCCTGGAGCCTCGTTTGCGGCCACAGAAACGCCTGTCTGTTCGCCTTACAATTGAATCTCCTATCACTATGGATCTCCCATTCTTTTTCCTGCCCTGCTGTACAGCAGCGCCATCCGTGATGCCACGAAATTGGCTGCTGCTGCTATCCCTGAGAGACCATCCCACCGACAGTATCCAAAACTGAATATCAATTTGACAGGGGATGGCCACAGGGGACTCCTGCACAACCTGCCTGTGTCTACTACTCCTCCTGGTTGACAGCCATCCCTCTTCTGCCTGTGCAGCCATTACCTGCGGTGTGACCACCTCGCTGAACATGCTATCCACTGCGTCCTCAGCACTATGGTCCTCACTGGATGCAGGGGTGCGGTGCTTAAGGATTGGAGAATTGCTAAATTGTACCTCTGATGAAAATCGGAGTGAAGAATAGACCTAATATTCACAGGCCAGTTAGCTTAAGCTCAGTCGTGGGCAAATTATTGGAATCTATTCTGAGAGACAGGATAAACTGTCACTTAGATAGGCACAGGTTAATTTAGGATAGTCAGTATGGAATTGTTAAGGGAAGATCTTGTTGGACCAACTTGATCACATTTTTTGAAGCAGTAGAAAGGAAGATAGATGAGGGTGGGCAGCTGATGTGGTCAACATAGAATTTAGCAAGGCTTTTGACAAGGTCCCACATGACACACTGGTTAAAGGAATAATATCCCCATGAGATTCAGGGAAATGCAGCAAGGTGGCTACAAAATTGGCTCAGTGGCAGGAATCAAATTGTAATTGTTGACGGATGTTTTAGCGACAGGAAGGCTCTTTCCAGTGGCGTCCCGCAGAGCTCAGTACTGGGTCCCCTGCTTTTTCTGGTGTATATTAATGATTGGACGTTAATGTACGGATCATGATCAATAAGTTTGCGTACGACAAGAAGATTGGCCCTGTGGTAGATATCGAGGAGAGTAACTTCAGGCGGCAGGAAGATATTGATGGTCTGCTCAGATGGGCAGAAGAAGTGGTAAACGGAATTCAACTTGAAGAAGTGTGAGGTGGTGTATTTAGTGAGGTCAAACACGGCAAAGGAATACATGATTAAAGAGAAAATACTGAGAAGTGTAGCGGAAGTGAGGGACCTTGGAGTCAATGTCCATAGGACCCTGAAGGTAGCAGGACAGGACCGATAAGGTGGTTCAGAAGGCATATGGAAATCCTTCCTTTATTAGTAGTGGTTTAGAATATAAGAGCAGGGAGGTTATCCTGGAACTGTGTAACTCATTGGTTATGCCGCAACTTGAGAACTTTGTGCAGCTCCAGTCACCTCATTACAGAAAGGATGTAATTGCACGAGACAGGGTACAGAGGAGATTTATGAGGATCTTGCCAGGACTGGAAAAATGCAGGTAGGAGGAAAGATTGGATAGGCTGTGGTTATTCTCCTTGGAACAGAGAAGGCTGTGAGGAGATCTGATTGAAATGTACAAAATCTTGAGGAGCCTGGATAGAGTGGAGGTGAAGGATTTATTCACCTTAGCTGAGAGGTCAGTGACGAGGGGGCATACCTTTAAACTGATTGCTAGAAAAATAGAGGGGAGATTAAGGAAACAATCTTTTCACCCAGAGGGAGGTAGGGATCTGGACCTCACTGCCTGAAAGGGTGGTTGAGGCAGAGACTCTCGACTTATTGAAAATGAGTCTGGATATGCACCTCAGCTACCATTATCTGCAGGGCTAAGAACTAAATGTTGGAAGGTGGGATTGGAATTGGTGGATCCTTTTCCAGCTGGCACAGACACGATGGTTCAAAGTGGCCTCTTTTTGTGCCTTAAACATTTTATGTTCCTTTGATTCTATGGTTCTTGGAAGCTTAAAATAATAAATTATTCCTCTTTTCCGCTGATATTTGTTCTATGCTTTTTACCAATCATTTTCCTCGTAATTCAAATGACATCTGATTCACAGGTCTTGCGGATCTCGGTCTGGTTGTTTCCGTTAGCAATTCCCTTCCCTGAATGTAAAACGTTGGTCAGACTAATCAGAGCAAGATTCCAATCAAATTCACGATCAGTCATTTCGTATTAGCTTTTATCAACGTCTGGCCCCAAGTTGCACCCTTGTATGTTTTGGGGTTTTGAGGCGTAAAACACATTTATTTAAAAAGTCTCAGTTCTGAATTTTCAACTACTTATGAATCCAGTATAATTTATTAAGCAAGATGTTATAAATACATAACAAAAAAACACTGAAGACAACATGGAAGTTTCTTACCCTTCAAGGCCAGGATTCCTTGAATGTTGCCAGCACAGGCGATCCCTTTGTTCTCCTGTCTCTGAATTGACATTACGTTGAACCGTGTTTCTGAATAATTACACCACAAACACCATTGTAAAGTGTACCAGCAAAGACTCTGAGTTTCCATCTTTTGGGATTCCGATTCCTTATTATGATATCCTTTAAATTAACTGTTTCATTAGTTTAACGTGAGATTTTATGCTGTCACTGCACCTCTGTAATTAGAGTGGAGTACGCGAAAAGTATGTCTATCTCTTATTTCCTAGGCTCCTTGAGTTAATATTGCACTGTGTGAACACATATCACATCCTTGTAGATACAAAACAGTTAAACATCAACCTTTCATCTTCTTATGAACAATACCAACGACAGTAAACAATTCACCTCAACATTCCCAGGCTTTTTAAATATAAATGTTTTCTTCTACAGCTGTTGCTAATTGATCAAGTCAGTTAGCATACTTATTAAACTGCATGGTTCTTGTTTAATGATAAGTGTCATATCCAGTTCAAGCTTCTTTCACATCAGTTCCTTGAGGGCGAGCAATCACTCTCCTCCTGACCCCTTTACGAAGGTCATCTCTTTCCTTCTGCTCACTGCTCATTATCTTTTTGAATTCCTGCTAATTTACTTCCGATCTTCCTGCTCACGACCCCCTTCTTCCCGTCCCTAACAACTCGAGTATTTGTATTTACTCTTCCAGGCCATTTTCGTCTGGAGCTCCAGCGGTCTCCTCTTGTCCATTAACCACTGGATCTTTCAGCTGGTCTCAGTTGCTATGTTTATTCATTAATTTAATAATTGATGTAACTGGATATTTTATGGCGCTTTTTAACTGCTCTCCGAACTCGGACTGAGTGGCAACATAAATAAATGTGTTCGTACAGCAACTTAAATTCCATAGCATGTATGCGACATTTTCAAAGATATAATAAGAATCATCATCTAAGAAATGACCAACACGAAAAATGTATAACATATACACCAGCCACAGAAATATGAAACTGCCAGATATGCTGAAGAGTAAAATCATAGACTTCCTTCTTCTCTGCATTTCAGAGTCACTGTGATTATCTTTCTTGCTCTGACACCTCAGTCTCTGACGAACGCGACTGGTCACTAATATGTGTCTGAACGTCAGAGCGTTCAGCAACAGAATTAAAATGAAAGGCAATAATGGTGTTAAAACCTTTTCAAACATTCTAAATGCAATCCATCGAGGGTCAGTAAAATAGCTTCGCTTATTATAACAGCGCCATTCGACATTGTCGATTACCCATCTAGGTTTAAATCTAAAGTAGATGGGAATATTTTTTATACAGAGCAGAATGCAGGTTGTGAATAGAACCACAGTCGCAGTTTTCCTGGTGCAATATTTTGATTTCAGCTTCAGGCAACAAATGGCAGCAAATCGATCAAATGTGAAAGCGATGGTGAACCAGACGGAACAGTCGAGGGCTGCACGGATCAGGACATAGCGAGAGCGACACACAAAGGTGAGGTCCAGGAAATCTAATGTGAAATAAAGCCTATTGATTCTCCGGAGTATGATCTCAGTGATAATGAACAGTAGATCCGCCGTTGACATGGCCACCAGGTAGCGGGTGGTGCAGGTGGAGAGTCCGCAATTTCCCTTGGACAGGATCACAATTGAGACTAAATTAACTGCAAAGGAGTGAAGGGAGAAGTGGCTGTAAATTACTGAAAAACATTCTCTGCTTCTCAACCCTGGCAAAAAGGTTTTTAGCACCAAAACCGTGTTGATTGGGATCGGGTCAGATCGGGTCCATGACCCCAACCTGCCTCCAACACCAGTAGTTCCAGATTTAACAAATCCTGGACGAGGAGGTGTAGCACCCCGCTCACCGGACGCTGGTCAACTAGTTAAATGTAGCAATGAGGAGCCAAAGAATGGGTAGACTGGAGAACTGCACCCCTTCTCCAAACACTCCCACTGGAGGAACCCATCCCGGACTCGAATCACTCCCTGGGGTCGAAGAAAGCCATCCCTGACTCGAACCAGTCCCTCGGATAGGTGACACTCATACATCTTGGACCACTCCCTCTGATGTATAATTGTGTGACAGTGAAAAGGGAGTTTCATATTTCAATGCAAATGTGATCAAAGCACAGACATTAATTTCTACAGGAATATCATTAAAAGAAAAGTGTCATAATAACGTATTAGAAAGGTGGTGATTGAACACATAAATAATGTGTACTCTTCTGGACTATACATGATAATAATATCCAGGGTAACCAGCAGGTGCACGTATTCTTCACAGAAATAATACCATAACTGGGAGATAATAATTATTGGGATATGTTGTGGCTCTATTATGTCGATAAGAGAAGGATGAGTGTTGAACTAATAGAGGCCTTTAAAATTATATAAGGGTTAGAGAGGGAAAACGTGGACCTGATATTTCCACCTATGCTGGTGACCTGTTCTGCATTCCCTGAAAATAAGATGGTCATCAATAAATTCACGATGGAATTCAAGAGAGACCTATTTAGTCGGAGTGCTCGGAACGTGGAATTGAGACCACTTGGAATAGCTACAATGGAAAAAAATAAGAAGAAGCGAGGTTAGTACATGAGGGAGACAGGATTGGAAGGATATACAGATAGGATTAGATGAGCTGGAATGAAGAGAGGCTCGTGCAGAGCTTGAAGACAGTCCTAATCTAGTGGTACCGAATGCCCATATTCTGTTCTGCAAAAATCAGTAACTTGTCTGTTAACAAGTCATAGTCATCAGTGTTTTTCGTCATATTGAAGAGGATTATTTATTATTGCAGTGCATTTATGACCAAACGCTTACAAGACTGTGCTCGGGAAGTAAATTAATCAGCACCTGATAGTGCTGTCAACAACATTACTTCGAGTAAGAGTAAGATGGGGAACCGCATTGAATACAATGACAGATACTCCAGGAAATACGTGTTCCCTGGAGTTACGTGGTCCACATCATTTCGTCAGACACAATCAGTGCAATTCTAGAGTGCCAGTTATACATGATCGCTGAGGTCAGGTGCTCCACTCCAGTTAGTGCACACACAGTATAATTCTACATTAACACATAATTCCGGTAATCCTTCCACTCTGAGATTTTCCTGCTTTGAACTGTGATTCCACAGAACACAACATTCCTCATAATTCAATAACTTTACAATACAGAGTGTCTCGAGCTTGAAACAGTTGAGACAATAGATTAAAACTGCACAGATAAATCAGGAAATTAATGCAATTATATTATTGAGTGTGTGTCTGTGTAACTGTAACCATTCGATCTCATGTAATATTATTATTCTCATGGTAATCGAAGAAACCAGCTCATACACAGATTTACAAATCCTCACTGTTTAGGGATACTTACCAGGAAGGCCAATTACAGCAAGGATCACATAGAATATGTTCCTCACCCATTGAATTGGTCCGTGCATTTTTTGCTTGGAGTGATCGGTCAGTTCATGCTGCAGGTAATATCTCTGAAATACATTCTGAGGTGACACATTCCGAATGCATTAACTTTATACCCTCTCGGATCGCCAAGGGGATACTGAAGTTGCAAAATTGTTCAAACAGTTTTT
Organism: Heterodontus francisci; assembly: GCF_036365525.1. Taxonomy (NCBI): domain Eukaryota; kingdom Metazoa; phylum Chordata; class Chondrichthyes; order Heterodontiformes; family Heterodontidae; genus Heterodontus; species Heterodontus francisci. The sequence continues at coordinate 289,217 of NW_027141781.1, forward strand.
CTTAATTTTTGAACAAACAGATTACAGCAGCTGTGTTAATTCCCTGTTGATGGAATATATTTTCCTCTAAAATTGGATTGGACCCATCCCCACCCCCAAGTCTGGACAAATCTGATCACAATAAGCAACTAATCATAACTGGAAGCTGTGTTAAATAGAAATCAAGGAAGTCCTGGAAAATTCATGAGTCCCATCTGTAGATTTCATGTTGTTTAAGTGATGGCCTTCACTCTGCATGACAATTCAGAAATTAAATTCCAAATGTCAGAGAAGCCTGTAACGGATGTTCGTCTATAATTTGGATGCTCTCTTTAGCTGTGCAATTCCGTTCAACAATTCATATATTTAAACAAAACGGGGGATAGAATGGTTGCAACACAGCAGTTGGCCATTTTGTCTGTGTTTGCCCGTGTCAGCTCTCTGCACGGGCAGCTCAGCTAATCTCATTCCCACATCTGCTCATCACTAACCTGCATTGTTTTTCTCTTCAGTTGTTTATTCAATACGCTTCTGATTAAATCTATCTTCACCACTCTCTCAGCCAGTTCATTTCATATCCTCAAAACGTGCTTTGGAAACATACGTTTTCCCTCATGTCGTTTTGATTCTATTGCCAATCCCTTAACCTGTGTCCTTTAGTTTTCGCCAGGTTTGTCAATGAGAGCAGTTTCTCTCTATCTACTCTGTTTAAACAGCCCATGCTTTGGAACAACTCTATCAAACTCTCTCTCAATTTCCTCTTGAAGGAGAACAACCCCGATTCTGTCATCTGTCGGCATAAAACATCTGTCACCCCTGGAATTTTCTCTTGAACATTTTCTACACCTGCTCTAAAGCCGATACATTGTTCCTCAAAATGTGGTGCCTCGAACTGGACACAATGGCAGGATTTTCAATATTGTTCTCTCCCTCACACGGTCCAAGCTACTCCGTTTCCCTTTTAAACCTCTTTATCCGATACATCGATGATTGTGGCTGTGGCAAACCCTTGTTCGCATCGAGCTCGAAAATGTAATCAAATTTGCATTGAAATATCTGTACCTCCCTCGCCTGAAAACGGTCCATCTGTGACTCATACTTCTCTTCCACGAATTCCCTCTCTCCATTTAAGTGGACAGACTCTGCATCAATATTTACTGTGATCCATCAACTTCCACAGTAATCTTGACCACACCTCCTCAAACTCCACTTTGCCGAAATAATAACTTCCATTCTCTCAGTTTCCTCATCGACTTTTGTTTGTTTAAACGATGCCATCTTCCATACCAGAGCTTCTGCAGTCTCTTAATTTCACGTTAACCGTGCATTCTTCACATAGATTTTGCAGAGGCCTCCACTTTATCTGTTCCATCACCCGAGTAACTGTCCTCACCTCCTTCCCTACCTTCCAGAACCATGATATTACTTCACGTATTCTCACTTTCCAGTCCAACCGCCTCCAGCTTCAACACATCATCCTCCTCTATTTCCACCATGTGGAACAAAATATCTTTGTTCACTCTTCCGTCACACCCAAGATCTGGTTTGCTTGCCCGAAACTCCTTTCTATGCAAGTGCAAGATATGCAACAGATTTCCTTTCACCTATGATCATAAGGTCATTAGAAATAAAAGCGGGAGTAGGCCATTCAGCCCATGGATCATGTTCTACCATTCAATACCACAATGGCTGATCTGACCATGGCCGTAATTCCAATTTCCCGCGAGACAACAGTAAGTCGTGAAAAGTCAGTCCAAACCGGCCTTGAATATATTCAATGACCCAGACGCCACTGACTCTGGGTAGGTGAATTCTAAATGCGATGGAACTTTCAAGAGAAGAAATTCCTCCTCATCACTATTTCAGTTTGGAGACTGCTTATTCATAAACTGTGGAGAATGTGCTGAGCACAGGGCGGGGCAGGGCACCAATGTAACACACATCTGGGCTTAGTCGGAAGTAGCAAGATGAGGTTTGTTCCTTCTTTTTCCTTCGATGTGGGTATTGCTGGCGAGGCTGGGATTTGTTATCCATCTTTCGTATCTCTTGGAAACGTGGTGGAGAGCCACCTTCTTGAAACGCTGGACTCCATCTGCTTTAGGTGCACCCGCAGTGCAATTAGAAAGGAGGCTGCAAGATTTTGACCAGCAATAATGAAGAAATGGCGATGTCGTTCCAATTCAGGATGTCTGTGTCTTGGAGGGAGCATTCAAGTGTTCATGTTTCTATGCGTCTGCCGCCCTTATCCTTTTAGGTATTAGCAGTCTCATGCTTGAAAGGAGCTGTCGAAATAAATATAGTAACTTCCTGCGGTGTGATGTTATATATGGTGCACACGGCAGCCACTGTGTGCTGGTGGTGGAAAGCGTTAAGCGTTAGTATGGTGCATCATATGCCCATCAAGGAAGCCCATTTTCTTGGATTTTTCTGTGGCGCGTGAGTTTTGTTGGCAGCGGCACAGATCCAGGAAAGTGCGGTGTATTCCATTATTCCTGACTTATACCTTGTAGATTGCAGATGCAAAGGTCAGTGAGTTATTTGTTGCATAAATCCCAATGTCTGATCTTCTCTGGAGCAACAATATTTATTTGGCTGGCCCAGGTAAATTTCTGATCAAAGGTAACGACTATGATATTAATAATGTGGTAATTGGGGAGTGACCACGACGATGAATATCAGGGGAGGTGGTTAGAATCTCTCTTGTTGGACAAGGCCATTTCATGGTAAATTTGTGATGCGATTTTTCGTTGCCTTTCATCAGCCCAAATCTGATGCAAACAATGCAAAAAATGCAGTGCTTTTTGTGGGAGTGAAAGAAGACAGTTTCAGTTTGTCCGTCATTTTTCCAGAGTAAATTGCTTCTCAACCTGGCCTCAATCTTCGACCGTATAATTGAAAGAGGAAAATGACAGGGTAGTTGGGGGAAGTATAAACTATCTTTGGTCTATTTGTTGAAACAAACCACGAGTTTCATGATTGGATGCGATAATTTTTAAAAGGGACATTGTAATGATCAGGAGTACATGGAAAATACGGTGTACTGTGTCATATATGGACAAGAAGAGGGGTAATTGGATCTGATACAGACTCTTCAATTCACCATCAATGTTAGAACATAGAACATAGAACAGTACAGCACAGTAAAGGCCCTTCGGCCTACGATGTTGTCCCCAACCATGAACATACTCGAAGATCAAACGACTGACATACCCTTCACTCTGCTATCATCCATGTTTTAAAGGGGAGGTCACAATATGGATAGTTATGATTGTGTGTATACGAACCTTGGGGCATTCAAGGCTTAATCTTGGAAATCAGAAGAACCATATCTTCCCACTGCTTGGAGAGACATCGTAGTAACAGGGGGGAATGCAGAATGGGTGTGCGGGGGTTCGGGCTAATGGGAGGGCCAACCTTGCCTTCTTGTTGATGGAACTGTTCCTCGAGTGTCCAGTTGGTAGGTGATGGAGGAAGCTGTTAGCAGCACAGCTCTTACTCAGAGTTCTGGAAGGGATTGACAACGGATTGCAGTGTTCCACGGAAAGTAAGTAATACAATTCCGGCCCCAAAATATAATTCTATCTTCTGAGTTACCAAAACACAGCAGCAAGAAACATCTAACAATGAGGACTATGTCAGTTGGCTGTCAAGGCAAAGCTGCCACAAGTTTCACATTTATAACAAACAGAAACGAAAGACGTGGATTCACTGGTGAATCAGATTCAATCCTTTGTCAGTACAAACATCTTCCTATTTCAATAATTTCGTTTTCTTTTCTCGAGAAAGTCTATTTTCCCTCCTAATTTTACATGTTGTTCCCAAATATTTATGTGATTTTCTGTTCAATTTCGCACAATATCAGGATGGAATAGTTCTACACTTACTAACTTGACATTCAACAAACCCCCCCAAAATTCTTCCAGGCAGATCTGCCAGCAAATGTATGGCCATGTTCTTCTGCCTCTCCCTCACATGAATTACAATGATTGCAGATTTTTACTTTGTGGTGAGTAGGTTCCTTGTTGGTTTGAATTACCCTGAGGGAGGGACTGATAACCTCATGGAATATTTTGTTCACCTGCCCTGCACGGCCTGAAGTCAGTCAAATCCCACTCCCTGACAGCGATCAACAAAGGAACATGAAACATGCCAATTACAAGATCTGATCCTGAGAAGGTGCAAAATGTAGGACCATTATGTTAATTTGATAAACATGCATCCTTCAAAGGATAAAGCAGGAACCAGTCTTACTTCCACATCGGTTTATTCACAATCATCCAGATATTATAAGTGCAGACTACATTTACCTGCTCCAGACCAGCTTCCCTGTATCCCTCCCAGGGCGGAAACTGGTTCTTCCATAAGTACCCTAATATTTCCACAATTAGTATCAGCTGCTCTTAATCACAATTAGAGCAAGCAACTATATATAATCAATTGACAACTCATTTGCAACATTGGCTCATTAGCAGCATTTTATGAGCAGTCCATCAATGTGTCCATTGTACATTATTATTTTTCTTGTGATTCCTGTCCTAATATATAAGCTACATGTGAGAATTTCAGCTCCTGTTTGAAGACCAGAACGGCTCTTCAAATATCCTGCATTGCATGAATGCACAACCTGTGGACTGTTCATTCAAAACACACCATGAAATCTAACGTGGCGGCGCACACTCACACAGCGACATACACAAGCACAAACATTGCATCCAGACATCTCAGAAGGCATGATAGAGCAGGTTAAAACAGCGTGACATCAAGCACGAGGGCAAACGTATGGAGAGTGCGAGATTGATGAGCACGTAGTGAGAGATATCGACTTCCAGACGGGTTTTGAAGGCAAGAAGAGTGTTGAAATGGTGTCGTGCAGGAATTTACGATGCCCTGGGTACAGTTTATTGGGGAAAACCCTTTTGAAGATGCAGCAGAAACAGTGGTGCAGAACACATACTGTTCGACAGCAGATGATAAGGGAGGAGTGGAGTGGGCTAAGTTCACAGCGATTTATAGCTTGGCAGATTGTTGTGATTGACACGGTGTCATTTGCAACAGGGTTGATATGTTCGTCCACGATTCTTCAAATTATTTCAGTGGAGCAATAAGGAAAAGGGAAATTTGATGAAACTGTGCTGGACAGGGATTGGGGTCTTATTCTTGGTCAGGATTTGAGCTGTGGCATTCAGCATACCTGCCGTTTAGGCTGTGCTCCTGATTTGCTCGTTGGTGGACAAAAACTGTGGTCGGCGACAGGCATAGTGAAACTGACCAGGAGCAGAGCCTTGTCATGTGATCCTGTCTTATTGGAAGTTGGGGGACCTTGTGCTGGCTGCTGTTTGACTGGCTCCTGGCTTTGTGATCAGATTTCCTCCATGGCGACCATTCAAAAGCTTCAGTGAACTTGGGCAGCAGCTGGTTCTGACAGTGGACACAGTGAGTATGATTCTTTCATATAAATAGATGAAAAAATACGAGCGTAGAATGTGGGAGGTCGGCCACGAGTGTGTTTGAACATTCAAACCTGGAGCTGGCAAAGACACGGATGAGTTTTCAGCAGCATTTGAGGTGAAACGGGGAAGACGAATGTGTCATTGTGATGGCGCAGCCTTGTGGCTGAAAGCTCATCTCGAGGTTACTATATGACCAAGATTGCGAAAAATATGGTTCAGTCTCAGACAGTTTCCAGAAAAAGGAATTCTGGCTCGAGAGTAAAGTTTGTGGCAAGGAACAAAGGAAATGCCTTCAGACTTTCCACAATTTAATTGAAGGACATTGCTGTTCACCCAGTACCAGATTTCTGACAAACCGTGTGACAATCCAGAGACAACCGAGGAATGAGAGATGTGAGGGTGAGGTAGAGTTTGGTGTCTTCAGCACCAATAGTGAAACTGACATTCTGATTCTGGGTGATGTCATTGGCAGACAGAATGTAAGTGAGAAATAGACCTTTCGAGATAAACAGAGACATTGCTGCAGAAATTGGAGTAGAATCTACTGATGGTGATATTCTGGCGATGATTATAACGATAAGAATGGAAGAAGATAATTGCAGTTCCAGTCACGGGGAGGATGGTGGAGAGATTTGAAGGATTGACTGATCAACTCGGTCAATTGCTGCAGACAGGTCGAGAACTCGAGGAGGAAAAGGTAATGTTTATTTCAGTCACACAGGATGCCATTTGTGATTTTTATAAGAGCGAATATGTTACTGTGGCAGTGACGGATGTCTGATTGGAGGACTTCAATTGTGGAGTTCTGGAAAAGATAGGCACAAATTAAGGAGGCAACAAGAGAAAGGCAAGAGGTTGGGGTGGAAACTGAGTTTGTAAATCGATTAAAGAAAGGGTTATAGAATAAAAACAAAAAGTGCTGGACATCCTCACCAGGTCTGGCAGCATCTGTGGGGACAGTAGCAGAGTGAACATTTAAGGTCAGTGAGCTTTCATCAGAAATGGCAAAGGTTAGGAATGTAATAGCTTTTAAGCAAATAAACCTGGAGTCGGGCAAAAGAGAACAAAATGGAAGGTGTTGATAGGCCAGAGGGTCACAGAGAATAACTGACAAGAAATTCGTGGGACAAAGGCAAAGGCAAAGAAGATGTGTTAAAGGTGTGGTGAAAAACAGCACATTCGTGCAGAGACGGTGTTAAATGACTGAATAATGAAAGCTCTCACCAAAACCACAAACATGAATAAAAACAGTGGGCAGGCACATGGCGAAAATAAATTGAATGATGTAACAAAGTAATATAAAATAAAGTAAAAATGAAAAGTAAAACTAAAAATAAAAACAATGGGGGCCAGTCATGCTCTGAAATTATTGAACTCAATGTTCAGTCCAGTTGCCTGTAGCTGGCCGAATCAGTAAATGAGTTTCTGTTCTCCAACTTGCGTTGATGTTCACTGGAGCAACGCAGCAAGCACAGGTCAGAGATATGGGAATGACAGCAGGTGTGTGTGTTGAAATGGCAAGCGACAGGAAGATCGGGGTTATGTTTCCGGGCTGAGTGGTGGAGTTCGGAAAAGTGGTCACCTAATCCACGTTTGGTCTCCCCAATATAGAGGAGACCGCATTGTGAGCAGCGAGTACAGTATACTAATTCGAAAGATGTACAAGTAAGTGGCTGCTTCATCTGAAATGAGTGCTTCGGGCCATGGATGGTGAAGAGAGAGGAGGTAAAAGGGCAGGTATTACACATCCTGTGATTGCATGTGACGGTGCCGTGGGAAGGGGATGAGGTGTCGGGGGTAATGAAGGAGTGGTTCAGGGTGTTGCGGAGGGAACGATCCCCTCGGAATGCTGACAGGAATGGTGAGGGGAAGATTTGTTTGGTGGTGGCATCACGCTGGACGTGTTAGAAATGGCGGAGAATAATCCTCTGGATGTGCAGGCTGGCGGGACAAGAGGAGCCCTGTCGCGGTTCTTGGAGGGAGAGGAAGGGGTGAGAGCGCATCTGCAGGAAATGGCCGAGACACGGTTGAGGACCTGTCAACAACAACGGGGGCGGTGGGGGTGGGGGGCGAGGTGGGGAATCCTCGGTTGAGGAACAAGGAATACATTTTCGAGGCGCTGTTGTTGATGGTTGCATCATCAGGGCAGATGTGTCGGAGAGGGAGAAACTGTGAGAATGAAATGGAGTCGCTACAGGAGGCAGAGTGTGAAAAAAGGGTCGCTGGGTCTAATCCTATTCTGTCTGTTCTGTTTCAATGATTCTGGGAAATGCTTAAATCCCTGAAGCAAAGGAAAGGACAAAGAAATGGAGACTTACGATCCCATGTACTTTGATACACTCTGATTTTTTTTTTTAGCATAATACGTTGCCTGATAAGTTTCAGTTATCCAATTTGCTGGCAATGTTAACAAACCTATAAATGTACTTTTGTTTCGAAGAGTCTTGAAGAAATAAGACAATAACAGAAATCTTTGGGTTGTAAATATAAGAAAGTTTAGGAAAGGAAAGACATAATTCATAAACTTAGGGTAATGGCATTTACAGCTTTAGCCGGTTTCATGATTTGCTGAAGTATAGGTCGCTTTCAAGCTCTCAGGTCTCTGCTCTTGATATCGAACCTGCTTGCAGAAAAAAAATGTAGTGCATACTCCGGAAACTTCAGAATCTGTGCAACACAGAAAAATCATGGAACCCTCATTGTTATTCCTTAGATAACTATCATGTATGTCGCAGTTAGTGTATTTTTGACTTAATAATTGGTATGAGCTGTTGTTTGGTAAACTTAGTTTGTTCTTAATTGCATCTTCCATTTGATAACACCTGGTTTGAAATGGTAGCAATGTGTTATCCATAGAGAACAATGTTTTCTTCACCCTACCAGTTTCAATCTGATGCTGAGCAACTCAGTATTCATAAGCTAGACTCTCACAAGGCCTTGGTGTACAGTAACTTATCAGAGTTCAGAAAGATTCCAATTTCATATGAAATTGATTTTTACAGAAACTTTAAACTTAAACAGTTTGTATTCATTAATACTTTAAATGAATGAACAGACTTTCTAATATATTTATCAATTACAACAATGCACTCATTATAACGTAATCATGTTTCATTACTTTTATAATCATGACTGGCTAATACTTAATGCAGAATCAATGCATGTAGATAATAGATAATACAAAATGCAGAGTACGAAATGGCTGAAAAGACAAATGATAATCTTAAAATGGCTTCCTTGACCTTATTGGTTATTAAAGCGAATACAGTATCAAAATGATAAGGTTTAGCTGCGATCACACGCTCCGTGGCTGCCGACAGCTATCGCTGCAACCCAGGGATTTTCAAGGTTTACCCAAACTGGAGCCGCAGTAGTCAGCAGCAGACCTGGGAGGGTTTAGATAAACATACAAACACACAATCACAGCAACAAGATACTTACATTTGCCATAGAAAATACCATTTAAGATAACCACAGCAAATATTACTCATATTAGATACAGCAGATGTCACTTGAGCTAATCGTAGAGTATATTAACTCAACAATCTACAGAAAATATCACTTCAACTGGTCACAGCAAACATTACTGAAAATTGCTGTAGAAAATGCCACTTAAACTGGAAACAGAAAATAACACTTAAACTAGACACTAGAAATATCACTTAACATTATCACAGCAAATTTCAGTTAACATTAACACAGCAAAAACTGTGCCCATTTTCAGTATTTTTTTACTTTTTTGGGGATCATGTTACGTGATATTTTCTGCGTCCTTCTTATGTTGCATTTATTGTGACAATTTTAACTGATATCCATTGCTGTCATCTTACGAACAGGTAGTTACTTTTGCAAACACATTTCTATATATTTTCAACAACCTGTCTTTAAGCGGATTGTGATTTAAATGTTTTCCTTTTCTTTAAGAAAAATACCCCGATGACGCATTTCTCGACTCCCTCAGCTTGAGAACCTTGACTTGTAACAGACTGTCACAACACTGTTCTTAAAGTTAAGTCAAAACAGTCGGGTTCATTAACACACAGTCTTGAACAAGGGAGGGGGTTAAGTTCACAAGGCACGCTCACAGACATACAAAGAAAGGTAAAGGCATCAAAAGGACAAAGACATCTAACACGTAGAAAATACCTTAATTACAAACTGACAGGGGCTTCAGTTGAAAATAGGGATGGTTTATTTTTTGAACTAACATAAAGTTTAACAAGGATTTATTTAGTGACTGTCATTCCTCCACTCGTGCCTATTGTGACTTGACGCACCATAACACTTCCAACGGTTGCTTCCAGTCCACTGGAAGTGGCAACACTGCTCTGCTCAAGGCCAGTTCATTCTGTAACCATATTAATTACCTTTTCGATGACAAAGCTATATAATGTGTAAATGTGGTGTCGGGGTTTTCGAGTATATAAATTACTTAATGGGAAATAGCTTTGTCTGTAATCTGATGTATTAGCTACCAATCCAATACTGTTTAGATAATGTTGATTTTCAGTTTGATTGTTTTTGCAAAAGTCGGAAAGCATGGAATCTTGCTGTCATATTATTTAATTGTTCAATGGAAAATTCATACTTGTTGTTTCAAGATAACATTCTCTATCGAGGTCAGACCAGACCGGACCTGATGTGTGTGTATCACTGAGCCAGGGGGAGAGCAGACCGGAAGCTCTGTGTTTGTATCAGTGAGCCTGTGAGAGACCTGATGGGCTCCACTGTGTCTGTATCACTGAGCCTGGGCAGAGAGCAGACCGGCCCCACTGAGCCTCTATGACGGATCCTGGGGCAAAGTGGACAGAGTCCACTGTGTCTGTGTCACTGAGCCTGCGGAAGAGCAGACCGGCTCCACTGTGCCTGTATGAGTGAGCCTGGGGTAGAGCAGACCGGCTCCACATTATCTGTATCACTGAGCCTGGGGGAGAGCAGGCTGGCTCCACTGTGTCTGGATCACTCAGCCTGGGGGAGAGCAGGCTGGCCCCATTGTGTCTGTATCACTGAGCCTGACGGAGAGAAGACCCGTTGCAATGTATCTGTATAAGTAAGACTGATGGAGTGAAGACTCGCCCCAATTTGTCTGCATCACTGTGCCTGGGGGAGAGCAGACTGTCGGCACTGTGTCTATATCACTGAGACGTGATGAGAGCAGACCGTGCCAACGTGCCTGCATCACTGAGTCTGATGAAGAGAAGACCCGCCCCACAGTGTCTGTATGACTGAGCCTGAGGGAGAGCAGATTGGCCCCACTTTGTCTGCATCACTGAACATGGGGGAGAGCACAAAGGGCTCCACTGTGTCTCTATCACTGAGCATTGCAAAGCGGCCCCACTGTGTCTGTATCACTGAGCCTGGGGAAAGTAGACCAACTCCACTGGGTCTGTATCACTGAGCCTGGGGGAGACCAGACCGGCCCCAACGTGTCTGTTTCAGTGAGTCTTGGGGAGAGCAGACTGGGCTCATTGTGCGAGTATGAGGGATCTTGGGGGAGAGCATACAGGCCCTCTCTGTTTCTGTATCACTGAGCCTGGACAGAGCAGACCAGCACCACTGTGTCTGTATCACTGAGCCTGATGGAGGGAAGACCCGTCCCAATGTGTCTGCATCACTAAGACTGACGGAGAGCAGACCAGTCCCACTTTGTATGCATCACTGAACATGGGGGAGAGCAGACGTGCTCCACCGTTTCTGTTTCACTGAACCTGACGGAGAGAAGACCTGCCCCACTCTGTGTTACTGAGCCTGGGGAGAGACGATTGACCCTGCTGTGTCTGTCACTGAGCCTGGGAGGAGAGCAGACCTGCCCACCAGTGCCTGCAATACTGAGCCTGGGAGAAGGACAGACTGGCTCCACTGTGTCTGTATCACTGAGCCTGATGGAGGGAAGACCCGTCCCAATGTGTCTGCATCACTAAGACTGACGGAGAGCAGTCCAGTCCCACTTTGCCTGCATCACTGAAGATGGGGGAGAGCAGACGTGCTCCACTGTGTCTCTAACACTGAACCTGGGGGAGAGCAGACCAGCTCCATTGTATCTGTCTCACTGAGCCTGACGGAGGGAAGACATGGCCCACTCTGTGTTACTGAGCCTGGGGAGAGAAGATTGACCCTGCTGTGTCTGTCACTGAGCCTGGGAGGAGAGCAGACCGGCCCACCAGTTCCTGCAATACTGAGCCTGGGGGGTGGGCAGACTGGCCCCACTGTGGCTGTATCGCGGAGCCTGACGGAGAGAAGACCCGTCCCAATGTGTCTGTATCACTAAGACTGACGCAGAGAGGACCGGCCCTACTGTGCCTGTATCACTGAGCCTGGGAGAGAGCAGACTGGCCGCACTATGTCCATCACTGAGACGGGGTGAGAGCAGACAGACACCACTGGGTCTGTATGACTGAAGTTGGGGGAGAGTAGACCGGCCCCAACGTGTCTGTTTCAGTGAGTCTTGGCGAGAGCAGACTGGCCCCATTGTGTCTGTGCCACTGAGCTGGGGGGTCAGTGGACCAGCCCATCGGTATCCGCGATACTGAGCCAAGGGGGAGGGCAGACTGGCCCCACTGTGTCCGTGTGTCTGATCTTGGGGAAAAGCAGACCAACTCCACTGTGTTTTTATGTGTGCGCTTCAAGGGGAGCAGACCGACTTCACGGTTTCTGCATCAGTGAGCCTTGGGGAGAGCAGACTGTTCCCGCTGTGTCTGCATCACTGAGCTGTGGGAGAGCTGACCGGCTTTACAATGCCTGTGTCACTGAGCCTGGGGGAGAGCAGCGTTACCGCACTTTGTCTGCCTCATTGACCCTGGTGGAGAGTAGCCTGGACCCACTGGATCTTTATCACTGAGCCTGGGGGAGAGCGGACCGGCCCCACTGTGTCTGTAACACTGATCCTGGGGTACAAATAACAAGGAACAAAGAACAGTACAGAACAGGAAACGGCCATTCGGCCCTCCAAGCCTGCGCCGATCTTGATGCCTGTCTGAACTAAAACCTCCTGCACACCCGGGGTCCGTATCCCTCTATTCCCATCCTCTTCATTTATTTGCCAAGGTGCCTCTTAAAAGTTGTTTTCGGACCGGCTTCCACCACCTCTCCCAGCAGCAAGTTCCTGGCACTCTCCACCCTCTGTGTAAAAAACTTGCCTCGCACATCCCCTCTAAACTTTGCGCCTCGCACCTTCAACCTATGTCCCCTCGTAACTGACTCTTCCACCCTGGGAAAAAGCTTCTGACTATCCACTCTGTCCACGCCACTCATAACTTTTTAAACCTCCATCATGTCGCCCCTCCACCTCCGTCGTTCCAGTGAAAACAATCTGAGTTTATCCAACCTCTCCTCACAGCCAATGCCCTCCAGACCAGACAACATCCTGGTAAACCTCTTCTGTACCCTCTCCAAAGCCTCCACGTCTCTCTGGCAGTGTGGTGACCAGAAATGTACACAATATTCCACGTGTGGCTTAACTAATGTTCTGTACAGCTGCAGCATGATTTGCCAATTTTTATACTCTATGCCCCGACCGATGAAGGCAAGCATGCCGTCTGCCTTCTTGACTAACTTATCCACATGTGTTGCCACTTTCAGTGACCTGTGGACATGTACACCCAGGTCTCTCTGCCTGTCAATACTCCGAAGGTTTCTGCCATTTACTGTATACTTCCCACCTGTATTTGATCTTCCAAAATGTATTACCTCACATTTGTCCGGATTAAACTCCATCTGCCATTTCTCTGTCCAAGTTTCCAACCGATCTATATCCAGCTCTATCGTCTGACAATCCTCATCACTATCCGCAACTCCACCAACCTTTGTGTCTTCCGCAAACTTACTCATCAGACCAGCTATATTTTCCTCCAAATCATTTATATATACTACAAACAGCAAAGGTGTCAGCACTGATCCCTGTGGAACACCACTAGTCACAACCCTTCATTCAGAAAAGTACCATTCCATTGCTAACCTCTGTCTTCCATGACCGAGCCAGTCTGTATCCATCTTGCCAGCTCACCTATGATCCCGTGTGACTTCATATTTTGCACCAGTCTGCCATGCAGGACCTTGTCAAAGGCTTTACTGAAGTCCATATGGACAACATCCACTACCCTTCCTTCTTCAATCATCTTCGTCACTTCCTCAAAAAACGCAATCAAGTCAGTATAAATTGGACGATTTTAGAGCTGCAGGAGGTTACAGAGTTAGAGAGGGGCGAGAAAATCGAAGGAATTTAAAACAGGGATGACATTTTTACCATCGAAGCGTCGCTGGTCAGGGAGCCAATGTAGGCCAGCGCTCACCACGCTGATCGGAGAACGGGACTTGGTATCAGTTGAGACAAAGGCCGCAGAGATTTGGATGATTCAAGTTTATGGAAGGAAGAATGTTGGAAGCCAGTCATTGGAACATTCAAGTCTGCAGGTAACAATGGCATGGATGAAGATTGCAGTAGCAGATGAGTTGAGGAAGGGGCCGAGTTGAGTAATGGACAGAGGTTGAAATCGGTGGTCTTAATGATGGTGCAGTTCTGTGCTCTGATCCTCATCTCAAGGTCAAATATGACATTGATGCTGCGCACAGTCTTGTTCAACTCAAACAGTTGCCAGGGAGGGGGTTGCATTTGATAGCCGGGGGACGATGTTTGTGCCAAGGGAAAAACACAACGGTCACTCTTCCCAATATGTGACTGGAGGAAATGTCTCCTCATCATGGATGTCAGACAAGGAGTCTGAGAAATTAGAGGCAATCGAGGAGTTGAGAGAGATGAATATGGTAATGTAGAGCCGGGTGTTGTCGACAGAAATGTGGAAGTTGATGCTGTACTTTGGATGATGTCTCTGAGGCGCAGCATGCCAATGAGAAATATAAGTGGGTAAAATATAGATCCATGGGGGACACCAGAGGTAAAAGTGTTGGAGCAGGAAGAGAAACCACTGCAGACAATTCTCAGGCTGTGATTAGATCGGTAAGAATGGAACGGGTTGAGAACAGTTGCAGCCATCTGGATTCTCACATTACTCTTGACTTGTTCTCTGCCTCCTTAATGTAATATTTCACTGGTGTAACTCCCTTTAACGTTGCTTTATCAGAATTTTTCACATTTTTCGTTTTTTTACTCAATTCCTTTTTTTCCTTAACTCAATTTCTGTAAAATTCAACTCATTAACGGTGATTTGTACATTTCAACGGCCCTCATTGCAACACCAGATGAGTTTTGTGTACAGAACTAGATGCAATTAGCAAAGACAACATCAAGCCTGGTATTCGTGCCAAGCAGCAGGGCTTACGGCTGGTTCCTGGGTTGGTTAATTGTTAATTTGCACTTTCTCTCTCTCAGTGTGAACTTGCTGACGATTGTGATCCTGTCCAGAGGGAAGTGCTGTCTCACCAAATATGGCACTCATTATTTGGTGGCCACGACAGTGGTGCATCTAATGGTGGCGATCATTGAAGTCAAACTGAAGTGAATTAACAGTACTTACTTGCTGATAAATGTCTTTTTCATCAGTTCCATAGGCGCCATGAAACTTGTCTTAAAAATTGCAGCAATAAAAACAAGAAATGCTGGAAATACTCAACAGGTTTGACAGCATCTGTGGAAATAGAAGCAGAGTTAACCGTTCAAATCAGTGACCCATCTCCAGAATTGGCAGATATTAGAAATGTGAAAGGTTTTAAGCAAGTTAAGCGGGGGTGGGACAAAAGATAACAAAAGGGAAGGTGTAGATAGGACGAGGTCACAGAGAATAACTGACCAGAGGTCATGGAGCAAAGGCAAAAAATATGTTCATGGTGTGTTGAAAGATAGGGTGTTAATGGACTGAAAACTAAACAGCCACAAGCACAAATATTAAAAAAACAGTAGGTAGGCAAACTGAACAAACTAAGATCAAATAAAATAATATAAACACAAAAAAGATTTTAAAAAGAAAGAAGAATAAAATAACTAAAATAAAAGTGAAATGGGGGCCCGTCATGCTCTGAAATTATTGAACTCAATGTTCAGTCCAAGAGGCTGTCGTGTGCCTAATCGGTAAATGAGATGCTATTCCTCGAGCTTGCGTTGATGCTCACTGGAACACTGCAGCAATCCCAAGACAGAGATGTGAGCATGAGAGCAGTGGTGTGTGTTGCAATAACAAGCAACTGGAAACCCGGGGTCATGCTTTCGGACTGAGTGGAGGTGTTCCAGAAAGCGTTCATCCAGTCTGCGTTTGGCTTGCTTAATGTAGAGGAGACCACATTGTGAGCAGCGAATACAGTATACTAGAGAGACAGAAGTACAAGTAAATCGCTGCTTCACCTGAAAGGAGTATTTGCGGCCTGGGATAGTGAGGAGAGAGTCGGAAAATGGGCAGGTATTATACCTCCTGCGATTGCACAGGAGAGTGCCATGAGAATGGGGCGAGGTGATGGGGGTAATGGAGGATTGGACCAGGCTATCACAGAGAGAGAGAGAGAGAGCGATCACTTCAGAATGCTGAAAGGGGAAGGGAGGGGAAGATACGTTTGGCAGTGGCATCACATCGGAGATGGCAGAAATGGCGGAGGATGATCCTTTGGATATGGAGGCTGATGGGCGGAATCTGAGGACAAGGGGAACACTGTCGCAGTTCTGGAAGGAAGGGGAAGGGGCGAGGGTAGGGTACAGGAAATGGGCCAGACACTGTTGAGGACCCTGTCAACCACAGTTGGGGGGAGGGAATCCTCAGTTGAGGAAAAAGGAAGACATATCAGAAGCGCTGATATGGAAGGTAGCATCATCAGAGCAGATGCGTTGGAGATGGGAAAACTGGGAAAATGAAATAGAGTCCTTACAGGAGGCAGGATGTGAAGAAGTGTAGTCGAAGTATCTGTGGAGGTCGGTGGGCTTCTAACGTATATTAGTAGACAGCCTATCTCCAGAGATAGAGATGGAGAAGTCGAGGAAGGGAAGGGAAGTGTCAGAGATGGACCATGTAAACCCGAGAGAAGCAAGGTTGATAAAGTTATCCAGTTCGGGGCGGGAGCAGGAAACGGCACCGATACAGTCATCAAAGTACCGGAAAAATACTTGAGAGAGGGAGCATGAGTTGGACTGGAACAACATATGTTCGACATATCCCACTAAAAGGCAGGCATAACTAGGATCCATGTGGTTCCCCACAGCAACACCTTTTACTTGAAAGAAGTGAGTGGAGTTGAAGGAGAAGTTGTTCAATGTGAGAGCAAATTCAGTGAGGCAAAGGAGGGTGGTGCTGGATGGGGATTGGTTGGGCCTCTGTTCAAGGAAGAAACGGAGAGTCCTCAAATCGCCCTGGTGGGGGTGGAGGTGTAGAGAGACTGAACGTCCATTGTGAAAAGGGGGCGGTTGGGGCCAGGATACTGGAAATTGTAAAAATGACATATGGCCTCAGAAGAGTCACAGATGTAGGTCGGAAGAGACTGGACCAGTGGAGAATGGATAGAGGTAAGATAGGAATAAATCAGTTCAGTGGGGCAGGAGCAACCTGACACAATGGGTCTGCTCGGGATGTCCTGCTTGTGGATTTTGGGAAGGAGGTAGAAGTGGGTTGTCCAGGATTGCGGGATGATGAGGTCGGAAGATGTCAATGATTGTCTTGTGGACAGTCGCTTGATGTTCGGTGATGGGGTCATGGTTCAGAGGGAGGTGGGAAGAAGCATCTGCAAGTTGGCGCTGAGCCTCTACAAGGCAGAGGTCGGTACGCCATACAACAACAGCACCACCCTTGTTTGCAAGTTTGATGAAAATGTCGAGGTTATACCTGAGAGAACGGAGTGTCTCAAGTTCAGAAGAGGACAGGTTAGAGTGAGTCAGGGGGGCAGAGAAATTGAGATGACCAATGCCTCGCCAACAGATTTCAATGAAAAGATCAAGAGCGGATAAAAGGTTGGGGGAGGGGTCCAAGTAGAGGGAGAATGCTGGAGGTGGGTGAATGGGTCTGCTGATCGGTGGGGTGGGGGGTGGTGGGGGTTCTCCTGGTCAAAGAAGTGAGCTCCGAGGCGCAGGCGATGGAAGAACAGCTCAACGTTATGTCGAGCGCGAGATTCATTGAGGTGGGGCGTAAGGGGATAAAACGGAGTACTTTGCTGAGGACAGAACCTTCGGCGTCAGAGAGCGAGAGATCAGAGGCATATTTATCCGTGGCGGATGGGTGGTTTGACAGAATTTTAACGCATTTACAGCCGAACCTTTTCATCCTGTTGTTCAATGCGCTCACTGTCCAACATATTCCTTCGTCCAATATATTCCGGCAGGGCACTGCTACGCAGCATGGATGACTAAAATGATCCAGACAGCAAGAACTGGAAGAGATCAATGATCTTGCTCTTTACTATGTCTGGCAATTCCGCTATTCACTGGGTGGCATCTGTTGCGCATTGCCTGAGGTGGTGGGTGTGGGGGACCACAATTATACAAACAATACTACAGTAACCCAACACACATCACCAAGCAAACGGGATGCCTACTGCAGCTTGTCAGCTGTTGTAACAACACATGTATCT
This sequence comes from Heterodontus francisci, assembly GCF_036365525.1. Taxonomy (NCBI): domain Eukaryota; kingdom Metazoa; phylum Chordata; class Chondrichthyes; order Heterodontiformes; family Heterodontidae; genus Heterodontus; species Heterodontus francisci. The sequence goes on from NW_027141781.1 coordinate 307,141, forward strand.
GTGGACTGACACCGGGAATGTTCACGGAAGAGTTGAAGAATGGGATGAAACATCTGTTTACACTGAATCGGAGATTGGGAACAAAGCAAACAATTGATCAGAATGCTGCACCAAGCTGTGTGAATTGCAATCCAGACTGCAACACCTCATTTTCATATATATTCCGTAACACCACGATAGCAGGTGATGGGAGGAAACAGTCTGACTCTCCTGAGAGTGAGAGCTAGCCAATGAACCAGCTCAGAAGCAGAGTGCAGCTGCATTGGGTCTGCCCCCACACTTGATATAAAATAGAAAGAAAGAAGACAGGTAAGGCAAATGCAACAAAAATGTCTAATTCTGAAAAAAAAGGAATAAAAAGAATGGAAAATCTTCTGGTCACTTTAGAGCAGGAAATAATAATCTGGATTCAACCAGATCTTGTAAATGTCAAGTGTACAAATGTAATGGACACTGGACCACATCAGTTAAATATGAAACCATGAGCAATAATGCATACTGGATCATATCTGTTATATGTGAATCATAGAATCATATAAAGTTCAAGTACAGAAAGAGGCCACTTGGTACATCATGTCTGTGTTGGGGAAAAAGATCCACCTATTCTAATCCCACCTTCCAGTACGCGGTCCGTAGCCCTGCAGATTATGGCACTTGAGATGAATATCCGGACTCCTTTTGAATATGTTGAATGGATCTGCCTCAACTATCCTTTCAGGCAATGAGATCCAGACAAACACCACCCTCTGGGTGAAAAAGGGTTTTCCTCATCTCCCCACTAATTTGTGTACCAATCACGTTAAATCGATGCCTGCTCGTCACTGGCCTTTCTGCTCAGGTGAATAAATCCTTCTCCTCCAATCTATCCAGGCCCCACACAATTTTGCAAATTTCATCAGATCTCCCCTCAGACTGCTCTGCTTCAAGGAGAACAACCCCAGCCCTTCCAATATTTCCACATAGTTGCATTTTTCAAGTCCTGGCAACATCCTCGAAAACCTCCTCTGTACCCTCTCCAGTGCAATTACAACCTTCCTGTAATGAGGAGACCAGAACTGCACACAAAACAAAAGGCGTGGCCTAACCAATGAGTCAGACAGTGCCAGAAAAACCTTGCTGCTCTTGTATTCTATACCTCGTCTAACAAAGGAAAGGATTCCATATGCCTTCGTAACCAGCTTATCGACCTGTTCTGCGACTTTCAGGGGTCTGTGGACATTGACCCTAAGGACCCTCACTTCCTCTACACCTGTCAGTACTTTCTCATTCATTGTGTATTCCTTTGCCTTGTTTGACCTCCCCAAATGCATCACCTCACACTTCTCCAAGTTGAATTTTTTCTGCCCATCTGACCAGACCATCAATATCTTCCTGCAGCCTACAGATGTTCTTCTCGATATCTACCAACCATTGTGTCGTCCGCAAACGTTTTGATCATGCCCCCTACATGTACGTCCAAATCGTTTATATATACCACAAAAGCATGGGACCCTGAACAGGGTCCTGCAGAACGGCGCTGGAACTGGAAACAGCCCTCCAGTCGTTAAAACAGCCGTCAACAATTAACATTTGTTTCCTGCCACTGAGCCAAATTTGTATCCACATTGCTGCATTTCCCTGCATTCCATGGGATTTTACTTTTTTAACCAGTCTGCCATGTGGGACCTTGTCTAAAGCCTTGCCGAAACTCCGTGTAGACCACATGAACTGCACTAACCTCATCTACTTTTCTTGTGACATCTTCAAAAATTTCGATCAATTTGTTGAAACAAGATCTTCCCTTAACAAATCCATGCTGACTATCCTTGATTATCCTATGCCTTTCTAATGAAAGTTGATCCTGTTTCTCACAATAGATGCCAGTAATTTGACCACTATTGAGATTAGAATTACTGGCCTGTAATTATTCGCTCCATTTTTAAACAGAGGTACAACATTAGCAATTATCCAATCCTCCGGCACCACAACTGTATCCAGTGAGGACTGAGGAATGATAGTCAGACCATCACTATTTCCTATCTTGCTTCTTTTAACAGCCTGGGCTACATTTCATCCGGCCCTGATGATTCATCAACTTTCAAGGATACTAATCCCATTAATACTTCCTCTCTCCCTATGTTTATCACATCCAATAATTCACACTCCTCCTCCTTAACTACAATACCTGCATCGTCCCCCTCTTTTGTGAAGAGCGACGCAACGTATATATTAATAACCATACCTCTATCTTCTGCTCCTGCACATAGGTTATCTTTTTGGTCTTTTGTGGGCCCTATTCTCTCCTTCATTATCTTCTTCCTCTTCATGTATCGATAAAACATATTTGGGTTGATCTTAATCTGCTTGCCAATATTCTTTCATGCCCATTCTTTGCTTTCCTTATTTCCATTTTGATTTAATCTCTACACTTTCTATACTCCCCTCGCCTTTCTGTAGTTTTGAGTTCTCGGCGTCGGACATAAGCTTTTCTTTTCCACCTTAGCTCTGGGCTCCTTGACATCCATGGGGTGTGTGGGGGGGGGGGGGGGGGCGGTGGGCGGGAAGGTTTGGCCGTCTCACCCTTTTTATTTGTGGGGACAGGTTTACGCTGAACCCCTTGAATCTCCCCTTTGAATGCCTCCCACTGTTCTGACACTGATTTACCTTCACGTAGCTGTTTCCAAACCACTTTCGCTAAATCACTTCTCAGTTTAGTAAAATTGGCCTTGCCCCAACTGAGAACTCTAACTCCTGTTCTGTCACTGTCCTTTTCCATAGTTAGGTTATAAGTGACTGAATTGTGATCACTACCACCAAAATGCTCTCCCACTGCCACCCTTTCCAGCTGCCCATCTTCATTTCCTAAAACTAAGTCTAAAACTGCTCTCTCTCTTTCTGGACTTGCTGCAAATTGCGCAAAAAGTTTCTTCTGAATGCACCTCAATAATTCTGCTCGCTCAATTCCTTTCACACTAAAACTATCCCAGTTAATATTGGTGCAGTTATTGTCCCCTACTATTAATGCCCTATTGCTCTTGCACTTCTCAGAGATTTCCGACAAAGCTGCTCTTCTATCTCCAGCTGACTGTTTGGGATGACTATAGTACACTCCCAGCAGTGGGATTGCACCTTTTTTGTTCCTTAGCTAAATCCATATGGCGTGATTTGATGAACTTTCCAAAATATTATCCCTCTTCGCAGCTCAATAGTTTTCATGACCAAAATTGCCACTCTCCCTCCTTGCCTATCCTCATCCCTGTGCATCTGAAATCCCTGCAACCAGGAACGTTGAGCTGCCATTCCTGTCCCTCCTTAAGCCATGCTTCTATAATACCTATGATATCATACTGCCACGTGTCTATCTGTGCCCTCAGCTCATCTGCTTTATTTTCGATACTACCTGTATTGAAATAGATACACTTGAGCACTGCCAAACTCTTTTATTATTGTCTAACTGTCGTTTGCTCTGTCTTCCAGACTCATCCAGTAATTTGCTGCCTTCCATTTTCATTTCTGAATTTTCTGTCTTCAATTTTCATTTCTGTCTGCATTTAATAATAATGCACACAGAACCACGAGTGGTAAATGTGATGAATATATTAGTAATATAGACAGCACGACATCTAGTAAATGTGAAACATTTAATAATATTGCACACAGGATCACAGCGAATTGTTACAAAACATTTAATAATAATACACTCTGGGACTTACCTGGCAAATGTGAACCATTTAATAATAATGCACACAGCACCACAAGTGGTAAATGTGAACCATTTAATAACAATGCACATTGGACCACACATGGTAAATGTGATGAATATATTAGTAATACAGACAGCCCGACATCTAGTAAATGTGAAACATTGAATAATATTGCACACTGGACCTCAGCTAAATGTTACAAAACATTTAATAATAATACAGTCTGGGACATACCTGGTAAATGTGAAACATTGAATAATCTGCACACGGGACCACATGTGATTAATATGATGAATATATTCGTAATGCAGACTGGACTACCTCTCGTAAATCTGATAACTTTAGTGATATGCACACTGCATCACTTCTAATAAATGTGAACCATTTAATAATAAGGCACACTGGACCACATTTAGTTATTATGAAAAAATATTATAATACATACACTCTGTGCCATATCTGGTATATGTGAATCATTTAATAATAATTCAAATGGATCAAAATTTGATAATTGTAAATAATGCACACTGGTAAATAATCCATACGTTTTAAATATCAACTGTTCAAAAATAATGGAAAATGGAACACACGTGGAAAATCTGAATTGTTCAGTAATTTTAAGTATTTCATGGGGTGTGGGCATCGCTGGAAAGGACAGCATTTTCTGCCCACCCTTAATAGCTCTTGACAACTGGGTGGCTGGATGGGCCTCTTCAGAGGGTAGTTAAGAGCCAAACACATTGCTGTGGCTCCGGACTCACAGTCGGACAGACCAGTTAAGGACTGCAGAATTTCTTCCCAAAAGGACATTAGTGCACAAGATGGGTGATTACATCATCAAATAAAGTTTCATGGCTGCAGCATTGAAGCTCGCTTTCAATTCTGGATTCTTATGAATTAACTGAAACTAAAAATCCACCAACTGCTCTGGTGGCATTTGAAACCATAGCCGCAGAGAATCCAACTGCGTCTCGAGATAAATAACTTAATGACATCAGCACTACACCACCACCTTGCATTGCACACAGACCTAACTGTGGAAGATGCAAATAGTTTAATGATAATGCATATTGCGTCATGTGTGGTAAGTGTTTAATCCTCAATAAAACTGCAAACTGGACCGCATTTTGTAAATGTGAAGCATGGAATAATAATGCACACTGGACCACATCAGGTGAATGTAAAGCATTTGATAATATTGCACAGTGTACCAAATCAGGTGAATGTGAAGCATTTGATAATATTGCACAGTGTACCACATCAGGTGAATGTGAAGCATTTGATTTTATTGCACACTGAACCAATTCTGGTGAAGTACATAATTTATAATACTTTGCACTGGACCACATCTCGTAAACGTGAATCATTTAATAATATTCATCACTCGACCGCATCTGCTAAAAATGAAGCATTTAATAATGGTGTACACTGACCACATCTGGTAAATGCGAGTCAATAAAAAATATTGCTCACTGTACCACATCTAGTAAGTGTGAGGCATTTAATGCCAAAGCAAACGTGACTACATTTGTTAAATGTGAAGCATTTAATGATAATGCACACTGGACACATCTGGGAAATATGATTTATTTAATTAGAATACGCACTGGCCACATCTGGTAAAAATGGAAACATGTAATGATAATCTGCACGTTGCCAAATCTGGTAAATGTCAAGCATTTAAAAATAATTCACATTGCATCACATCTGGTAAACGTAACACATTATATAATTGAATAATAATGCACATTTTACAACATCCGGTAAATGTGAAGCATTTAATCATAATGCAGATTGACCACATCGGGTAAATGTGAATCATTTAATATTACTGCACAGTGGACCACATCTGGTAAGTGTGAGGCATTAAATAATGCAGACTTGACGTTATCTGGTGAATGTGAAGCAATCAGTAATAATGCAAATTGGACCACATCTTGTAAATTTGAAGCATGTAAAAGTAATGGTCACTAGATTACTTCTGATAAATGTGAAACTTTTAATATCAATGCACACTGGACCACATGATTTACATGTGAAGCATTAAATAATATTGCACACAGTACCAAATCTGGTTAAGTAAATGATTTAATAATAAGGTACACTGTGCGACATCTGGTAAATGTCCAATGTTTAATAATGCACACTGGACGATATCTTGGAAATATGAAGCATTTAATAATAAAGCACAATAGACCATACGTGGTAAATATGAACTGTTTTACAATAATGCACATTGTGTTCAATAAGAATGCCAACTGGAGCATACCTGGAAAATGTGAATTGTTAAGACTTGTTTAATTCTTTCATGGAATGTGGGCATCACTGTCGAGGCCAGCATTTATCGCCTATGCCTAATTTCCCTTGACAACTGACTGACTTGCTGGGCCATTCCAGAGGACAATTAACAGCCAACCACATTGCAGTGGGTCTGGAGTAACATGTATGCCATAACAAGTAAGGATAGTTTCACAGCACTATTGTGAGGCGAGCTTTCAATTCCAAATTTTTGGTAGTTAATTGAATCTAAGTTTCACCAGCAACTATGATGGCATTTGACTCAGTGATCCCAGGGTATTAGCCTGGGTTCTGGATAATTAACTCATTTACATTACCACAAAGCCAACATTTCCCATTTCACACAGAGCTGTGTACGGCAAATGTGAAGATTTTCATGATCATGCTTATTGGATCATATTTGGTACTTGTTTAGTCAGTATAATAATGCACTCTTGTCCTCATAATATAAACATGAAGCACTTAATAATAATGCAAACCAGACGTCATCTGGTAAATGTGAACCATTTAATAATAATGCACACTGAAGCACATCTAGTATTTGTGAACGATTTGCTAATAAGGCAAACTGGACCTAATCTGGTAAACGTGAAGCATTTAATAACAATGCAAACTGGATCACATCTGTACCTGTGTATCATTTAATAATAAACGGTTGGCACAACAGAAATGGAGCATTGATGAAAATGGAGACATTTTGTCAACGAGTTTCTGCTTGCACTATTCAGGACAAATTGCGAGAATACCGATGTAAGGGAAACCAACCAATTAATACAGTATGGGCAGAGACTGTTGATTGGTTGGCTAGTAGACTCTGATTGACAGAGGTGCTGTCATGGAGAATGCACCAGTTTATGGTGATTGACAGTTAACTGCCAAGCTTTCTTTGAAATTTAAATCAGGCAGCTTGACTATGATTGGTCAAGGCGTTGCCATGAGCAATGAACCAGCGAATGGCTGTCACTTATTTTGAAATAGGCGCAATATGTGCACATGTTCCTTCAGTCTGCATAGTACAAGGATCTGTGACTTATTCTGTGCAGCTCCCAGTACGCTTAAGTATGTCACGCTGCGGCCTGACTGACAATCTTAAATTAGTTGTCAGCATAATTCCTAGCACACTGAGAATAATTCAACAAGTGCTACCCAATCGTGGAATCACATCTGAAGTTGGACATTGTCTTTTGAGTTTTGCAAGCGCGGGTTGTTTGGATATGTGCTGTACCTTACCCATTGTGAATAGCAGAAGGGACATGTTGTTTAATACGATCTGTCAGTCCTTGGGATGTACGGCCTATGTACTGAGCATCACACTGGCATTGAAATTCATATATCACATTACTCGTTGTGTGATTGGCAGAATGTCTTTTTTGGCTTCACAGCAGCATCCTGTTTGTTGTGAATATCACACGAGTTGCCAATGCATAGTCGCAGCGTGAAACAGCTGGCGTCACCTCTGGCTCAAATTGTTGGGATGCATTACCATTCCAGGCGCATCCGAGGTAGACCGTGCACATTTTAGGGCAGAAAATGAGGGTCTTAGTCCCGTTTATAAGTTTATGCGTTACACAGTGAGAAATGATTTGATCAGAGTAGCCATTGTCATGCAGGATGCCTTTGATTCACCCTCTTTCAGAATCAAGCTTGCATGGTGAGCAAAAGGCTCGGGCCCAATTTACAAGGTTGCCGATATGGTCAATCTTATAGCACATGGAACTGTAAGAATCAAGACACGTGCATTTACCAGTGAAGTTAGACTTTCTCAGTTGCATGTGTGAAAGGTGGTGTGACTTGTAAAGTGTGTGTGTGTTTGCATGTGATGTGTGTGTGTGTCTATATGTGCCCAGATTCACTGTTACGTAATGTAACCCCAGGGGACCCTGACAATATTTAAAGAATGAGAGTTACACACCACTTAATTTCCTTCTCCATTCATTTGAACACAACCCGTCCCTCTGTCTCTCGATTGTCTCTGTCCCTCCACCATCTTTGTGTCTTTCACTGTCTTTCCTGATCGCTGTTTATATCTCTCCCTCTCTCCGTCTGTCTCTGACTCTCCCTCTCTCTCTGTCGCTTCTTCTCCCTCTGCCATTGTCTCCCCCTCTCCCTGTCTGTCTCTCTGTCGCTCTCTGTCTGTCTCTACCTCTCCCTCTTTGAATGTCTCTCCTTCTCTCCCTGTCTCTGCCTCTTTCCATGACTGCTTTTATCTCACTCACACCATCTCACCCACTCCCAGTCTTGTCATGTCTCTATCCCTCTCTGTCTGTCCCAGGACATCAAAGATTCCAGCCTTCTCTTTGTTAATTTTGAACCTTTAACTCTTGCCCTTGCTGGAAATGTCACTATATTTTGAAAGTATCAAACACTAATTCAACACACGCCCCTAAAAACACTTACACAAAGCCCCCAACGCAGTTCTGGGCAAACGATAGGGATTGTTACTGAGGTTCTGTCAAGTTCCCCTCGCACTCTGTCCCCTGTTCGCTCTGCCGCTAAAGTGTGACAGTTGTTACTGATATTTTTCAACAACATTAGATTTAATGTAAATGTAAACATGTGGCTCAGCATCAATTGCCGATTGTGGAAAAGAGATTCAAACTGATACTGCACCCGGTGTGTCGAAGTGTTTCGCCATTTCACCCCTGAAAAGCATTTAGAATATGTTTCGATTTTTTTAGACTGTGCCTCCATTTCATCGACTCCACATTCTATGGGAATGGTTTCTCTCCGTTTACCCTATCAGCTTCCATTATTAATTTGAAAACGTTGATTAAATCACTCCTTAACCTCCCAAATTTCAGGGATACATAGTAAAGCTCCATCTCTACAGTCCCATTAAACGCTCCCAAGCCAAGCACAGTGTCGTGTTAGACACAGAGTAAATTCCTATCTGCACTGTCTAATCTCACACTCCCAGGGCAGAGGCAGCATTGGGTTAGATATATAGTAGGGATAGGCCATATTGTATTATAAACAGAGAAATGGTCTTGTGCAGTGTAAACTGAGACAGGGTGAAATGCAGCATTAGCAAATACCTGGTGCAGTGGTCAGCACCGCAGCCTCACAGCTCCAGCGACCCGGGTTCAATTCTGGGTACTGACTGTGTGGAGTTTGCAAGTTCTCCCTGTGTCTGCGTGGGTTTCCTCCGGGTGCTCCGGTTTCCTCCCACATGCCAAAGACTTGCAGGTTGATAGGTAAATTGGCCATTAGCAATTGCCCCTAGTATAGGTAGGTGGTAGGAAAATATAGGGACAGGTGGGGTTGTGGTAGGAATATGGAATTAGTGTCGCATTAGTACAAATGAGTGGTTGTTAGTCGGCACAGACTCGGTGGGCCGAAGGGCCTGTTTCAGTGCTGTATCTTTAAACTAAACCAAGATGTAGTCCAGTGCAGTACCAACGGAGGTCGGGTCGAGTGTTTAAGAACAGAGGCAGGATGTACTTGATAAGTATGTACCTGTCAGGCAGGGAGGAAGTTGTCGAGCGAGGGAGCCATGGTTTACTAAAGAAGTTGAAGCGCTTGTCAAGAGGAAGAAGAAGGCTTATGTTATGATGAGACGTGAAGGCTCAGTTCGGGCGCTTGAGAGTTACAAGCTAGCCAGGAAGGATCTAAAGGGAGAGCTAAGAAGAGCAAGGAGAGGACACGAGAAGTCATTGGCGGATAGAATCAAGGAAAACCCTAAGTCTTTCTATAGGTATATCAGGAATAAAAGAATGACGAGAGTTAGATGAGGGCCAATCAAGGAAAGTAGTGGGAAGTTGTGTGTGGAATCAGAGGAGATAGGGGAAGCGTTAAATAAATATTTTTCGTCAGTATTTACAGTAGAGAAAGAAAATGTTGTCGAGGAGAATACTGAGATACGGACTTCTAGGCTAGATGGGATTAAGGTTCACAAGGAGAATGTGTTAGCAATTTTGGAAAGAGTGAAAATAGATAAGTCCCCTGGGCCAGATGGGATTTATCCTAGGATTCTCTGGGAAGCTAGGGAGGAGATTGCAGAGCCTTTGACCTTGATCTTTATGTCGTCATTGTCGACAGGAATAGTGCCGGAAGACTGGAGGATAGCAAATGTTGTCCCCTTGTTCAAGAAGGGGAGTGGAGACAGCCATGGTAATTATTGACCTGTGAGCCTTACTTCGGTTGTGGGTAAAATGTTGGAAAAGGTTATAAGAGATAGGATTTATAATCATCTTGAAAAGAATAAGTTCATTAGAGATAGTCAGCACGGTTTTGTGAAGGGTAGGTCGTGCCTCACAAACCTTATTGAGTTTTTTGAGAAGGTGACCAAACAGGTGGATGAGGGTAAAGCCGTGGATGTGGTGTATATGGATTTCAGTAAGGCGGTTGATAAGGTTCCCCACGGTAGGCTATTGCAGAAAATACGGAAGTATGGGATTGAAGGTGATTTAGTGCTTTGGATCATAAATTGGCCAGCTGAAAGAACACAGAGGGTGGTGGTTGATGGCAAATGTTCATCCTGGAGTTTAGTTACTAGTGGTGTACTGCAAGGATCTGTTTTGGGGCCACTGCTGTTTGTCATTTTTATAAATGACCTGGATGAGGGTGTAGAAGGGTGGGTTAGTAAATTTGCGGATGACACGAAGGTCGGTGGAGTTGTGGATATTGCCGAAAGATGTTGTAGGTTACAGAGGGACATAGATAGGCTGCAGAGCTGGGCTGAGAGATGGCAAATGGAGTTTCATGCGGAAAAGTGTGAGGTGATTCACTTTGGAAGGAGTAACAGGAATGCAGAGTACTGGGCTAATGGGAAGATTCTTGGCAGTGTAGATGAGCAGAGAGATCTTGGTGTCCAGATACATCAATCCCTGAAAGTTGCCACCCAGGTTAATAGGGCTGTTAAGAAGGCATATGGTGTGTTAGCTTTTATTAGTAGGGGGATCGAGTTTTGGAGCCACGAGGTCATGCTGCAGCTGCACAAAACTCTGGTGCGGCCGCACCTGGAGTACTGCCTGCAGTTCTGGTCACCGCATTATAGGAAGGATGTGGAAGCTTTGGAAAGGGTGCAGAGGAGATTTTCTAGGATGTTGCCTGGTATGGAGGGAAGGTCTTACGAGGAAAGGCCGAGGGATTTGAGTTTGTTTTCGTCAGAGAGAAGGAGGAGGAGAGGAGACTTAATAGAGACATATAAAATAATCAGAGGGTTAAATCGGGTGGATAGTGAGAATCTTTTTCCTCGGATGGTGATGGCAAACACGAGGGGACATAGCTTTAAGTTGAGGGGTGATAGATATAGGACAGATATCAGAGGTAGTTTCTTTTCTCAGAGAGTAATAGGGGCGTGGAACGCCTTGCCTGCAACAGTAGTAGACTCGCCAACTTTAAGGGCATTTAAGTGGTCATTGGACAGACATATGGATGAAAATGGAATAGTGTCGGTCAGATGGTTTCACAGGTCGGCGCAGCATCGAGGGCCGAAAGGCCTGTACTGCGCTGTAATGTTCTATGTAGTGCAATTATACCTGAAACACGCTGTTGATCTTAAACAGATGAAGACAATCGTGGGGCTAATTGATTGTTGGATGAAGGGATGGAGTGTAAGGTATCCAGCTAGCTGATAGCGAAAATTCAGGTGGTACAGTCAGCTGTGAGGAGGCCACAGATAGGATATGGGCAGGTTCACTGAGTGGGCAAGAAAGTTGCTGATGGAATATACTGTGGAGAAAAGTCTGTGTGTTCACTTTGGCGGGAATAATAGAAATACAACTTTTTCCTCATATCATGGAATCGTTTCAGCTAAGAAGGATGACACCTCAATGAAAACTCCTTAACTTCTTCTCTGAGGAAAACAAACCCAGCATCTCTATCTAAACAATTAACGGAAATCCTCGATTTATGAAAACATTCTCGTCAATCTTTTCTGCACACTCTCTGCAGTCTTCACATTCTTCCCAACTTGTGGTGACTAGAATTGGACACAGTACTCCAGTTGAGGCCGACCCAATGTTTTACAGCGGCTCATCACAATCTGCTTGCTTTTGTACTCCACGCCTCCCTCTATTTATAAACTCAGGATCCATAAGACTTTTGAACGACTTTCGCCAACCTTCCTTGCCACCTTCGATGATGTTTGCACATGTGTCCCCCCAATCTCTTTGCTCTGTCACCTCCTTTACAATTGTATCCTCTAGTTTATGATGCCTCTCCTCATTCTATTTACCTGAGGAGCTGCAAGATGTCGGCAAAGTTCTTCGTGAATATTTCACATCAGTCTTCACAAAAGAGGGCGCAATGCTGATATTGTAGTCAAAGAACAAAGAACAAAGATAATTACAGCACAGGAACAGGCCCTTCGGCCCTCCAAGCCTGCGCCGATCCAGATCCTCTCTCTAAACATGTGGCATATTTTCTATGGTTCTGTTTCACTTTTCTTCCTGCCCATTCATGTATCTGTCTAGATACATCTTAAAAGACGCCATCGTGCCCGCATCTACCACCTCCGCTGGCAACGCATTCCAGGCACCCACCACCCTCTGCGTAAAGAACTTACCACGCATATCCCCCCTAAACATTTCCCCTTTCACTTTGAACTCGTGTCCTCCAGTAATTGAATCCCCCACTCTGGGAAAAAGACTCTTGCTATCCACCCTATCTCTTCCTCTCATGATTTTGTACACCTCAATCAGGTCCCCCCTCAACCTCCGTCTTTCTAATGAAAATAATCCTAATCTACTCAACCTCTCTTCATAGCTAGCGCCCTCCATACCAGGCAACATCCTGGTGAACCTCCTCTGCACCCTCTCCAAAGCATCCACATCCTTTTGGTAATGTGGCGACCAGAACTGTACGCAGTATTCCAAATGTGGCCGAACCAAAGTCCTATACAACTGTAACATGACCTGCCAACTCTTGTACTCAATACCCCGTCCGATGAAGGAAAGCATGCCGTATGCCTTCTTGGCCACTCTATTTACCTGCGTTGCCACCTTCAGGGAACAGTGGACCTGAACACCCAAATCTCTCTGGACATGAATTTTCCCCAGGACTTTTCCATTTACTGTATAGTTCACTCTTGAATTGGATCTTCCAAAATGCATCACCTCGCATTTGCCCTGATTGAACTCCATCTGCCATTTCTCTGCCCAACTCTCCAATCTATCTATATTCTGCTGTATTCTCTGACAGTCCCCTTCACTATCTGCTACTCCACCAATCTTAGTGTCGTCTGCAAACTTGCTAATCAGTCCACCTATACTTTCCTCCAAATCATTGATGTAAATCACAAACAACAGTGGTCCCAGCACGGATCCCTGTGGAACACCACTGGTCACACGTCTCCATTTTGAGAAACTCCCTTCTACTGCTACTCTCTGTCTCCTGTTGCCCAGCCAGTTCTTTATCCATCTAGCAAGTACACCTTGGACCCCATGTGCCTTCACGTTCTCCATCAGCCTGCCATGGGGAACCTTATCAAACGCCTTACTGAAGTCCATGTATATGACATCGACAGCCCTTCCCTCATCAATCAACTTTGTCACTTCCTCAAAGAATTCTATTAAGTTGGTAAGACATGACCTTCCCTGCACAAAACCATGTTGCCTATCACTGATAAGCCAATTTTCTTCCAAATGGGAATAGATCCTATCCATCAGTATCTTCCCCAGCAGCTTCCCTACCACTGACGTCAGGCTCACCGGTCTATAATTACCTGGATTATCCCTGCTACCCTTCTTAAACAAGGGGACAACATTAGCAATTCTCCAGTCCTCCGGGACCTCACCCGTGTTTAAGGATGCTGGAAAGATATCTGTTAAGGCTCCAGCTATTTCCTCTCTCGCTTCCCTCAGTAACCTGGGATAGATCCCATCCGGACCTGGGGACTTGTCCACCTTAATGCCCTTTAGAATACCCAACACTTCCTCCCTCCTTATGCCGACTTGACCTAGTGTAATCAAACATCTGTTCCTAACCTCAACATCCGTCATGTCCCTCTCCTCGGTGAATACCGATGCCAAGTACTCGTTTAGAATCTCACCCATTTTCTCTGAGTCCAAGCATAACATTCCTCCTTTGTCCTTTAGTGGGCCAATCCTTTCTCTAGTTACCCTCTTTCTCCTTATATATGAATAAAAGGCTTTGGGATTTTCTTTAACCCTGTTTGCTAAAGATATTTCATGACCTCTTTTAGCCCTCTTAATTCCTCGTTTCAGATTGGTCCTACATTCCCGATATTCTTTCAAAGCTTCGTCTTTCATCAGTCGCCTAGACCTTATGTATGCTTCCTTTTTCCTCTTAGCTAGTCTCACAATTTCACCTGTCATCCATGGTTCCCTAATCTTGCCATTTCTATCCTTCATTTTCACAGGAACATGTCTCTCCTGCACGCTAATCAACCTCTCTTTAAAAGCCTCCAACATATCACATGTGGATTTACCTTCAAACAGCTGCTCCCAATCTACATTCCCCAGCTCCTGCCGAATTTTGGTATAATTGGCCTTCCCCCAATTTAGCACTCTTCCTTTAGGACCACTTTCATCTTTGTCCATGAGTATTTTAAAGCTTACGGAATTGTGATCACTATTCCCAAAGTAGTCCCCTACTGAAACTTCAACCACATGGCCGGGCTCATTCCCCAACACCAGGTCCAGTATGGCCCCTTTCCGAGTTGGACTATTTACATACTTCTCTAGAAAACCCTCCTGGATGCTCCTTACAAATTCTGCTCCATCTAGACCTCTAACACTAAGTGAATCCCAGTCAATGTTGGGAAAATTAAAATCTCCTACACCACCCTGTTGCTCCTACATCTTTCCATAATCTGTTTACATATTTGTACCTCTATCTCACGCTCGCTGTTGGGAGGCCTGTAGTACATCCCCAACATTGTTACCGCACCCTTCCTATTTCTGAGTTCTGTCCATATTGCCTCACTGCTCGAGTCCTCCATCATGCCCTCCTTCAGCACAGCTGTGATATCCTCTTTGACAAGTAATGCAACTCCACCACCCCTTTTACCTCCCTCTCTATCCCGCCTGAAGCATCGATATCCTGGGATATTTAGTTGCCAATCATGCCCTTCCCTTAGCCAAGTCTCAGTAATAGCAATAACATCATACTCCCCGGTACTAATCCAAGCCCTAAGTTCATCTGCCTTACCTACTACACTTCTTGCATTAAAACAAATGCACCTCAGACCACCAGTCCCTTTATATTCATCATCTGCTCCCTGCCTGCTCTTCCCCTTAGTCACACTGACTTCATTATCTAGTTCCTTACAGGCTTTTGTTACTACCTCCTTACTGTCAACTGACCTCAATTGGTTCCCATCCTCCTGCCACATTAGTTCAAACCCTCCCCAACAGCGTTAGCAAAAGTACCCCCAAGGACATTGGTTCCAGTCCTGCCCAGGTGTAGACCGTCCAATTTGTAATAGTCCCACCTCCCCCAGAACCGGTCCCAATGTCCCAAAAATCTGAACCCCTCCTTCCTGCACCATCTCTCAAGCCACGCATTCATCCTGACTATTCTTTCATTTTTACTCTGACTGTCACGTGGCACTGGTAGCAATCCTGAGATTACTACCTCTGAGGTCCTGCGTTTTAACTTGGCTCCTAACTCCCTAAACTCTGATTGCAGGACCTCAACCCGTTTTTTACCTATATCATTGGTGCCTATGTGCACAATGACAACTGGCTGTTCACCCTCCCCCTTTAGAATGTTCTGCAGCCGATCTGAGACATCCCTGACCCGTGCACCTGGGAGGCAACATACCATTCGGGAGCCTCGTTTTCGACCACAGAATCGCCTATCTACTCCCCTTACAATCGAATTCCCTCCGACTATTGCCCTTCCACTCTTTTTCCCGCCCTTCTGAACAGCAGAGCCAGCCACGGTGCCATGGACCTGGCTACTGCTGCCTTCCCCTGGTGAGCCATCTCCCTCAACAGTATCCAAAACGGTATACTTGTTTTTGAGGGAGATGACCGCAGGGGACTCCTGCGCTGCCTTCCTGCTCTTTCTCTGCCTTTTGGTCACCCATTCCCTTTCTCCCTCAGCAATCCTAATCTGCGGTGTGACCAATTCACGAAACGTGCTATCCACGACCTCCTCAGCATCGCGGATGCTCCAAAGTGAGTCCATCCGCAGCTCGAGAGCCGTCATGCGGTCTAGCAAGAGCTGCAGTTGGACACACTTCCTGCACATGAAGGAGTCAGGGACATCAGCCATGTCCCTGAGCTCCCACATTGAGCAAGAGGAGCATGACACGGGTCTGAGATCTCCTGCCATTTTTAATCTTAAGCTTAACTTAGTTAAAAGAAAAAGGAACGAAAAGTATTTACCAATCACGATAAAACCAGAGAAACAGAAAAAGCCTTCCCTTATAAACACCCCACCGAGTCCTTTTTTTTTGGTTAGAGGAGGAGGGCAGGTGGGAGACACTACAAGTGTGGTGTCTCGGGTTCAGAAACCGCTCAAATATATAGTGTTTTACTTACCCAGCAGCCCCCTGACCTCCGCCGAAAACAAAAGGAAATTAAGTTTACTTTCAAACTGACCTTCCCAGCTGCTCACTCGCTCACACTCTGCTCCCGAAAAAGCTGCTGCAATGAAACTCAAGGAGGAGATGTTTGAAATTTCGGAAGGATAAACAGTGAGAGAGGAAATGTTAAACGGTCTTTTATATTTGAAAGCTGATAATTGAACTGCATCAGACTGTTAAGAGGTGCAAGGGAGGAAATATCGAAGGCTCTGACCATCTTTTACCAATCCTCTCTACTTGCGGGCATGATGCCAGAGGCCTGGAAGACTGCAAATTGATTTTTAAAATGAGCAAGGGATAGACTGAGTAATTACAAGCCACCCAGCCTAAACTCAGTGGAGGGCAAAGTATTGGGAAACATTCTGGTGAACAATATGAATCGTCACTTAAAAAGGTGCAGATTAAACAAGCACAGTCAGCGTGTATTTGTTAAGTGAAGATCGTGTCAGACTAACTTAATTGATTCTTTCGCGGGGTAACAAGGAGGTTCGATAAGGCTAGTTGCTCATCACCACCTTCCAAGGGAAATTCGGCAATAAATGCCGTTCTTTCCAGTGATTCCCATACCCCGTGACTGAATTTAATACAGAGTCAGCTCCTGTGCACATATGGTACAGCTGTGTACAAGAAATAATTCACTCCTGTCCACTACTGTGTGTCCCAGCGTCACCATGTGTCTGGACCATCACTTTTTTAAGCATTAACCATACATTAGTGTGGAGTCAGTTTCGGAAATAAATGTCCCCGTCCTGTGGGAACACAACAGCGCCATCGTGAACAAACCTAAAATGGCTGTTGGATGTTCGTAAACTAACGTTAAATGAATGAATGGCTAATGTTGTGAATGTGTTTTGTTATTGAGGTTCTGAGTGAGGATTTAGACAGGCATTCAGAGAGAAAAGATGATAGATAAAGTGACAAAGAATGGCCGAGGGACCGAGAGAGGCAGGGAGAGTCAGTGAGGGTTCGGAACAAATATGTTCAGAACAAATAGATGAGGCCCGAGCAGCACTCCAGGAGTCCCAGTCTGCCAAAATAAAAAGGTCCTGTTTATCCCTATTCTTTGATTCCTGTCCATTAACCAGTTCTCCATCCATGCTAATTTAGTACCCCTAACTCCATGTGTACTTATTTTTCATTTTAATCTTTTGTGTGGCGCCTTTTCGAAAACTAAGTTTGAAACACCTACTGGATGATCTTTAACTGGTCTCCCAGTTACATCCTCAAAATACACAATTTACTTTTCGTGAAACCATGTTATTAGTTTGAATCTACTATAGCACATTTCTCAAGACTGCACACGTACAGAGGGGCCTGGAGGCTCACTTGCAGTCTTCTTTCAACTCTGCAGGACATTTCAAGAGAGTAATTAGCAAAATATATGTGATCTTGGACTTCATCAGAGAGACAAGGAGAGAGTTCGAGGGCGAGATGGGCAGAAAGAGGGAGAAAGAGACGGGTAGAAAGAGGAAGGGGAGACGGGGAGAGACGGGGAGAATATAGGAGAAACTTAACAATTAACCATGTTAAAAATATTAATTAAAAATTTATAGAGCCTGTGCACTGAAAATATTGTCTGCAGACAGCAACTAAAGTCGCACACCATCCTAACTTGGAACTATGTCTCCGTCCCTTCATTGTCGCTGGGTCAAAGTCCTGGAAATCTCTTCATAACAGCACAGTGGGTGCTCCTACCCCACATGGACTGCACTTGTTCAAAAAAGTGGCTCACCCCCAACCTCTCAAAGGGAAATTAGGGATGGTCAATCAATGCTGCCATTGCCAGCGACACGCACATCCCTCGAATGACTAAAATAATAGCACCAACCCACCTCAGGAACCATTAGCCTAGACGACCAAAAACCTGGACAGAGAGGTTGGATTGAGGGAGCGTCTTCAAAGAGGAAAGAGAGGTAGTGAGATGGAGAGATTTAGGAACAGAATTAGCTGCAGAGTAAATCTCTGTCTTCTCTGTTCTATCAAACACTCCCATGGCAGGTACAGTGTGGGTTAGATATAGAGGAAAGCATCTTCAATATCTGCCTCGCTTTCTCCTCCTCCATCCAGATGGAGAGAGTAACTGAGAAAGACAGGGATAGAGATGGAGCGAGAATGACAGAGAGAGGAAAGGACAGAAATGAGTTAAGAGAACCAGGGAGAAAAAGGAAGAGATTGGGATGGAGAGTGTCTGTCAGTGTTCTCACAAAACTGTGTGCGGCAGCCTGGAAGGTACCACACATGTCCTGCTCCGTGAGAAAATACACACGTCTGCAAAGATTCCTTGAAACGTTGAAGGGACCACGCATGGGACAAAAACAAATCTGGCCGCACATAGAAACGAAACTTTCTGGGATCATTGGAACCAGCTGTGACTCAGTGGGTAGTAATCTTGCCCCGCACACATGATATTGTGGGGTCAGGTCAGAGCACGAAACCTAACTAATGCCACCCATCAGAAAATCAAAACAGGTTAGCGAGACTCAGAAAATGAAACTTTTGTTAAATTTGTGAGCCTTTCTTTCTGGAATGCTTTAGTGTTTGCTGAGAACGTTGACCCAGTGAAATTTTGCCCGTGTGGAATGACACTTGTTTGAACAGACATTATAACAACTTATTGCAACATGAAAGTACTGTGCATACTGAGTGTAACAACATTTGCAGCTTCGCGCCAGATAATATGCTTTGCTGGGTGTGGAATCAGGGATTGAGATTTTCAAAACACTGAGGTGAAATCAAACTTCTCTCGACGCTAAGATCAGTGTTAGTAATGAGCCTGGGAGGAAAGTAAACCGAGAGACCGTCAAGCAGTAATTAATGTCAGATTTGATCAATTGTTATGAATTAATCATTTCAAGTGTTTAAAGCGTAGAGAATATGCCATTAAATAGCGGGATATGGGTTTCTGACCAGCCTGCATAAGAAGGGCACCCACAGCAGTTGTGGTCTCACCAAAAGCAGCCAACATAAAATGACTAACAGAAGTATGTGGTGTTTTACTGAGGTTCCGAGAGATGAGAGAGAGACTGGCATTCACACACACACACACACACACACACACACACACACACACACACACACACACACACACAGACAGACACACACACACACACACACACACACACACCAAGGGACAGACAGTGACTGAAGAATGTTTCAATTTCCGAAATGCATTCAATAAGGTCCATCTTAGATTTAAAATGGAACAACTGATTTAGCAACAATAGGCATTTGCAGAAGACATTTGCAACACTCGCCCCAAAAACATACACACTAAACCTGAACACATGACTGGGCAGAGAATGGGGATTGTTACTGATTGTTGCAACTTGTGTCATCCTCCCTCTGTCTCTCCCTTTGTCATGTATGTACATATCCAGCTCCCTCTGTCTCTCTCTATATCTTTTAATCTCTCTTTTGCTCTCTACGTTTCAGTATCTACATCTCACTCTGTCCCTCCTTTTGTCTCTCTCTCCATCTCTCTCTCCCTCACACCATCACTCCCTCTGTCTCTCTCTGTTAACATGGGTGAGTTGAATTACATGTAACCCAGGCATTTAGTTTAGAGATACAACACTGAAACAGGCCCTTCGGCCCACCGAGTCTGTGCAGACCATTTATATTAATCCTACACTAATCCGAGATTCCTACCACATCCCCACCTGTACCTATATTTCCCTACCACCTACCTATACTAGGGGCAATTCGTAATGGCCAATTTACCTCCCAACCTGCAAGTCTTTTGGCTTGTGGGAGGAAACCGGAGCACCCGGAGAAAACCCACGCAGACACTGGGCGAACTTGAAAACTCCACACAGATAGTACCCAGAATTGAACCCGGGCCGCTAGAGCTGTGAGGCTGCGGTGCTAACCAATGCCGGCGCATATTCCATAAGAATATTGTTCGACAATTAAGCTTTTTATTTCATGGCACTGTTACTCAGACCACCTTTCAATTCCAGATTTTTATTAATTAATTGAATCTGAATTCCTCCAGCAGCAATGCAGTGAGGTATGCCTGTATTCACAAGTAATTAACATGGGCCTCTGTATTAGTAGCTCAGTAATATTATCAGTACACTACCTTCTCTCTCTGTCATCAATCCAACGGAAGCCCCTTTGATTGAGAGCTGCTTCAATTAATGGTCAGCTGTGCTCTTTAGCACCGTCATTTTTGAGAAACCATTCTTGTGCCTTCTGAAAAGATAACCGCTCTCAGTAGGTCCAATTTTTCATAAAGTATTACAAAATTAAGTGTACAATCATATTCGGGCTCTGGACTGTGAATAGAAAATTTATAACCCTGTATTGAGCTTAGATTGTGGAGTCTGGAGCGGATCTTAGTGCTAAAACACGAAATATTCACTTTTTCTATGATTTAACTAAGTTAACAATTAGATTAAGTGGGTATTTCAGGATCTTTTTCAGCTCTTCTCGGAATTTAGTCTGGCTCACTGCGTAAATACACGTGTTGGTGCAGGAACTGAGAAGCTGCAGCATTCCTGCTGTGTATTCTGTGATATAAAGAGGGTCATTGGTGGAGGAAGGATATTGTTTTGTAATTCGCTGATAGATGTAAAATACAACCTGCGTCACCCACAACAGTATAAAACTGCCAGATATACTAAACAGTAAAATAATAGATTTCCTTCGATTCTCCATCTCTGAGTCATTGTGATTCTGTCCACTGCTGAGGCCCAGGAGTTGCCTGCGGCCTCTACTGGCCACTAAAATGCGTCTCACAATCAGAGCATTGAGCAGCAAAATCAGAAAGAACGGGACACAAGGAGTTAAAACGCGATGAAACAACTCAAACGCGCTCCATGCGGGGGAAGTATTGAATATTTCCTGGGAGATACAGTACCAGGGAACATTATCAATTATATACAAAGGTTCGATTGTAAAGTACCAGGGAAGACTTTCTAAAGCGCACAGCACACTTACTGTTCCGATCACCACAGCTGCTGTTTTCTCAGTGCAATATTTCGTCTTTAGCTTCTCACAACAAATGGTTACAAATCGATCAAATGTGAAAGCAACTGTCAACCAGACAGAAATCATTGTGGTTGCAAAAATCAGGAAAGAAGTTGAACTACAGATGGGAGTAATGAACAGGAATGAATCTGTGAAATCAATACTTGGAATCCACGTCAAAATAGGATCTGTGATAATGACAAGCAGATCAGACACTGGCATTCCCACCAGGTAGTGAGTGACACATTTGGAGAGACCGCACTTTCCTCGGGACAGGATCAGAATCGCCACCAGGTTAACTGAAAGAGATAGAAAAGGATGCAGAGAAATTACTGACCAGACCTTAAATTAAAACAGCAGTTTGACATGATCTGGTATTAAATTTACAGCTATGTTGCAGCATCCAGCATTTCGGTCAGAATATTTTTTGAACACATTTATCAATGATTGATTTGTAAAAATAAAGGTGAAATAAAATGATCATTGGATACAGTGGAAGGTCTAGGTGAGGGCGCGCTGCCAGGGTGGAAGGGCAAAGGGTTTTTCAAAGAAGGAATCCAATGGTTTAAACCCAGTTTAGCCTCCAGACCAATGGCCGAGTAAGTGAGGAGCAGGGAAGCTGTTTTTTACTTCTTGGTTAAGAGAGTTAACGTGGGCTGACCCGAAAAGTGAAAATGTCGAGTGCCGCTGTGGTGAGTGCTAGACAGTTTTAGGTCGGGAAGAGGCCGATGGAGGCTGAGCCAGAGAGTGGATTGGAGTGATATAAACAAAATAACATTTGGGAACTGGGGAGGAGGCAGGTCCTGAAGGGTTTGTAAAGCGAGCAAAGTGAAGCACCATTTCATTCGGTAAATAACTGCTTCCATTAAGTTATTTACTCAGTTCAGAAATAATTAAGAGGAATATTCACTAAAACAGGTTGAGGATATGACCGGAGTAACACACAGGGAGTGAGTCCAGCAGTAAATCTCACCCAATCTAGCAAAATCCTAATCATACCTTCAACTCACAGTTTCACTATAATAGTTACGGAAAATTTAGCAGTTCATATTCGTGAATTATTCATACTGTGGCCTCTCTCCCTCTTTCTCCTTCTTCCTTCATTCTCCCTCTGTCTTTCTCTCTCTCCCTCTATTTCATTTTCCCTATTCATTCTCGCTTGCTCTCTCTCTCTCACTCAACCTCTCTCTCTATTCACAGCTCGTACCCTGTCCAATCGCTTCTCCAGATTATCCAAGCGTCCACATGCTCACTCAACATGATAACTCAGGTAAATCACCCTCCACAATCCAGCATGTGCACAACTCAGAATGTTCTGATCAAAGGTCACGGACCTGAAATTTTAACCTTCTTTCTCACTCCTTAGATGTTGACTGATCAACTGTGTATTTGAAACACTTATTGCTTTTATCTCAGATTGCCAGCATCTGCAATATTTTGCTTTTATTTACTTATCCAACATAATTTCTATGGATCGGCCATAATTGTCGTTTCTCTAACATTGGCAGGACTGAATCCATCACCTTTATTCCAATCCAGCAACTGTATCCCAGGTATTCATTCCAATCCACCTGATGGCTGCTGTCTTTGAATGACCGTCAGAACACTATATGACCCCAGGTTATGCTTCATACGTATTGTTACGATCGAGGCTGGAGGTGTGCACTGTTCATTCACTCCCACCTTTCCACAGGTCACAACATATTCTTAACATTTTCTCAGTTACGGATCCAGTCAATTATCTTCCTCAGAATAGAATGTACTAACCATGTTTCTTTGCTGAACAGCAAAATTAACTGTTTATTACAGAACAATTCATAATTAGTAATAAATTAAAATAATATCAGATCGGTGAAATTATTAAAAATCGAACATTATTTTTTTTAGTCCCCTTTGGTACCTTACCGCTTCACGCATGTGCACATAGACACACATACGCACACCCAGAAACACACACATGCACACACTTACATATGTACTTGCCCACCCCTGAAAAAAGTAAATAGCAGATGAGACACGCCCCGACGAATGGCCACAAAGTCCAAACCTCGAGCACACAGGCAAGGTCTTTAGAATATTCTAGAATTTGCTGCCTTCAGGCGCCGTTGAAAAGGAATTTAACAGGCCTTCTTGAAAGACAGGAAACAAGAGGAATTGGCTTATTAAACTTCACAGAGTCGTTTTGGGAATTGCGAGAAAAAGAGCTGGGTAGTGGCCTTCTGTTCGTGCTTGGAATACGTTCCTTCTGCTGCAGCAAACATGACTTTCGGCTCCTTCCAGAAGGTATCACAAACACACAAACACAGTGACTCACAACCAAAACTTTTAACAGTTTTCTGCCCACCCAGATTTTCTCTGTTCCCACTGGGTTTGTCCATTCAAAGGAGTGCTTGTCACTTTTCGGCCCCTATTGTCAGAGCTTCAGCTTGTCTTTAACCCAAGCCATGTAACAAACAGCAACACTGTTGCTAATCCGGCTCCCTAAGTCCTCCTGATTAAAAAAAATCTGACACATTGTTTAGCTTAACTATATATATATATTTTAAATATATGTTTTTTAACAAAACTGTGTCACGTTCATAGCACCATGTGTCATGCCGAAAAAGTTATCTCCTGCTTCCACATCACAGCATCACTACTCTTGGTTCCACTCTTGCCTTAGTTCATCAGATATTGAAACGTACTTCCATGCCTTTGTCTCATCCAGACTGGAATGCACCAATTGTCACGTGGCACACAGCCCACCCCAGCACCCCCCCCCCCCCCACTATCCGTTCACTTATGGATCTAGCAATCTGCTGCCTTTATCCTATCCCATACCCGGTTCCTCTCAAGAAACATTGCTCTATTTTCTGACTTGCATTGCATGGAGAATCCCAACGTCTCCAGTTTATTTTTTCCTTCCTTGCATTTCAAAGCAACACAGAGAACATTTATCCCTATTAATTTATTCCATTGCATTGTATCCTTAATTCTTAATATGATTACCTCAAAAAGTCTATCAACCTCAGTTCTCTAATGTTTATTGGTCCCCTAATGATATATGTATTTGACCTGCAAACGTCTCAGCTTGTCCCCAGCTCAGAGCTTCTCACGATTAAGAAGCAATTGTCATGCAGACCCCCACCTGCCAAGAATGAGGCATATTAAATTTGTCATTTTAAACTGTTACTGGAAAGAAAAAAGGACTTGTTAAAGTAAATAAACAGACGCTTGCCTTTAGAATCATTTTCAGACTGACAGATAGTGCTTGGAGGGACAAAAGGGTTGCTTCCCTTCTCCATTTATCCGAAAATGGACTTTGAGCACCAAGGTATGGCGTGGAAAAGGCATTCCAGGTTGAATTCTAAGATGGCCGAATACACAAACAGACATGGCCAAACTAACTAGTCTCATGACTAACCTGCTTGGCGACCTGGGTTTTCTGAATTGTGCAAAAGGTTTGAAGTCAGCAGAGATTGAATGGCCCTGGACTGAAAATACCTCTTCTGGCCTGCTCTCCCTCCCTTTCTCATGGAACTCCAACTCCACTGAAGACACATGAACCCCAAGAGAGAAAGGTCTCCTGCACAGCGTAATGTTTAAGAATAATACTGGGCCACAAGGAAAAGCAAGGTCTAACTACAATCAGGGACTCTGCAGCGAGCTCGAAGAACCATAACAAAAACTCGTGTTCAGATACTGCCTCAAACTTTTCCACTTCAATGTTTCTGCTCTTTTCTGCCTCTCCGGCATGTGTGTCTTGCTTATGCACGCTAGCGTGGGTGCATCTTGTATCCCTATGCGTTAAGTTTAATAGAATTTCAACGTTTCTTCTTTAAACCTAAGATAACATGTTTTGGGATGGTTTCCTTGCCTTATAATTGGAAAGCAGTGAACAAGGATTCACAAGGGGGGAGCTTTAAACAGGGTGTGTTTATAATTAAACCCTGTTCCGTTAAGATCAGGTGAAGGCTGAGATGGAAAGTTAGACCCCTTTCTCACCAGATCGTAACACTATTCTGATTTATCATTCTTTGGTGCACAGTGAATGACCTCAAACCTCCCCACATTGAACTCCATATCCCACAGTTTATCAAATCAGTTAAGCTATCGACAACTCATTTGTACAATTTTCTTTCCATCTACACTATTTACTGAGTCAATTAACTGACAGTCGTCAGCAAACCTCGATGTATGGACCTCGGCTCCTTAATTCAAATTATGTGGAAATACAGTGAAAAGCTGTGCCCTCAGTCCAGATCACTGGGAGGCACTAATAATCACATCCTGTATTGGATTGCTTTCGTACTTCAATTCAAATATTTACTTTAAACACCAAAGTACACAAGAAGCTCATGTAACGGTAGAGAATTCGGTCCTTAACTGCACATCACATAAAAAGATTCCAGTATCTGTTTCTTCCATGTATTATTGTTTAGTTGTAGTATGCACATAATGTAGAGATCGAAGGTATTATTAGTTTAAGTGTTGTGAATATAGAACTGTATGTACAGGTTCCGTAACTTGTTTGATCTCATCGTGAGCACATCCCACAAATAACCCAGGACATTCATATACACAGGTAGGGTGGACACTCATTCCCACAGCTGGCATTGTTCAATCTATCTGCAATACATAGAACACATAAAATTGAGTACCTCTTCCAGACCAGAACCCACGCTATTTGAAATTTCATCTCTTGTAATTTTAAAGTCCAGAGTTAGATTGTGGATTTGCTCAATCAACAAAACTACACCATCAACACTGCGATTTATAATCTGCAATTAACTAGAATGGCTTGTGATTCCAAGAAATCCAGTCCAAACTGATACAACATAACATCAATACATTTACAACGAATCCCTCTGATAGTAAATAAATTGAACTGCAGTGAATCAGAGAAGGGGATGTTAAAGGGTGATCAGCAAATTCAGTTCAGTTGCGAGACCTCTGAAGCAGCGTCAGATCCCCATAAGGAAATACTTTATCAAAGTGATAACCAATAAAATATTGAAATTCCAGTGAATCCCACTCATGGGGCCAAAATAGGTGACGAGTGGAAAATGTTGTGACCCTCACACACGTCACTAAGTGGCAGAGCACCTGTGATTCTAAATTCGTGGCTTATTAACATGGCCCAGGCGGCTGTTCCCGAACTAATGATAACGTGGAGGGAGAGGCGAGCCATCCCTCCGTCCCTGGCAAGGGCTTTCAGCACCAATGCTCAGTTGCCGACGTATTTTTTAATGGGATTATAGCCCTAAATGATTGTTCAAATTTTTAGAGACACGCTTATTTCAACGTTTATAAAATTTAGTTAAAAAAAAATAAATGCCCTCTCCCACCACCCCCAATGGCATTACACATTATTCCTGCCCTTTACAACCCGCCCCCGCCCCACCCCCAACCCGCCCCCGGAATACCTACCGTTAATTTGCTAACTTCCCACCGCCCCCACCCCCTTACATTTCGGCATCTTTGTCCTTTCCCCCTTCCCATTACCCCTTCGACCAATCCGTAGCATTGAAATCCTGCTTCCCCTTCCCACACTAGGAAAATCACCTCCACCCCTCCCCACAGCTGTGGCGCCTCCTGATTCGAAGGTACGGCATTCCCGCCGCCGGATGAAAATCCAAACCTGCTGGCAGAATCACTGTGGCCTGCATATTAATAAAAGGGAAGTATCCATTTGCATATTCTAATGCAGTTCCTGTCGCCAAGCAGCGGGGAGGCTGCCACGAGGTCTCATCCACCGCTGAGTTCAGGACGGGACCAGCAGCTGGGTCGGTTACGGGCCTAACCCCGCTGTGTCTTTCATGTCCCCATCCCCCCTCCCCTCCCCTCCCTCCACCCCCGCCACCGGTACCAGCGTTGGTGAACCTTTACAATCCAGCCGTTGATGTTGGGGAAAGAGGACACGAAGCCGCCTCATTGTAAATTACCGAAATTAGAATCGTGAAATAATATCTCAGGCCAGGTTAGTTCCACAACTCCTGATGGTCTGATAACTGCTCGTACAACCTTGATGGGAACACACCTAGACTACTGTGTACAGTTTTGTTCCCCTTATTTAAGGACGAATACACATAAATTGAGGGAAGTTCAGAGCAGCCTCACTCTGATGACTCTGATGTGTGTTAAAAGGGGCTGTCTTGCGAGGAAAGGTTGAAGCGTTTCAGCCTATATACTTCAGAGTTTAGAAGTATGGGAGACATATTGAAATACGAAATTCTGAGGAAGAATGGTGAGACGATGTTGCCCCTTGAGGGGTAATCAAGAACTTGGGAGGTGGGGTGGGCGCAAAAGGTGCACATTTCAGGTGGAGCTGAGGAGGAATTCATTTTCTGTGAGAGTCATGAATCTTTGGAATTCTGGACCCCAGAGAGCTGCAGAGGCTGAGTCATTGATTATATTCAAGGAGAAGGTCGAGAGATTTTTGAACTACAGGCTATTCAAGAATTGTGGAGAATAAGGGAGAAAATAGTTTTCAGGCAGAGATCAAATGACAAATGATCTTAATGTATTGTGGAGCAGGATCGAGGGGCCAAATGGCCTACGCTGGTTCCTATTGCTTATATTCTTACACACTTATCCCGGGCACCTGATTCCAATACATTAATTTGAGATATTAATCTGAGCCCATTCTCAGGGATGGAACAACATAAATCATTACACTTAAAGGATGTCATACAAGCCCGAGCATTTAGAATATGAGGAATTCTATCAACGGGCAAAACATTTATCACAGTGAATAGTCCAATACTAATGCAAGGATTTGTTGAACATAGATCATCAAAGTCAATATGCTTCTGCTACAACACCAAATGTTCAGAGCCATCGGACAGCCCATCATTCAACAGAGCAGACAATTGCGTAAAACATTCAGCAAGTAAGACATTATCAAATACAACAGTCGATTTAACATTGATTTGCTACAATAACAGCTGGAGATAGCAGCTTACCGGGAACTCCAATGGTTGCAAGAACTGGATAGTAAATATCTACAATCTGGTATATTACTGGATATCCCATTTCTGCGAGAAGCACCAACTGATGTTGTTCTGAAATACGGAGCTCTGGTCGTCATTCTGAGCTGATACATATTCACAGTCCCTGTTTTATATAGGGGATAAGTCTCGACTGACATGGTTATTCCCCTGATCATTGCTATTAGTGACAGACACTGGAACAAACACATTACATCGGCAGCTTTGTCTGCGATGTTAATAAAATGGTACATAGAACATGAATATCTTAAAGTCCAGCAAAATATCTTAATCAGACCTCTCTTGGGGATAAGGCCGATACATGTAAGCATACAAGACAGATCCCACAATAATGAGCGGCTTCACATGCAGGCTTCATGCAATTGTAATGACAATGTTCACTCCTAATGATTCATGAATAAATGCTACAGAGTTTTCCAGAGTATATACTGAATCCAGGGACACAAGCAGTTCAATGTGAACTTTGACACGACGGCAGTTAGATACATGCTCAGGGTTGCAGCTGAGAACTTACTATGGGTGATAGTAGGGGCAGACTCTGAGTGTGCTCCATTGACAACCCTCTCGCTGCTATTTTATGCAAATAAAATAATTGTAAATAAAACAGTAGCTAAAGACGAGTAAAATTAGAAGTGGGCCATCTCCTGAGACTATTCCTCCAGTTCACTCCTCACTGGGGCCCCAACATCCACCTTCCTTCTATCCAAAACTCTACCATACATCTCCATCCCCCAAAAGGTCCAGCAGCTCACACAACGCAATGATTTTCACTGACCTACATTACATCTCAAATTGCTCAACAGCTTACATTTAAAATTCTGGTCCTCACCTTAAAACCTGGTCGCGGTCTCGAAATTCACTATCTCCACCCTCTCTTCCAAACCGGCATCAGACCTCGCCCGTGATCTCTCCATATCTCTTACATTGGGCAATTTTGGTGGGACTGCCATTTCTTGGTTCATGTCTTACCGATACAATAAAAGCCACAACTTCCCCCGCAATGAATTCCCTCCACCCACCAGCCTGTGCCTGACCTTCCTAGTTTGCCTCCTCCTTCTCCACATCGACATGTTATCCAATGCCAACAGCACC
Source organism: Heterodontus francisci (assembly GCF_036365525.1). Lineage (NCBI taxonomy): Eukaryota > Metazoa > Chordata > Chondrichthyes > Heterodontiformes > Heterodontidae > Heterodontus > Heterodontus francisci. Next base: position 336,672 of record NW_027141781.1, read on the forward strand.
GACAGACATGAGGTCAGCTTCCATATGTGTGCGGGAAACACCATGGTCCAGCTCTCCGCCAACTCTCTCGACCTTCCACTGCCTCTGTGTGACCATACTACAAATGTCTGTTTAGCTGCAGCTTCAGTTTTCTCCAACTAAATATATGAAATACCAGAGCAATCATATTTCTCTCTACCACAGAGTCCATACTCATTTCACTGACACCATTCCCCATCCTAGCTATTGTGCCAGGCTCAGTACGATGTTTTTTAACGTTTATTCTGTTGGTCCCTGATCTGAACCTCAGATCTCATAAGCCTTCGATCATAAACTATACCCATTTGCACCTCCCTAACATCGCGAGCCACTCGCACTGTCTTAGTCCATCTGGCACTGAAACACTCAATCACTGCTTCCATATCTGCATCTTGGAGGTGAGGACGTGGAAAACTATTGGAGAAAATTCGTGATTTTCTTACACTGTGGAACTGTTTGGCACCATCGTGTTGATAATCCTCTTCAGAGGATTAGTACGGAATATTGTTATAATATAAACTAATTGACCTGTAATCTTTTAGATATACAAACATAGAATGTGATTTAATTGTTGTTCATGTTTAATTTGCATTAAATCTTGAATTGAGAATAGAAGACTCCACGCTGGAGGACGTGATTTGGAGATGAAAGATGAGATTGACCAAGGGGAAATTCCTCGTAGCTCTGACTTGGCGAAGTATGGCGAACCTGAAAATGTAAAATTAGTGAAGAGGGAGTAGAAGTTTACATTGTGCAATTTGAGCTATTGCCACAATATGGAGTGGCCGAAATCATCTTAGACAAGCTCCTGGAGACCCTTTTTAAAGGAAAATCTTTGGAAGTGTATTCATCTCCTTCAGATTATCACTGACGTGACTAGAACAAAGTAGACTTTTCCCAATGCATAATAATTGATGTTGCCGTAATGGGAAGTGGGTGACCCTGGCACAACCAACATTTACTGCCCATCCCTAATTGCCCTTGACAGCTGAATGGCTTGCTGGGCCATTTCAGAAGCCAGTTACGAGTTAACAATATGGATGTGGGTCTGGAGTCACATGCAAAGCAGACATGCATATTTCCTTCCCTGAAGGTCAACTAGGCGGGTGTTTGCGACACCCTATGTCAGTTTTCATGGCACCATTACTGAAAATAGCCTTCAATTACAAATTGTCTTTTATTAGTTAAGTAATTTTATTAATTAATTGAATTGAAATAAATTTGCACCAGCTCCGGTTTTGAGATTTGAACCAGTGTTGTCATCTTGTACGGGCTTTACAACACTCTTAATGCAGATATGACCACTAGTCACTGGTAAATATTGCTTTACACCGATCACAAACCACTCGCTTCTCTGCTGAAAAAGCAGAACAGAGAAAGCCAGGTTGTTTCAAGAAGAATTTTGTTACAGGCAGTTGCACATGAAATTGTACATCTTGCAGAGAAAAGCAATGTCATTGCTAATGCTCTGACCAGAGTTCGAAGAGAGGCAAGTCTGAAGGAAAGGTCTGAATTGTGAGAATTTTGACTTGTCTGAATTCTATTAATCTTACATTTGTTATTGGTAAATTTAGTAAAATTGTCGGCTGTCCCTTGATTCGAGGACGACGTCTACACAGGTTCACAATTGGCTGCCATGTGTCATCATGTGACTGAATAGACCAATTCTCGACCCACAGATTTTTGGGCACGTGGGACAGGACTTCACACGAGGTAGTGGGATCCCGAGAGTGGGATTTGATTCCTTTTCTTTCCTGCTCTGTCGCCACTCTGCCTCATCATTAAGGCGATTGGATTCAAAGCATGATTGACAAGTTGTCACCATTTTGAACGGTTGGTAGCAAATTCCTCCCAGTCATCAATATCAAAGCTGCCACGCTTCAGAGAGAGCTTCTGAGTTTCTTTGAAGCATTTCCTTTGTCCTCCCTGGAGGACATTTGAGAATTGTGAAAACAGGACCTGGCGGGGGATACGATTTTTGAGCATCCAAATGGAGTATCTTGTTTTTCTCAAGGAAATTTGCGTGCATGCTTGTGGAGCTGGTTTAAAAAATGAAACTAGCGTGTTTCCGATGGTTCTTCCCGTTAATCTGGAGGATGCAGAAAAGAGTCATAGCTGATGAAATTTCTCGGGCGCTTTTATGTGTCGCTGATACACAGTTCAGGTCTCACTGCAGAACAGGAGTACGGTGATGACAACTGTTTGTACAATCGCACTTTTTCTAACTTGCAGAAGTCTCTACCGGCAAACACTCTCTGCTGTAGTTTGCAGATGGCTGAGCTGGCATAGCTGATCTAGTGTTGGATCTCCCCATCAATGGCTGCCTTTTGAGAGAGGTGGCTGCCAAGCTATGGGAAGTTTTCAACGCATTCCAGGGTCTCTCTTTCAACATATATCGGATATGGAATATTTGGATAACCACAAATAGATTGATATAACAGTTTTTTTGGCAACATTACAGGACATTCAAGTCCCTTCCGTGTAGAATTGAAGAGATCGAGAGTGACTTTGAAATCTGGAGCAGTATGGGCAATGACACTGCAGTCATCCACAAACTGTAGACCATGTATGTCTAAGTTTAAGTTTGGCACAGAGGCGACTGAGGCGAAAGAGTTTTCCATCTAGGCCAAATTTGAAGCCCCCACCAGAGTGCAGTTGAACTTTGATGAGGCGAGCAGCTACTGTCAGCTAAATAGTATATAGTATTAGTAAAATATAGTATGTGTTTTATGATTGCATGTCACCTCTGCAGTACACAATAAGTTACTTGTAAAAAAAAATGTTCACAGTATCAAGATCGTATTGTATTTTCTAACCATTTCAACGAAGCCCTTACTGCAGTAAGGCATTCCTTTTCCCAATGCGGAAGTGTGATGACTACTAGGCCTGGATGTAATGCCACCCCACTCTTAGAGATAGAATAGGAAGTGTGTGTCCCATAGATGTGCGATGTCTGGAAGGGGAGGAAGGGACCGTCATCTTTCAATTGCACTGCTACAAATTGGGAGTGGAAAAATGCTTCCACGGCCAGAGGCCGATTGAGGGCCCTAAGAGGCCTATTATTACCTGCTTAAGGGCCTATTCCTGCCGCTGGTGGAATTAAGATCAGTAAAATGAGTGTCCTCCCTATAGGCGCGGCTGTCTTCCTCCGTGGGCAATCTGTGGCACACAAAGTGCCCCATCAGAGAACAGCCCACCCCTTCGAAAAGCCCGCCTTCCTACATTCATTACCCACCCTCCTTCCCCATCATCCGTGCCTGCCAGACTGTGAGCTGTGTCATTCTGAGTCACTAAAATTAGATTTATAAAGTACGACTACCGAACAGGCTAGTTCCACAGGGTGAAAATGTTCTTGGAACGTTGGTGGCGAGACACCTTGAGTACTGTTTCCAATTGTAGTCCTCTTACTTCAGGAGCAATATACACGCATTGAAGGCAGTTAGGAGAAGGTTTATTGGGCAGATTTCCAGGGTAAAGGGGCAGCTTTGTATGGACTGGTTGAGCTAGGATACTTTAAAGGTAAGATGTATTGAAACATATCACATTATGACTACTCCAGTTCAGTTCCTGGTCAATGGTAACCACCAGGATGTTGATCATGGGGGATTCAGCACTGGTAATGCCATTGAACGTCAAGCGTAGATTGCTAGATTCTCTCTTGTTGGAGATGGTCATTGCCTCCATCCAGTATTATTCTTGTTAACTTCTTAGCGGTTTTATACTACTTAGTGACTTGCCAGGCTATTTCAGAGTCAACTATACTGCCGTGGGTCTGGAGTCACATGTCAGCAGATTTCAATCCCTGAAGGCAACAAATGAACCAAATGGGCATTTATAGCAATCGATGATGGTTTCATGGCCATTATTAAATCAGCTTTCCATTCCAAATTTACTCTGTGAAATCAAATTCCACTTCCTCCTGAGGGGAGATTTGAACCTACGTCCCCAAAGCAGCAGCTCCTGGGTGCGTGGGTTACTAGTTTATCGACAATAGCTCTCTACCATCGCCTGCCCTACGCTGTGGTGCTGTCTCTATATTGGGTGACCGATTGGTTGATTGCTTTATGGAGCACTTCCGCTCATTCCAAAAACATGATGCTGAGGTTCTGGTCGCTTGCCATTTCAGCACCCCACACCGGCTCTCATACCCACATTTAGGTCCTTGGCCTGCTGCAGTGTTCCAGTTAACATCAATGCAAGCTCGAGGAGCAGCAACTGATCTTTTAGTTAGGCACTCTACAGCTTTGCGGGCTGAACACTGAGTTAAATAATTTTAGAGCATGTCTGGCCTTTGTTGCCTTTATATTTTTTAAATATTTTTTTATTGTATTGTATTTTTTTAACCATGTGCCTGTTCGTCGTGCGGACAGAGTTGCTCATAACTTTGCTATCAACACTGTCTCTGGACGAATGCTTTGTCTTTCAATGGAAGCATTAACACCCTCTTCACTGTTGCCTCAGGACGACTTCTTATTTTATCTCTCCTGACCTCTGCCGTATCACACACATTCCCTTTTTATCGCTTCCGCACCAAGCCACCCCTGCTCCTTCTCTTGCTATAAAACCTAATTCCTTTCCAAGGCTTGCCAGTTCTCATGAAGGGTCACAGACCTGAAACGTTAATTCTGCTTCTCTGTCTGCAGATGCTGCCTGACCTGTTGAGTATTTCCCAGCACTTCTGTTTTTATTTCATAGTAATTGAAATGCTTTCTGTTGTAACTTTGAAGTTCAGAGTTAGTCTGTGGGCTGGGTCAACAAAGAAACGCAACAACGCTGCGTTTCATAATCTGCAAATAACGAGAGGGGCTCTGGATCCCAACAAATACAATGCACAACAGAAAATGAACATTTTTACTATTAAATTGAAGTCAGGTGAAGTACATAAATTCATCCGCAGTGAATCAGAGAAGGAGATGATAAAGTGTCAGCAGCAAACTCTGTTCACCTGCCAGAACTTTGCAGCAGCATTCGGTTCACACAAAGAAATAATACAACAACAGTGATGACCAATAGAAATACTGAAATCCAAGTGAGACATGATGTTGGGGAAGGCAGAAACTACTGCCTCCTTGTAACACTGAGACTGCGAACTGTGTTATTATAAATCACCAAAATTATGTTTATGAAGTAATATTCCAAGACAGGTTTGTTCCACAAAGTGAAACTTTTAACAACTCCTGATAGTCTGGTAATTGTTCTTAAACATTGTTTGGACTACATCTATATTACTGTGTCTAGTTTTGGTCTCCTTAAGGAGAGTACGCATGCATTGAGGGCAGTTCAGAGAAGGATCACGATTCGACTCCTGGGGTTAAGGGGCTCTCTTGTTGGGAAAGGTTGAACATGTTAGGCCGATGCTGTTTTGAGTTTAGAAGTATGAGAGAAGTATTGAAACATGCTAAAGTGTGAGGGAACTTGACTGGGGGATGGTAAGAGGAACATTTCCCTCGAGGGGGAATCCAGAACTAGGCGAAATAAGTCGAGCATTTCAGAAGGAGATGAGGAGGAATTTGTTTTCTAAAAGGGTGATGAATCGTTGGAATTCTCGAGCCCAGAGAGCGGTGGAGGCTGAGCCATTGATTCCATTCAGGCTATGATGGAGAGAATTTGAACTCTCGTGGATTCTGTGGTGATGACGAAGAAACAGGAAAGAGAATTTGAGGCCAAGATCAGATCAGGAATGATCCTATAGAAAGGCGAAGAAACTCGAGGGGCCGAATGGCCTACGCCTTCTCCTATTGCTTATATTCTTGCATACATAATCCTTGCATCTGATTCCAGTACAATTAGTTTTGACATTAACCAAATAAAACTCTCGGGTTTGATTAACAAAATCATGACAGACATAAAGAAACTCATACAAGCCCGAACATCTAAAATCTGAGGATATTCCATCATCCAACAACACATCCAGTAAAGAGAATAAACCAGTAATAATGCAAGGAATTGACTAACAGTGATCAAAGTTATTATGCAGCTGCTACAGGACCAAATGAACAGAGACTTATGACAATCCGTCATTCAAATGATCAAAGTGAAAAGACGGCTGTGTCAAACATGCAGCGAGTAAAGCACTTTCAGATACAGCAATCAAATAATGCTAATTTAAGCCATTAACAACTGGAGAAAAAGTGGCTTACCGGAAACTCCAAAGGCTGAAAGAATGGGATAGTAAATATGACTTATCTTATGCATTACTGGATATTTAGCTTATTTGCGAAGCATTGACCGGTGTTGGTCTGAGAATCAGAGCTCTGGCAGTCACTATGAACTTGTCCATTCTAACAGACAGTGATTTATACTGGGGATAAGTCTCCAATGACATGGGCTATACCCCTGATCATTGCTATTAGTGGCAGTCAATTGAACAAACATATTGCATCAGCAACTTTGACAGCATTGTAAATAAAATGGTGCATACAAACAAACATCTCAAAATCCAGCAAATTATCTTCATCAGACGTCTTCCGGGGATCTGACTGAAAACGGTAATCATACAAGATTGATTCCACAATAATGCACAGCAGAGTTTACTGGTTTAAAATAATTGCAATGATAATATTCATTCGTAACGATTCATTTATAAATGTCACCGATTTCTCCTCAGTATACACTGAATCCAAGGACATAAGCAGATAAAATGAGAAACTTTACAAGAAAACAGTTTAATCCATGTGTGAGATTGCAGCTGATAACTTAGTGCAGGTGTCATTGGGAGAATGATACTCCTCTCTCTGTTATTTGTATTGCACATATTTAGCGGTTTGTTCTACTGTGGCTTCTGTAAAAATAGAACTGTGCCACTGCCGGACAATATCCCTCTGGTTCACTCCTGACTGGCAACAGGATCTAAAACTTCCTTCCTTGCAACACTGTGCTGTACAACTCCATCCCTCAACAAGTCCAGCTCGCCCAACACTGTCGCATTCACTGACCCTGATGAGATCTCAATCCGCCCAACAACTTACATTTGAAATTATTATTCCCAATTAAGATCCCGTCATGACCTAAGCCATCATCATCTCTACTCCTGTAAAACTGCATCAAAACTCACCCGTGATCGCTCCATACCTCCGACGTTGGCCGCTTATGGAAGGACTGCCCTTGCTTGGTTCGTAACTCACTGGCCTGATCATAGCCAGAGAATCTCCAGCAATGGCTATTCCTCCCACTACCAAAACTGTTCAATCACCAGCCCCTGAACTTACGGTTTTTGCATCCTCCTCTTCCACTTCTGCACTCTTTCCAACGGCAACAACAACGAAAGACATGGGGACGGCAAAAACAACGACAGACATGGGGTCATCTTTTGCATGTGTGCTGACAACACACAGCTCCAGCTCTCCACCATCATTCTCGACCCTCCACTCCCTTTGTGTGATCAGACAACAACTGTCAGTTTTGTGTGAGCTGCAATTTTCTCCAGTTTAGTTTAGTTTAGTTTAGAGATACAGAACTGAAACAGGCCCTTCAGCCCACCGAGTCTGTGCCGACCATCAACCACCCATTAAGACTAATCCTACACTAATTCCATATTCCTACCACATCCCTACCTGTCCCTATATTCCCCTACGACCTACCTATACTAGGGGCATTTTCTAATGGCCAATTTACCTGCAAGTCTTTGGCATGTGGGACGAAACCGAAGCACCCGGAGGAAACCCACGCAGACACAGGGAGAACTTGCAAACTCCACACAGGCATTATCCGGAATTGAACCCGGGTCGCTGGAGTTCTGAGGCTGCGGTGCTAACCACTGCGCCACTGCATCGCCCAACGTACACAACACCAAATCAATCATCTTTTGCCCTCCCACAAACTCCACCGACCTCATCCCCTTCGTAGTTGTTGTATCAGGCAGCAAATGATGTTTTGTAACATTTACCCTATTCGTCCTTCCGAGCTGAGCTTCCGATCTCAGATCTCTTCAAAAATAAAGGATGCCTACATCTGCCTCCCTAATATGACGGTCTCGAGCCCTGTCTGAGCCCATCAGCCACTGATAAAACATATATTGGTCAACTCTACCTCCTCTCGGACAATCTGCCAGCTCCTCATTCCTCTGAAACTCGCCTCTCTGTGGGACTTCTTTCCTTATTTTCACAGTTATCTATCTGATCAGATACAGAATCTCCAGTAGTGGAACCTCCCCTCATCCCACATCAGCATTACCTTTGATGTTTCAATTCATCCTCAATGATAAATTTCCAGTGAGCATTTACCGGCAGGTGTGGGCCATGATATTACTTCTGCACTGATGACATCCATCTCTCTCGCTCAAAGCTGCCCCTACTGTCTCTGTGTTATCAGACTATTTATGCAACATACTGTTTTGGATGATCACAATTTTCTTCTATCAAACATCGACAGGACTAAATCCATCACCTTTCATCCCAGTCACAAACTGTCCATCCCAGTCACAAATTTCAATATACATGATGGCTTCTGGCTCCGAGTTCCACTCAGTGCACGAATTGTCCCCAAATTATGCTCCATACACATGTGTCCCTCCGTTAAAGAGATCACTTCCTTCCAACTCAGCAGCACCTGCGGCTCCACTTTTGTCTCAGCCCAACAGATATTGAAACACTCGTCTATGTCTTTGTCACATTCAGACTCGACTGTGCGAATGGACACCAGACTGACCTCCCATGCTCCACCTTCCTTTCACTTATTGATCCAAAACATTGTTGCCTTTTTCCTATGCCATACTAAGTTTCAGATCACTGGGAGACAACAATAATAATATCCTGACAATTTCAGCACATAGCCTTTGACACTAATCTGTTGCCTTACTCCAAGCCAATTTCCCAGCCCAGCCAACAGGTTGCCTCACCAATCATTGCTCTCTTTACTGATCTACATTTGATGGAGGACCCCGAAGCCTCGAGTTTATTTTTCTTCACAATGCATTTCAAAACGCGCACTACCTCCTCTAACCCTACTAATACAATTGGATACTGAGCCTCCGATAATGTGAATCTCAACGTTGTCAACCAGCCTTTTCAGAGAACAACAAAGAACAATGAATAATACAGCACAGCAACAGGCCATTCGGACTCCCAAGCCTGCGCCGATATTGATGTTTGCCTAAACTAAAACTTTCTGAACTTCCGGGGACCATATCTCTCTATTCCCATCCTATTCATGTATTTGTCAAGATGCCTCTTAAACGTCGCTATCGTAGCTGCCTCCACCACCTCCCCTGGCAGCAAGTTCCAGGCACTCACCACCCTCTGTGTAAAGAACTTGCCTCGCACATCCCCTCTAAACTTTGCCCCTCTCACGTTAAGCCTATGTCCCCTAATAACTGACTCTTCCACCCTGGGAAAAAGCTTCTGACTATCCACTCTGTCCATGCCGCTCATAACTTTGTAAACCTCAATCATGTCGCCCCTCCACCCCCGTCGTTCCACTGAAAACAATCCGAGTTTATCCAACCTCTGCTCATAGCTAATGCCCTCCAGACCAGGCTACATCCTGGTAAACCTCTTCTGTAGCCTCTGCAAAGCCTCCACGTCCTTCTGGTAGTGTGGCGACCAGAATTGCACGCAATATTCTAAGTGTAGCCTAAAAAAAGATATGTACAGCTGCAGCATGACTTGCCAATTTTTATACTCTATGCCCCGACCGATGAAGGCAAGCATGCCATGTGCCTTCTTGACTACCTTATCCACCTGCGTTGCCACACCTGTGGACCTGTACGCCCAGATCTCTCTGATTGTCAATACTCCTAAGGATACTGCCATTTACTGTATACTTCCCACCTGAATTAGACCGTCCAAAATGCATTACCTCACATTTGTCCGGATTATGCTTCATCTGCCAATGCTCCGCCCAAGTCTCCAACCGATCTATATCCTGCTGTATCCTCTGAGAATCCTCATCACCGTCTACAACTCCACCGACCTTTGTGGCGTCCGCAATCTTACTAATCAGTCCAGCTACATTTTCCTCCAAATCATTTCTACATACTACAAAGAGCAAAGGTCCCAGCACGGATTCCTGACCCCACTAGTCACATCCCTCCATTCAGAAAAGCACCCTTCCACTGCGACCCTCTGTCTTCTATGACCGAGCCAGTTCTGTATCCATCTTGCCAGCTCACCTCTGATCCCGTGTGACTTCACGTTTTGTATCAGTCTGCCATGAGGGACCTTGTCAAAGGCTTTACTGAAGTCCATATAGGTAACATCTACTGCCCTTTCTTCATCAACCATCTTTGTCACTTCCTCATAAAACGCAATCAAATTAGTGAGATACGACCTCCCCTTCACAAAACCATGCTGTCTCTCGCTAATAAGTTCGTTTGTTTCCAAATGGGAGTAAATCCTGTCCCGAAGAATCCTCTCTAATAATTTCCCTACCACTGACGTAAGGCTCAATGGCCTATAATTTCCTGGATTATCCTTGCTACCCTTCTTAAACAAAGGAATAACATTGGCTATTCTCCAGTCCTCTGGGACCTCACCTGTCGCCAATGAGGATGCAAAGATTTCTGTCAAGGCCCTAGTAATTTCTTCCCTTGCCTCCCTCAGTATTCTGGGGTAAATCCCATCAGGCTCTGGGGAGTTATCAACCTTAATGCTTTTCAATACACCCAACACCTCCTCCTTTTCGATAATGAGATGACTGAGACTATCTACACTCCCCTCCCCACGCTCATCATCCACCAAGTCCTTCTCTTTGGTGAATACTGATGCAAAGTACTCATTTAGTACTTCACCCATTACCTCTGGCTCCTCACTTAGATTCCCTTCTCTGTCCTTGAGTGTGCCAACCCTTTTCCTAGTTACCCTCTTGCTCTTTATATCCGAATAAAAATCCTTGGGATTTTCCTTAATCCTGTTTGCCAATGAATTTTCATGACCCCTATTAGCCCATCTCACTCTTTGCTTAAGCTCCTTCCTACTGTCTTTATATTCCTCAAGGGATTCTTCTGTTTCTAGCCTTCCAGCCCTTATGAATGCTTCCTTTTTCTTTTTGACCAGGCTCACAATATCCCGCGTTATCCAAGGTTCCCGAAACTTGCCAAACTTATCCTTCTTCCTCACTGGAACATGCTGGTCCTGAATTCTAATCAACTGACATTTGAAAGACTCCCACATGTCAGATGTTGGTTTACCCTCAAACAGCCGTGGGCACCCTGTTAAACGAGGGCTGCTGTGACACGGATTCCCTCGGATCCATGGTGTGCAGCAGAAATCTCAAAACCCTGGAGAGGTCGGCTGCGTTTGCTGAAAACGTAAAGACTCGGTGACGCAGTACTTGCACATGGGCAAATTCAGTCTCTTCAGCTGGAACGTCTGCTTCTGAGACGTTCAGGCAGTTGCCCGGATTAAAGATGGTGCTGCTCAATTTATCACAGAAAATGCTTATAGCTAGATAGTTCTAACAAACTAACCTTACATTAAGTTGGATGGAAGCCCAGTAATATGTTATTATGTAGTTATAGGATACTAAGTATAAACCTCAGATACATATAATATTCCAGTAACCCTATTAAGCAAAAAATATCATGATTGAATTTACATGTTCTGATACTTTAGGGAGATAGTGAATTGGCACCCCGATCGATGGAGAAGAAAATCGGACAGAGTATAAACTCTGCTGCCAATTCGTTATTGTGATTCGATTTTATGACTGACCAGGATTTGATTTCACCCAATTGCAGCGAATAGTTAGCCGCTCTCCTCCTCTGCAACTCGCTTTCTCCCCTCCTGCATACAAGCCTCTTCCATCCCCCACGCCCTCAGCCGTTCGCTCCTTCACTCCCCTGCCCGATTGCTCCTCGCTTCTCGCCACCCCGCTTCCCATGACCCCCGTTACTGCCGCTAGCTGTAGGCCACACAGCTTCTTTCTTCTCGGCCACTAGGCCTCAGGTTTGCTGGTTCACCACACGCCACCCGAAGAAGAAAAGCAGGCCGTGAAGTGATACGGGGCGAATTAGGAGCGAGCGGCCGAGAGGAGGAAGTGTTGAGGCCAGAAGGGACTTGCCAGGGAGGGAGGAGAGCGGCTAGTGGGGATGGAACGAGTGACGGGGATCGAAGTCCAGCCTCAAAGTCTCCAATTCAGCCGCTCCCTCCAGCCGAATTGGGGGACTGGAGAACCAATGACACGTTACTACGCATGCGCGACGGCCAGGCGCATGCTCGAGAATAGCCCAGGTGCCGATATCTGATGATAATAAATTAAATAATAGAAAAATACTGCAGATACTTGAAATATGATATAAACCAATAAATGCTGGAAGTGCTCAGTCGGTCAGGCAGTATCTCTGGAGCAAGCAGCACAGTTAACGTCTCAGGTAAGTGACCCTTCATCAGTGGATCCGAAATGACATCATTTGCACCACTTGGTCCTGGCCCTTGCAAGACGTTTGTTGTGCATTTGCGCAGCTTGGAGCATCTGATGACCTTTGCAGATTCCTGCGTTGTCAGGAGTCAGCTTGGGAGAGATATCACCAGTGTGCTGGCACAAGCTCCTGCAAATTCAGTGGCAGGACAGCCGCTCCAATATCAGTGCCCTCTCTCAGGCCAACGTCCCCAGTGTCCAGACACTGTTCATAGTCACTCAGTTATGTTGGGCGGGCCACAAATATAACAGGCCTGACACAGGACTCCCAAAACAAGCTTTCTACTCTGCGCTTTGGCACAGCAAGAGGCTATCAGGAGAGCAGAGGAAATGCTACATTGTCTTTAAAGCCTCCGTGACAAAATATTAACTCTGCACTGTTACGTGGAAATATCTTGCCCCAGCCTGCCCTAAATGGAGAGGAAGCATCCGTGAAGGTGCCAGCCAGTTCGAAAAACGTTGACATACTCAGACAGTGACCAGGTGCAAACAGCGGAAGGAACATTTGGAAATTCGAGCATCTCATTCACTCACCTCACCAAACACAACCTGTCCCAGCTGGAGTGGGGGAAAGTCATCCTCATTCCCGAGAGACTGCCTAAGTCTTTGCTAAACACTTTCTTGAAATCCACAGCAGCAACCTCCATTGCATTCTCATCATCAACATTCTCTTTTACCTCATCTAACAATTTAATTAAATACTTAATTGAGGTGGGCATGTGTGAATGAGTTTAAAGTTGGTTATTTAAAGCCGAGATTATTCTTTCATGGGATTTGGGCATCACTGGCAGGGCCAGCATTTGTTGCCCAAGCATAATTTCCCTTAACAACCAAGGGTTTACTAGGCCGTTCCACAGGGAAGATAAGAGTCAACCACGTTTCTGTGGGTCTGGAGTGACATGCATGCCAGACCTTGTAAGGACGGCAGATTTCCTTCCCTAAAGGACATTAGATGGGTTATTACTACAGTTAATGATAGTTTCATGGCACCATTACTGACACCAGCTTTCAATTCCAGATTTTACTTTTAGTTTGGATTTTTGTATTGATTAATTGAATGTAAATTCACCAGCTGTCGTGGTGGATTTTGAACTTGTGTCCCCAAGGTATTATCCTGGAAATCTGGATTACTAGCTCAGTGCCATCACTACTCCGCCACCAAGCAGTGAGAAAAATTAGCTATGCATGAACTAGTCAAAAACGATGGGAGGGACTCAAAGAAGTATTGAGCACAATACGCATTGAATACTTGGATCCTGTTCCGACTCTTTGGAAAATGAACTCAATTAATATCCATGCTCCGTTCTTTACTGTTACCCTGAATTTTATTTCCCTTACGGTATTTATGCAATTCTCTTTTGAATGTTGATATTCAATCTGAAATGAGCAGCCTTTATCTAGTGCCAAAAACCCACAACAACACGCTGAGAAAAATTGTTTCCCCATGTAGCTCCTCAATGCGCATTTTGGATTCGGAAAGGAACATGTGTGACTTTAAAAGAGAGAACTTCTGAGAAGAATGGGTAGCCTTAACGTTTCAGGCAGCGTACACTGCCTGTCGTCAGGAGAAATGACTCGCCCAGATAGAAGTAATAGCTTTATATCTGGTGGAGCATGGAAATGTGCGCAGGACGATATTGCTAATCGGATATTACGTGTTCTCGTTCTTGATGCTATTGGTAGGCGTATTGTGTTTCGTGGTATGTCGTTATTTCTCTTCCTTCCACAATCAATGTTCACCTTTTGCTTTCCTCATTCCATTTCTTGCCTGCAACATTGCCTTATATAATATTCATTTGCAATATATACTCCATTAAATATACTCTGCTTGCCCGCTGTTCCTGGGGGTGATGGAGCACACCTCCCATTCACACCAATACACATTTTTTCTGTGACTTCAGTTGAGAAATTTTGATCTGCCTGACGTTTTACATAAGAACATAATAAATAGGAGCAGTATTAGGCCATTCAGCACCTCAAGCCTGCCCGCCATACAAAAAGATCATGGATGAGCTTCCCTCGGTCCCAACTCTTCTTTTCAGTCAGCTCCGCATACCCCTCCACTCCACGAGATTTCAAAACTCTATCTACGTCCTCCTTAAATATATTTAGTGGCCCAGCCTCCACAACTCTCTGAGGTGCAGAATCCCAGAAAATCACAACCCTCTAAGAGAAGAAATTCCTTTGCATCTCAGTTCTAAATTTGTGCCCCCTTATTCTGTAATTGTGACCCCGGGTTCGAGATTCCCCCACACGTGGAGATATAGTCTTAACATCTATCCTGTAAAGACCCCTCAAAATCTTATATGTTTCAAAAAGGACACCTCTTATTCTTCTAAACTCCAATAAATGAAGCCCGAACCTGTTTAGCAGTTCATGATAAGACAACCCCTTCATCCCAGGAATGAGCCTGGTGAACCTTTTCTGAACAGTCTCCAATGCTAGTATATCCTTCATTAAATATGGGGACCAAAATAGTACACAGTACTCCAGATGTGGCCACACCAATACCCTGTAACAAGACTTCCCTATTTTAAACTCTAAGCCCCTGGCAATAAAGGCCAACTTTCCATTTGCCTTTCTAATTACTTGCTGCAGCTGCATGCAAACATTTTGTGTTTAATGTACAAGAGGACCCAGATCCCTCTGTACTGCAGTATTTTGTAGCCTTCACCATATAAATAATAATCTGTCTTATTTTCATCCCACCAAAGTGGATGACCTCACACTTTCCCACATTGAACTCCATCTGCCAAGTTTTCTTTTCTCCCCCCACTCACTTGACCTATCTATATCCCTTTGCAGATTCTGTGTCCTCATCACAACATGCCTTCCCACCTATTTTTGAATCATCAGAAAATTTAGATACACAACACTCTGTCCCTTCCTCCAAGTCATTGATATAGGTAGTAAATAGTTGATGCCCTCGGACCGCTCCTTGTGGCACCCGATTAGTTACGGCTTTCCAATCTGAAAAAGACCCATTGATCACAATGCACTGCCTTCTGTGCTGTGTGACACACAAGCAAAGCTGGGCCTACGTGCGAAATGACAGCGAATGGATTGTTCACGAAATGTTCCTGAGGAACCTTCTGCCACAGGTGAATTGCTGATAATTGGCGCTTCTGTATAATATTTTGATGTGTATGAGTGACGGACGACTGAGTTGCGAATGACGATTGAAATGTACCTTTTTCGCAAGTTGGTTCAGCGCAACAAGATCCAAACTGTTCCTCCTTTATCATAAAAACTCATTTATAACGTGGCCTTGAATCAATTGGAAGGCAAATGAACAGAACCCTGGAGGTGAAGAATTATTCTAATTCCAATGAAAAAAGGGCTAATCTATTTAGCTGTTCTTGATAAAGACAAGGCTTCATCCCAGGAAACAGCCTAGTAATTATTTTATGAGCTGCCTCTAATGCTGGCATATCATTCCTGAAATATGAGGACCAACACTGTGTGCAGTACTCCAGGTGTGGCATTACCAACCTCCTGCACAGTTGTGACAAGACTTCCATACTTTTAAACTCTGACCCCCTAGCACTAAAGGCCAAAATTCCACTTACCTTCCTAATTACACGCTGATAACCTGCATGATAACAGTTTTGTGTTTAATGTACAAGAACACCCAGATCCCTCTGTACTGCAGTATTTTGTAGTCTTTCTCCATCGAAATAATAATCTGCCTTTTTACTCTTCCTACCAAATTGGATGACCTCACACTTTCCCACAATGAACACCATCTGCCAATTTTTTGTCCACTAACTGAACATATCTATATCCCTTTGCAGCTTATTTCTGTCATCATCACAGCATGCCTTCTCACCTAAATTTGTATCGTCAGCAAATTTGGCTGCACTACACTCTGTCCCTTCCTCCAAGTTATTAATATAGATAGTAAATAGTTGAAGTCCCAGGACCGATGCTTCTGGCATCCCACCAGTTATGGCTTTCCAACCAGAAGAAGACACATTCATCCTCACTCTCTGCAGTCCATGTGCTAGACAATCCTCGATCCATGCCAACACATTACCCCCAATACCCTCAGCAATAACCTTTTCTGCGGCACCTTATTGAAAGCCTTCTGAAAATCCAAATGCACAACATCTACCAGTTCCCCTTTATCCACTCTGCTGGTTATATCCTCAAAGAACTTTAACAAATTAGTCGAACATGATTTGCCTTTCATAAAACTATTTTGACTGTGTGTGTTTGCATTATGTTTTTCTAAATGACCTGCTATTTCTTCCTTAATAATGGACTCGAATATTTTCCCATGTTAAGCTAACTGGTCGATATATTTGTGCTTTCTGTATCCCTCCTTTAGTGAATCGGGGCGTCACATTAGCGGTTTTCCAAACCGCTGGTACCTTACGCAATCCAGTGAGTTTTGGTATGTTATGACCAATGCATTTACTATCTCTGCAGCCACTTCTTTAAAAACCTTTGGATACAGGCCATCAAGTGCTGGCGACGTGTCTGCCTTTATTCCCATAAGTTTGGCAAGAGCCTTTTCCCTCGTGATAGAGATTATTACAAGTTCCTCCCTCCCATTTACACGTTGCTCATCTATTATTGTTGGGATGTTTATAGTGTCCTCCACCGTGAAGGCCAATACAAAATATTGATTTAAATTAGCTGCCATTTCCCTGTTCCTTGTTATTAATTCCACAGTTTCATCCACTAAGGGACCCACACTTACTTTAGCTACTCTCTTCCTTTTTAGATAACCGGAGAAGCTCTTTGTGCTTGTTTTTATATTTCTTGCCAATTTACTCTTAATCAATTTTCCCCCTCTTCATTAGTCTTTAAGTCATCCGCTGATTTACAAAAAAAAAATCCCAATCCTCTGCCCTGCCACTAACTTTCGCCACTTTGTACGCCTTTGTTTTTGAATTGATACTCTCCTTAACGTCCTTTTTGTTATCCACGGGTGGTCCATCGTTTTCATTGTGTCCTTCCTCCTGACCAGAATAAATGTTTGCTGCGTGTTATGAAATATCTGCTTAAAAGTCTGCCCCTGTTCATCTGCTGTCTTTCCTTTTCGTCTATGTTACCAGTCCGCATTAGACAACTCTTTCTTCATACCTCTGTAAATGTCCTTGCTTAAGTTGAAGACACTGGTTTGAGACCCGAGTTGCTCACCCTCCAACTGCATTTGAAATTGTACCATGTTATGAACACATCCCCCGAGACGAATTTTAGCTACGAGATATCTTCTTTATCCTACCTCATTGCACATTACTAATCTAAAATAGTCTGTTCCCTGGTAGATTCTGCAATGTACAGTTCTCAGAAACAATCCCTGATGCATTCTACAAATTCGTCTTCCTTGCCAATTTGATTTGTCCAGTCGAAATGCAGATTAAAGTCACCCATGATAATTGGAGTGCTTTTCTCACACGCCTCCATCATTTCCTGATTAATACTTTGTCCGACAGAGAGGCAAATCATTGGAGACCTACAAACGACTGCCACCCGTGATTTCTTTCCTTGCTGTTCCTTATTTCTACCCAAACTGTTTCTACATCACGATCTACTGCACCTATATCCTTACTCAAAACTGCACTGATCACTTCCTTTAATAGCAAAGCTACCCCACCTACTTTTACTTTCTGCGTATTCTTCCAGAACGCCGAATATCCTTGAACATTGAGGTTCCGGTCTTGGTTATCCTGCCACCACATCTCTGTGATAGCTATCAAATCATATTCATTTATTTCTATTTGTGCCATCAGCTCATCCATCTTGTCACAAATGTTACATGCATTCAGATAAAGAGCCTGAAGCTTTGAATTTTTTAAAAAACCATTTTTACGTACTCTGGTTCTAATTTCTGCTGTACTCTTATGCTTGTATTCTGTGTCCCTTCCTGTCACATTCCGATTAATGTACGCCCTTTCACTACCCTGCACCTCTGCTGTCTCGTTACGTTTCGACGTTTTAAACTTCCCTTCTATTGGACCCTCCCCCCACTATTTACTTTGAAGTCTTTTCTAGAAACCTACTTGTACGATTCTCCAGGATACTGGTCCCAGCATGGTTCAAGTGAAGCCCATCCCAATGGAACAGCTCTCTCTTTCCCCAGTAATGGTGCCAGTGTCCCATAATCGGGGCCCATTTCTCCCACACCATTATTTGAGCCATTCATCTACCTCTCTAATCTTATTTCCACAATGCCAACTTGCACGTGGCTCAAGTAGCAATCTGGAACCTTTGTGGTTCTGCTTTCTAATTTAGCCCTGAGCTGCTCATAGTCCCTCGGAGAACCTCCTTCCTATGTTGTTGATAGCTATGTGGACCATGACACCTGGATCCTTCACTTGCACTCCACGTTCTTCTCTAGCCCAGAAGAGATGTCCTTAACCTTGGCACCAGGCAGGTAACACAGCCTTTGGAATTTTCTATTTTGCTGCAGAGAATTGCAACTATTCCCCTAACTATGCTATCCCCTATTACAGCTACATTTCTTTGTTCTCCTCCTGCTTGAATGGCGCACTGAACCAGAGGTGGCGGACAGTGGTACACAGTAGGGAGGGAGTTTCCCTGGGAGTCCTCAACATCGACTGCGGACCCCATGAATTCTCATGGCATCAGATCAAACATGGGCAAGGTAACCTCCAACTGATTACCACCTACCGCCCTCCCTCAGCTGATGGCTCAGCACTCCACCATGTTGGACACCAGTTGGAGGTAGCACTTAAGGTGGCAAGGGCGAAAAATGTACTCTGGGTGGGGGATTTCAATGTCCATCACCAAGCGTGGCTCGGCAGCACCACTGCTGACAGATCTGGATGAGTCGTAAAGGACATAACTGCTAGACTGGATCTGCGGCAGGTGGTGGGGGAACCAACACGAGGGAAACACATGCTTGACCTTGTCCTCATCAATCTGCCTGCGGCAGATGCTTCTGTCCATGTTTGTATTGGTCGGAGTGACCACAGCACAGTCCTGATGGAGACGAAGTCACGCCTTCACATTGAGGAGACCGTCCATCGTGTTGTGTGGCACTATCACCGTGCTAAATGGGATAGATTTCCAACAGATCTAACAATGCAAAACTGGGCATCAATGAGGCGCTGTGGGCCATCAGCAGCAGCACAATCTGTAACCTCATGGCCCGGCATAGCCCCCACTCTACCATTACCATCAAGCCAGGAGACCAACCCTGGATCAATGAAGCGTGCAGGAGGGCATGGCAGGAGCAGCACCAGGCATACTTCAAAATGAGGTGTCAAACTGGTGAAGTTACAACACAGGAATATCTGCATGTCAAACTGCATACGCAGCATGTGATAGACAGAGCTAAGCGATCCCATAACCAACGGATTAGATCTACGCTCTGCAGTCCTGTCACATCCAGCCGTGAATGGAGTTGGACAATTAAACAACTAACTTGAGGAGGTGGCTCCACAAATATCCCCATCCTCAATGATGGGGGAGCCCAGTACATCAGTGTGGAAGATAAGGCTGAAGCATTTGCAACAATCTTCAGCCAGAAGTGCCGAGCTGATGATCGATCTCGGCCTCCTCCTGAAGTCCCCAACATCACAGATTCCATACTTCAGCCTATTCGATTCACTCTGCGTGATATCAAGAAATGACTGAAGGCACTGGATATTGCAAAAGCTATGGGCCCTGAGAATATTCCGGCAACAGGACGGAAAACCTGTGTTTCAGAACTTGCTGCACACCTAGCCAAGCTGTTCCAGTGCAGCTACAACACAGGCATCGACCCTGCAATGTGGAAAACTGCTCTGGTCTGCCCTGTACACAAACAGCATGACAAGTCCAACCCGGCCAATTACCGCCCCATCAGCCTACTCTCAATCATCAGTAAAGTGATGGAAGGTGTCATCAACAGCACGTGCTAGGCAATAACCTGCTCAGTGACG
This sequence comes from Heterodontus francisci, assembly GCF_036365525.1. NCBI lineage: Eukaryota > Metazoa > Chordata > Chondrichthyes > Heterodontiformes > Heterodontidae > Heterodontus > Heterodontus francisci. The sequence continues at coordinate 356,942 of NW_027141781.1, forward strand.
CTCAGTTTGGGTTCCGCCAAGGTCACTCAGCTCTTTACCTCATTACAGCCTTTGTTCAGACATAGACAAAAGAGCTGAACTCAAGAGGTGAGGTGGGAGTGACTGCCATTGACATCAAGACAGCATTTGAGCGAGTATGGCATCAAGGATCCCTGGCAAAACTGCGGTCAATTGGGAATCAGGGGGAAATCCCTCCGGTGGCTGGAGTCATACCGAGTGCAAAGGAAGATGGTTGTGGTTGTTGGAGGTCAATCATTTCAGCTCCAGGAGATCACTGCAGAGTTCCTCAGGGTAGTGGCCTCGGCCCAACCATCTTCAGCTGCTTCATCAATGACCTTCCTTCAATCATAAGATCAGAAGTGGGGATGTTCGCTGATGATTGCACAATGTTCAGCACCATTCGTGACTCCTCAGATACTGAAGCAGTCCGTGTAGAAATGCAGCAAGACCGGGACAATATCCAGTCTTGGGCTGATAAGTAGCAAGTAACATTCGCGCCACAAAAGTGCCAGGCAAGGACCATCTCCAACAAGAGAGAATATAACCATCTCCCCTTGACATTCAATGGCATTACCATCGCTGAATCCCCCACTATCAACATCCAAGGGGCTATCATTGACCAGAAACTGAACTGGACTAGCCATACTCCGTGGCTACAAGAGCAGGTCAGAGGCTTGGAATCATCATGCGAGTAACTCACCTCCTGACTCCCCAAAGCCTTTCCACCATCGACAATGCACAAGTCAGGAGTGTGATGGAATACTCTCCACTTGCCTGAATGGGTGCAGCTCCAACAACACTCAAGAAGCTCAACACCATCCAGGACGAAGCAGCCCGCTTGATTGGCACCCCATCGACAAACATTCACTCCCTCCACCACCGACGCAAACTGGCAGCAGTGCGTACCATCTTCAAAATGCACCGCAGCAATGCACCAAGGCTCCTTCGACAGCACCTTCCAAGCACACGACCTCTACCAACTAGAAGGACAAGGGCAGCAAATACATGGGAACACCACCACCTGCAAGTCCCCCTCCAAGTCACACACTATCTTGATTGGAACTATATCGCCGTTCCTTCATTCACGCAGTCAAAATCCTGGAACTCCATTCCTAACAGCACTGTGGGTCTACCTGCACCAAATGGACTGCAGCGGTTCAAGAAGGCAGCTCACCACCACCTTCTCAAGGGAAATTGGGGATGGGCAATAAATGCTGGCGTGGCCAGCGTCGCCCACACCCCATGAATGAATAAAAAAAAGACTGGCTGAGGCTCCTCCAAAGATAAATTGTGGATCTCCATACCTGCGTCACTCGCAGTCACACACTCCTGTCCCTGCCGACGGTCTAATTTTGATGTAATTAATCTAATTGGTGTGACTGTCTCCTGAAAACAGTGTCCAGGTAACTCCCCCCATTTCTGATGTGTCGCAGTGTCCGCAGCTGGGACTCCAGCTCATCAGCTCTGAGCCGAAGGCCCTCGAGCGGCTAACACTTGCTGCAGATGTGATCACCGTGGATCGCACCGGCGTCCACCAGATCCCACATACTGCAGCTGCAACACATAATCTGCCCAGCCATCTCTATTCTATTTAATTAATTTATTTGGATCATAGTATTTAAAAAAATAATTATTTAAGTGAACACTCAACGTGTAATGATTTAAAACAAAAATAGAGACACGGAGGAAATACCCACCCGTCAATTACCAGCTCTCCTGTGGCGTCCCATTCGATTCTTTTGGTCAAGCAGGTCCACAGTACAGAGCCACTGTTTCTTTTTTTTATCCCCGTGTCCTCGCCCCTGTTGCCGCTCTCGCTGACGCCGCTCTGGTCTTGCTTATCGGGTCTCTGAATTTAAACATTAGCCTGTAATCATTGGAAAAGAAAAACTTCCTTCTCATTTCCCACTTTAATGTTACAAGGGTTTATCAAGCTGGAAAATGGACATTTAACACAAATTTTATTCACAATCTTCCACTTTTCTCCTCACTTTTTAAGCTCAGCGATAACGACCTTCACATTGGGGCAAAGAGTTTTTACTGCTGCAAGAAAGTGTCACTAGTTTCCATTTGCTTCCTGACTGTTTCTTTCCTCAGCTCTCCTGGGGGATTCAGAGGGATTTTTGTTCATCGCTTGTCCAAATTCAGGAGGTTCCAGCTCCTCTGCAGCTGCTGTCCTGGAGAAATCAACTGTATTTAAAATGTTTCACTCTGTTTGGAGAGATGAGGAAAAACTGTTTACACAACAGAGGGGAGAAACTAATAGGCAGGGCGTTGTTATGTTCTGGAATTCACTATCTGATGGGTTTCTCAAAGCAGATTCAATATTAACTTTCAAAAGCCAACAGGATAAAAACTTCAATTACTCTTAGATATAGTAGAAAAGATACCAGCATGGAAAGATAGGTGAGAGAGATCGATGGCATAACTTTAGCGATGAAGAACTCAACACAACCTATTTAGAGAGTGTTTATGTGTGAATGATTGCATGAGTTTTATTTAATGATGTTGCTTTATTTATACATTACCTTTAATCAATCAAAATAATTTTACAAACATCAGCCAGTTTAATGTTACAAGTGTTTACATAGTGGGAAAATAGCCATTTAACGTAAATTGTATTGCAATTCTTTTATTCAGCATCTCAGGTTTAAATGAAGTAAATACCTCAAACAAGTGGAAACTTCCAAACTCATGAACACAGAATTTCCCATCAGCAATTGCTCAGCATCTCCATCCGCTGGCGACCCTGCCTCAGTGCACTTACTGTCTTTCTCACCATCCACGTCTGCTGGAGTACCTGCCTCACTGCAGTTTCTGCCCCACTCTCACCATCTCCATCTACTGGTGTCCCTGTCTCACTGCAACTTCTGTTCCTTTCATCATCTCACAATCACTGTGATTTGTCGCTATGTCCATTTTGCTCTGCGTCCAGGCTGGCTTTGGTTGAATCCAGCTGAGATTTTCAGTGATGCCTTTGTGTGAAGTCCCACCTAAATATGTCAGTTTATTGATAAAATATAATCTCAGAATCATATTTAAATCATTTCAGGGCTCATTGCTGTGAATATAAAATATGCTTTTGGTCATGTGTGGAGGGTAGGGAATGGAATATGAATGGGATTTAGTTCCAATCTTCGAAACCTTCAGCTCTTTCTATGATTTCACTAATTTAACAATGAGATTGAGAATGTAATTCACTGCGTTCTTCAGCCCCTGTATGAATTTAATCTGGGTTGCTGCGTAAATACATGTGTTGGTTCAGGAACTGACAATCTGCAGCATCATTGATGTTTTATTTGTGATAAAGTGAGGGTCAATATTGGAGAAAAAGTACTGAATATCTGCAATTCGGCTGTAAATGATAAACACAACCAGTGTGATTCAAAGCATTATAAAACTGTCAGGTCTACTGAAGAGTAAAATAATTGTTTTTCTGCGATTCTCCATTTCTGGGCCCTTGTGATTCTTTCTTCCCATTAGCTCCTTGCTTATCCGATATCTGTGGGATTCTTATAGTGTCCTCCAACGTGAAGACCGATGCAAAATATTGGTTTAAATTATCTGCCATTTCCCTGTTCTCTGTTATCAACTCTCCAGTCGCATCCTCCAAGGGTCCCACACACACTTTAGCTACTCTCTTTCTTTTTATATAACCGTGGAAGCTCTTGGTGTTTGTTTTTATATTTCCTGCCAATTTGTTTTCATAATGGATTTTCTGCTTCTTTATCAGATTCTTAGTCATCCACTGCTTGTTGCTAAAATATTCCAAATCCTCCGGCCTATCATTAGTTTTTGCTGCTTTGTATGCCTTCGTTTTTGATTGGCTGCTCTCCTTGACCACCTTTGTTGACCACCGGCCGTTCATCCTTATCATCAAGTCCTTCTTTTTGACCTGGATATTTTTTTATGCTGAGCATTATGAAATATCTGTTTAAATGTCTGCCACTGCACATCCACTGACCTTCCCCTTAGTCTTTTTTTTTCCAGCCCTCTTTAGACAACTCTTTCTTCATACCTCCATAATTGTCTTTGTTTAAGTTGAGGTCACTAGTTTGAAACCCGAGTTGCTCTCAAACTGATTTTGAGATTCTTCCATGTTGTGCTCATTCCCCCCGGATGATCCTTAACTATGATATCTCTTATTAATGCTACCTCATTACACACTATTAGATTTAAATAGCCTATTCCCAGGTAAGTTCTGCAACGTATTGCTCTCAGTAGCAATCCCTGATGCACTCTATAAATTCGTCCTCCATCTTACCTCTGCCAATCTGATTTGTCCAGTCAGTCTGCAGATTAAAATCACCCATGACAATTGTAGCGCCCTTCTTACACGCCTCCATTGTGTCCGATTTAAAATTTGTCCTCCAGTGAGGCATCTCTTCAGGGGCCTACAGACGACCCCCCACGCGTGACGTCTTACCCTTGCTATTCCTTATTTCCACCCAAAATTGCATCTATATCACTGCTCACCACCGTACTATTAGCTTCTTTTTTTAACAAAGCTACTCCACCTCCTTTTCCATTTTGCCGATTTTTCCAGAACGTCAAATACTCTTGAATATTGAGCTCCAAGTCTTGGTCACCCTACAACCACGTCTCTATAATAGCTATCAAGTAATATTCATTTATTTCTATATGTGCCATAAAATCGACTATCTTTATATAAATGCTGTTTGCATTGAGATAAAAAGCCTTAAGCTTTGACTTTTTACCATTATTATTCATCCTGGTTCTAATTTCCGCTTAACGCTTCAGCTTATATTTTCTGCCCCTTCCTGTCACACTTTGATTACTTATCGCTTCCTCATGACCCTGCAGCTCTGCTCTCTCGCTTCTTCCTTGACTTATTTAAACTTCCCTTCAATTGAACCCGACCACCACCCTCCCCGCCCTCCAACTCATAAATTTAAAGTCCGATCTACAATCCGAGTTATGCAATTCGCCAGGACACTGGTCCCAGCTTGGTTCAAATTAAGCCCATCCTAACGGAACACCTCTCACCTTACCCAGTACTGGTGCCATTGCCACATGAATCAGAATCTATTTCACCCACAGCAATCTTGGAGCCACGTGTTTACCTCTCTAATCTTATTTTCATATTATCAATGTGCATGTGGCTCAGGTAGTAATCCGGGTATTATTACCTTTGTGGTTCTGTTTCTTAATTTAGCCCCGAGATGCACATAGTCCATTAGCAGAACCTCTTTCCTAGGCCTACCTATGTCGTCGGTACCTAACTGGATTACAACAACTGGATCCTTCCCCTCCCACTCCAAGTTCCTCTCCAGCCCAGAAGAGATGTCCTTAACATTGGAACCAGGTAGACAACACCGCCTTCAGGACTCATTGTCTTTGCTGCAGAGAACCATATCTATTAACCTAACAATGCTATCCCCTATTACTACTATATTTCTCTTCTCACGCCTCACTTGAATGGCGCTCTGAACAACTGTGATGTGCTCAGTTCATTCATCCTCCCTGCAGTCTGCGCCCTCGTCCACACTGGGAACAAGAACCTCTTACCTATTGAAACAGGGGACTGGCAACGTCTCCTCCAAAGCTAAACTCGGGATTAGCATACCTACCTCAATCGCAGTCACACCCTCATGTCCCTGACCACGGTCCAAGTTTGATTTAATTAATCTAAGAGTGTGACTGTCTCCTGAAATACTGTGTTCAGGTAACTCTTCCCCTCCCTGATGGGTCGCACAGTCCGCAGCTCGGACTCCAGCTCATCAAATCTGAGTCGGAAGTACCTCGAGCAGCTAACACTTGCTGCAGATGCGGTCACCGTGGATCGCACCAGCGTCCACCAACTCCCACATACGAACAGCTGCAACAGCAACACATTGCCTTCCCAGCCATTTATATTCTATTTAATTAATTAATTTGGATGTTAAATATTATAAAAGTGAATTTCTTACCTGTACTCTTCAGCTGTAATAATTTCTTGATTGAAACCACTTGACTAATCAAAAGAGACACCGTCAAGATACCCACCAATCACCTACCTGTTTTCCTGAGATGTCACACCTCGGCTCTGACAGGTGGAGAGAGGTAGAAGGGATTCTCTGCCGCCGCTTTTTATCTCCCACCTCCGCTGCCCTTCTCACGCAGGTCCGCTCTCCATGTCGTTCTCCCGACTGAGTAACGATTATGCTCTGCTGATGAATAACTGAAAGATGTAGAATTAAAGTGCAAAAACACTTTAATTTCTGATCAGATTCTCCTGCTCTCCCAACATACTCCGGAATCCACAGGGATAGTCTGGCACAGTAAAACAACAATATATTGTATCGAGGAATTGGTGCACATTTAGTACTTGAAATACAATATAGGCATCAATATTGACAAAGGCACAAATTCCAGCTCAAACATTGAATAAATGTGTTATTATTATTTTACGTTATTTCCATTGTACAACAACACATACATTATAAACTGCAGCAATTTGTCCACATTAACTATATGGCAGTGGCGGAAGCAGTTACAAGAAATGCAGATTGAAGAGACAGATTTGTTATTGGTCACCCGATGTATTCTAAACCTTCTTTAATAGGAGATGAAAATGTGAGGCGGTTACAAAAGGACCTTTGCATAAACTCTTCATTAATAAACAATGCTTTTAATCTCTGTAACAGTGTTGGTAATTGCATGTGGAGTAATATATCTCAGTATTTGCATCGACAGACAAATGGTCCGAAATCAATTCTGTTTGGAATTTTAATGAAACAGAAAACACACATTGTCAGACAAAATATAGAGGAAAAAGCAAATCTAATTATTTCAAAACAAAGTAAAATGACGGTTGATTAAAACAAAGTGATGTTTATATAGTAAATCATACCTTCATAATTTCCTTTGTTCAAAATTAACACCCTGGCTTCAGGTTGAACTACTTCACTTTCAAACATAACGTAAAATTCTATCATATATGGTCACTCATCCCGGAAGCATCTTTACCAACAAGATGATTAATTAGCCCTTTCTCGTTACCTAATACTGATCTATAATAACCTGTTCTCTAGTCTGTTCCTCAACATATTGCTCTAGAAAACCATTCCTCACACTCCAACGTCTCGTCCTCCACAGCATTAGTGTTCATTAGATTTACCCTGTCTATCTGCAGATTGAAAACACCCATAATCACTCTATTACACATGCTACATGTTTCTAATCTCCTGATTAATACATTGCCCCACTCTGTCACTACTGCTTGTTGGCCTATCAGCAACTCCTGCCAATGTTTGCTGCCACTTGCTGTTTCGTAGCTCCACCCAAACAACACATTTTCTTCTTACAATCTGAGATCATCCCGTACTTTTGCTTTAATCCCATCCCTTATTATAAGCGCTAAACCACCTTCTTTTCCTGCCTTCCTTTCCTTTCTAAATGTTGAATCTCTTTGAATCTTCAGTTCCCAGTCTTTGTCACGCTACTGTCAAGTTTCCGTCATGACAATGAGATCATACCCATTAACCTCTATCTGTGCCTTTAAATAACCTACCTTGTTTCGAATGCTCCATGCATTCAGGTACAGTGCTCTTAACCTTGTCTTCTTAATATTATTCTGCATTCTAAACCTAGTTGAGGCTTGCCTTTATTTCGCCTACCTTCTAATGCTGCTGTCTACTTTTATACCTCCTGTTTTAAGCTCTGCATCCTTCCAATTTGAGCCATACCTCGGTTCCCATCCCACTGACAAGATTGTTCAAACCCTCTCCAGCAGCACTGTCCAATCTCCCTATGAGGATATTAGTTCCAGTCCTGTGAAGCTGTAGCCCCATTAATATGCCACTCGAGGGCCTCAGTTGGCCTCTGGGTGTGAAGGTATCATTTGGCCTATCCAGCTCCCAGGAGAATCAGAACCTGCAATCCTGGTGTCAGGTTCTGTGGGAAATGATTCTGCCTTGATTCTCCAAGCTTGCACTACAAATCACGACTTCGGGAGGAGAACAGGTTCCAGCAAAATGAGTCTGATTCCAACCTAATTTCCTGATTGGTTTTGTGTCATTCTCTCACCATTTCCACTGGAATTCCACTCTTTGGCAGTGACTCTGGCCTGGGAATTAAACCCAACCCCGTTTTGTGATCCTGACCCCTGCGCAGGAACCTGTTGTAAATTATAGGTATATAGAACATAGAACATTACAGCGCAGTACAGGCCCTTCGGCCCTCGATGTTGCGCCGACCTGGGAAACCATCTGACCTACACTATTCCATTTTCATCCATATGTCTATCCAATGACCACTTAAATGCTCTTAAAGTTGGCGAGTCTACTACTGTTGTAGGCAGGGCGTTCCATGCCCCTACTACCGTCTGAGTAAAGAAACTACCTCTGACATGTGTCCTATAGCTATCACCCCTCAACTTAAGCCATGTCCCCTCGTGTTTGCCATCACCATCTGAGGAAAAAGACTCTCACTATCCACCTTATCTAACCCTCTGATTATCTTATATGTCTCTATTAAGTCACCTCTCCTCCTCCTTCTCTCTAACGAAAACAACCTCAAGTCCCTCAGCCTTTCCTCGTAAGACCTTCCCTCCTCCATACCAGGCAACATCCTCGTAAATCTCCTCTGCACCTATTACAAAGCTTCCACATCCTTCCTATAATGCGGTGACCAGAACTGCACGCAATACTCCAGGTGCGGCCGCACCAGAGTTCTGTACAGCTGCAGCATGACATCGTGGCTCCTAAACTGGATCTCCCTACTAATAAAAGCAAACACACCATATGCCTTCTTAACAGCTCTATTAACCTGGGTGGCAACTTTCAGGGATTTATGTACCTGGACACTAAGATCTCTCTGCTCATCTACACTACCAAGAATCTTCCCATTAGCCCAGTATTCTGCAATCCTGTTACTCCTTCCGAAGTGAATCACCTCACACTTTTCCGCATTAAACTCCATTTGCCATCTCTCAGCCCAGCTCTGCAGCCTATCTATGTCCCTCTGTAACCTACAACATCCTTCGGCACTATCCACAACTCCACCGACCTTCGTGTCATCCGCAAATTTACTAACCCACCCTTCCACACCCTCATCCAGGTCATTTATAAAAATGACAAACAGCAGTGGCCCCAAAACAGATCCTTGCGGTACACCACTAGAAACTATACTCCAGGATGAACATTTACCATCAACCACCACCAATTTCTGATCCAAAGCACTAATTCACCTTCAATCCCATACTTCTGTATTTTCTGCAATAGCCTACCGTGGGGAACTTTATCAAACACCTTACTGAAATCCATATAGACCACTTCCACGGCTTTACCCTCATCCACCTGTTTGGTCACCTTGTCAAAAAACTCAATAAGGTTTGTGAGGAACGACCTACCCTTCACAAAACCGTGCTGACTATCGCTAATGAACTTATTCTTTTCAAGATGATTACAAATCCTATCTCTTATAACCTTTTCCAACATTTTACCCACAACCGAAGTAAGGCTCACAGGTCTATAATTACCAGGGCTGTCTCTACTCCCCTTCTTGAACAAGGGGACAACATTTGCTATCCTCCAGTCTTCCGGCACTATTCCTGTCGACAATGACGACATAAAAATCAAGGACAAAGGCTCTGCAAACTCCTCCCTGGCTTCCCAGAGAATCCTAGGATAAATCCCATCTGGCCCAGGGGACTTATCTATTTTCATACTTTCCAAAATTGCTAACACCTCCTCCTTGTGAACCTCAATCCCAACTAGCCTAGTAGTCTGTATCTCAGTATTCTCCTCGGCAACATTTTCTTTCTCCACTGTAAATACTGACGAAAAATATTCATTTAACACTTCCCCTATCTCCTCCGATTCCACACACAACTTCCCACTACTATCCTTGACTGGCCCTAACCTATCACTCGTCATTCTTTTATTCCTGATATACCGATAGAAAGCCTTAGGGTTTTCTTTGATCCTATCCGCCAATGACTTCTCGTGTCCTCTCCTTGGTCTTCTTATCTCTCCCTTTAGATCCTTCCTGGCTAGCTTGTAACTCTCAAGCGCCCTAACTGAGCCTTCACGTCTCATCCTAACATAAGCCTTCTTCTTCCTCTTGACAAGCGCTTCAACTTCTTTAGTAAGCCACGGCTCCCTCGCTCGACAACTTCCTCCCTGCCTGACAGGTACATACTTATCAAGGACACGCAGTAGCTGCTCCTTGAATAAGCTCCACATTTCGATTGTGCCCATCCCCTGCAGTTTCCTTCCCCATCCTACGCATCCTAAATCTTGCCTAATCTTATCATAAGTTCCTTTCCCCCAGCAATAATTCTTGCCCTGCGGTATATGCCTGTCCCTGCCCATCGCTAAGGTAAACCTAACCGAATTGTGATCACTATCACCAAAGTGCTCACCAACTTCTAAATCTGACACCTGGCCGTGTTCATTATCCCGATCCAAATCCAATGTGGCATCGCCCCTGTTTGGCCTGTCTACATGCTGTGTCAGAAAACCCTCCTGCACACACTGGATAAAAACAGACCCATCTGAAGTACTCGAACTATAGTATTTCCAGTCAATATTTGGAAAGTTAAAGTCCCCCATAACCACTACCCTGTTACTCTCGCTCCTGTCAAGAATCATCTTTGCTATCCTTTCCTCTAGATCTCTGGAACTATTTGGAGGTCTATATAAAACTCCCAACAGGGTGACCTCTCCTCTCCTGTTTCTAACCTCGGTCCAGACTACCTCAGTAGACGAGTCCTCAAACGTCCTTTCTGCCGCTGTAATACTTTCCTTGATTAACAATGCCACATCCCTCCCTCTCTTACCATCTTCTCTGTTCTTAGTGAAACATCTAAATCCCGGAACCCGCAACATCCATTCCTGTCCCTGCTCCCTGTATATGGACCTCGGGTGTAAACAATGGGATATTACACACTCAAACAATATCTCTGGAAGACTGTATGGGATAAGCAGTGCTTCATTTGCTTAGAATACGGGGACCATTCTTTGTTCCCTTCCTTCACATTTTTTCCCGATAGTTTGCTGACTGTGCTGCTGCTTTTTACTTATTTTGCCTTGAACTGGATAATTTCATCAACTTTTTCTCTCAATATAATCCGTCCTTGGGCTTCTCATGGCCATCTCTGACACTTCCCTTGCCTTCTTTGACCATACTGCCTCTATTTCATGGGTTGGCTATACACGATTATCTACTTTATTCCCGCCAACTCCCACAACTAACTTGATTATCTTTCATCCACCCCACTTCCTAGAAAGATTCCGTGCCATTCTCCCAGTTTCTCCATCTCTATTCCATCTGTTCCGATGATGCGCCCCTTCACACCAGTGCTTCAGAAATGTCGTCATTATCCGTCATCCAAAGATTACGCCACTGTGGTTAACAAGACCTTACATCATGTCTATCGTATTTTCTGTGTTACTGCCTTCACCCATTCCCCTCCCAGCAAAAACCATCATAATGTTCCCCCTGTCCACACTTTCCACCCCACTCGCCTCCACAATGAACACACCATCCTCCAACATTTCCACCATATCCGGTTAATTCCAGCACTAAACATATATTTGGCTCCTTTTCTGCCACCCTGTTCCCTGCACCCTGGTCCACTCCTCTATTACCCACAATGTCAGGTAATTTTCCCTGTCACATTTCCATGCAAGGGCAGGAGAGGTATCCAGGGCCCCAAACAATCCTTCCCAGAGAAACAATTTGCTGTACTATTTTCCATTTAATAATCGTATTCAGTACGCATGGTGAAATCTGCTGGACATTGGGACAGGAGCAAATGCAGATTGGGTGATTGCATTGCATGACTCGTCCATTCAGTCTGCAAAATGTAACCCTGAACTTCCAGTCACTTATCATTTTAATTTTACATCCTACTCCACTCTGACCTCTCTACCGCTGACCCCCTATCCTCTTTCATTGCAGCTCAATTTCGAATAGGTGTTTTATTGCATCTCGGGTTCAACACTTAGATTAAAATATTCAGATAATAAACATTGCTTCCACTTTCTCGGACAGCCTGTGCTGTTACTGGGGGATGGTTACACCAGAGTCAGTCAGAGTGGATGTGGTGCAGGGTTTCCCAATTCATACACAGCTGGTGGGTTTACTCACCATTCTGAGTCACTTTTCCAGGCTCGTCTTTGCCAGATTTTCCAGGTTCCACCCTCCTTCTGTAATCTGCTGTAGCCATTTAAACAACCCACTTTTTAATCCTCTCCTGTTTCTTTGTCCCATTCGCCATATGTTTTTGTCTTTGTTTCATTCCTGCCCTGCAACTGATCACAGATCTTCCCCATTGTTAGTTCCCCCCATACCAGACTTTTCACAGACTCTATCATTGCTTTAAAACTGTTAATCTTTAATATCGCCCAGTACTGGAGAAAACCTATCAGATTGAATCGTTAACACCCTTGCTGTATCCACAGATGGTGTCTGCCCTGCTGAGTGTTTTCTTTAATTCTGCCACGGGATGTGTGTGCTGCTGGTAAGGCCAGTATTGGCTGGCTATCCCTTATTTCCCTCGACAACTGAGTTATTTGCCAGACCAGTTCAGAGGGCAGCTAAGAGTCAACCACATTGTGCTTGGACTGGAGTTAAAGGTAGTCCAGGCCAAGTAAGGATATCAGATTTCCTTCCCTACAGGACATTAGTGAAGCAGATAAGTTTTGACAATATAAATGCGAGTACCACCATTACTGAGACTAACTTTCAATTCCTGCCTTTTGTTGACTTGCTGACTTTATTAATTATATTAAATCTAAATTCCACCAACTGCCAAGGTGGGATTTGAATCCGTGACCCCGGGGCATTAGCTTGGTCCTCTTGATTACTAGCTTAGTGGCACGACAACACATTTTCCTCTTCAACATTGTCCTATTTTCAATCAGATTTACAGCAGTGTCAATATTTTGTTTTTACTTTGGTATAGATATTAAAGAATGAATGACATACGTGGGGATAGGTGTTCCTGAGTTTTAACTGCACGCACTAACTTTTTAATCCTTGACAGGTACCCCGCCTGATGTCACACTAACAGGCTTTGCTTTCAATTGGGTAGGAAGAAGTGTCGACCAGATCTTAGGATCAGTGCTGTCCAAATACTGACCCCGGGGTATGGGAAGAGCTGCCAGACATTGGGGTCTCCAAAGGCTAACACGAGAGCGAGAGAGTGTCTTGAAATGTCCGATCACTGGGTTCCCAATCCTGAAAGCAGGGGATGGGACTCGTATCCTGAAGTGTGATCTCAGGCCAGGGCAGGATGGGTCCTGGAGAGTATGTTATCCAAGAGACGACGACTGGTCTGATCAAGGAAGAGGGGTCCAATCCTGGAGGGAATTCTGATCCTGCAAGTGCGGGTCTAATTCCGGGAGTGCGGTCTAATCTCGCCGTTCGGGGTCCAGTTCTGGTGGGGGATGGTTAGAATGGCCAAACCTTGCTTTATTTTTACATGACATGCAAATGTTCCCTATGATAACAGGGAAAGCGGGCCGGCCAGAGTTAAACCTGTCAAACACATAAAATCAGAAATTTCCAGCATCAGTAAAATATTCCAATTGCTAACCTGCCTCCTTGGAACGTGGGTCTGCCCATCCCCTGTCACAGCTCCATTAAAACCAGAAATGGACGGGTCAGAGGTGGGTTGTGGGATTTTTAAAATTTTAACCTCTGACGCATCAGCAACTCACCTATTTGAAGTGATAAAAACCTGCCCTTACTGTCGGTAAAATGTTGATCCTTAATTTCCAGTCATTATTCCCTTTCCTCCCTTCCAGTTAATTTACTCGCGATTGTTATCCTGGCTCAGGGAAAATGCGGCCTCTCCACCTGCACAACTCGTTACCTGGTGGCTATGGCAACGGCAGATCACGGTCATTATCACTGAGGTCATACTGTTAAGGATCAGTACATCGTATTTCCCAGGTTCCTTTCTGAAAATCACCCCTGTGTGTAGTGTTAACATTGTCCTGGTTTGTGCAGCCGCACACTGTTCTGTCTGGTTCACTATCACTTTCACCTGTGATCGATTTGCGGCTATTTGTTGCCAGAAGCTGAAAACAAAGTATTGCACTGAGAAAACTGCAGCTGTGGTTCTAGCAACAACCTGCATTCTGCTCTGTTCACAAAACATTCCCTACAACTTTATGCTTGGACCTATATGGATAATGGACAATGTACCATGGTTTTGTGTTATCAAAGCAAGCTATTATACTGATAATGGATGGGTGGGATTTGACTGGTTTAATAAGATTTTAACCCCATTTCTCCCATTCGCTTCAATTCTGTTGCTCAACGCTCTGACAGTCAGACACACTTTAGTGGCCAGTCGAGTCCGTAAGGGACTGAGGGGTCAAAACAAGAGAGAGAATCGCAGTGACCCAGAGATGGAGAACAGAAGGAAGTCTGTGATTTTACTCTTCACCATATCAGGCAGCTTCATACTTCTATGGTTAGTGCATGTTATACATTTCTTATATTATAACATCACAGTATCTGATCCCAGGGATTACAGCAGTTCTGAATCTATATTTCAACAAGTCGGATGGATGTTGCGGATTTTAAGTTGCTGCACAAACACATTTATTTATGTGGTGACTCAGTCCAAGTTCAGAGAGCAGTTCAAGAGCACGGTGAAATATCCAGTTACATCAATTATTCAACTAATGAATAAACAATACAACTGAGAGCAGTCCAAGGCGGGTCCAAGTATTTCCAGTACATGAATGGATATTTATCCACAATGGGAAAGATGTGACTGACAGCGGGTTGACCCACAATACATTGGTGGGTTGGGGTCATGAAGAGACACACGCCAAAGAGCAGTGCAGCAGCAGAGAAGAGATGACAGACAGCTCGATGACTGAAAAACCACTGGTGTTGGGGTTGTCACACACACCAAAGGGCAGCTGGGCAGTGTGCCAGAAGTAAACATTTGGATTCTGGAAATACACTGACTGGGTTTGGCAAGGTGGATGGTTGCACATGACAAATAACAATATGCTGGCGGGCAAGAATTCACCTTCGGAGCACTGGACAGAAAAGGAGGAAGATAGAGAGCCAGAATTCCCGCTGTAGAATATGAAGAGAAATAGCAATCACAGTCTCCCCTCAACTGCCACTAGTTCCATTCACAGTTCATCAGTGCTGCTCAGAAAACAAAACTTGGTCGGAGACCAGCAATATGCTGCTGATGGTGGGAAGCTTTTTGTGTCAGTCATTATTATTAATATTATTCGTTCTTATTTTGTAGACACTTTATTGATTCCGACTCCCTTACATTCCCCACAACCTGGTCACCTCTCTCTCTCTCTCTCTA